>NC_035165.2:10640711-11240979 GCF_001659605.2 Manihot esculenta | reverse complement strand
GATGTTTATGCCTTAATGGACCCGGGTGCATCCCATTCTTTTGTTTCTCCGAAAGCGGTCGAGAGGTTGGGTTTGATGGTCTCTGGGTTAGAGTGTCCCCTATGGGTCAGCGGACCCAAATGTGACCCGTCAGTGGCAGAGTCAGTCTGCCAGTACAGTCCAGTTTTCATAGAGGGAAGATGCCTATCCGCCGACCTAGTGGTTCTAGACTTGACAGATTTTGACGTCATTCTAGGGATGGATTGGCTATCTACCCATGGTGCTACCTTGGATTGCAGAGACAAGGTAGTTAAGTTCAGATGTCAGGATGGGTCAGAGGTTGTCTTTAGAGGAGACAGGGGGAGTACACCTAGAGGTTTGATATCAGCCCTACAGGCTCGTAGGCTGCTCAGGAGGGGTTGTCAGGGTTATCTAGCTCATGTGAGAGAGCTAGACAGAGATGTCAGAGAGCCCGCCTCGGTGCCTGTGGTTAGAGAGTTCTTAGATGTTTTCCCAGACGAGCTGCCAGGTTTACCGCCTCCTAGGGAGATAGAGTTCGAAATAGAATTGATGCCAGGAACCAGACCGATCTCTATCCCTCCCTACAGGATGGCGCCAGCAGAGCTGAAAGAGCTTAAAGAACAGTTGCAAGAGCTGGTAGATAAGGGTTTCATCCGACCGAGTGCCTCACCTTGGGGTGCTCCAGTGTTGTTCGTGAAAAAGAAGGATGGATCCCTCAGACTTTGTATCGACTATAGACAGTTGAACAAGGTTACTACCAAGAACAAGTACCCGTTGCCTAGGATCGACGATCTATTCGACCAGCTAGCAGGAGCAGGTTGTTTCTCCAAAATAGATCTGAGATCTGGGTATCATCAGCTGAGGATCAGAGATGAAGATGTGCCAAAGACAGCATTTAGGACCAGATATGGGCATTTTGAGTTCCTAGTGATGCCGTTCGGGTTAACAAACGCCCCTGTAGCATTCATGGATCTCATGAACAGAGTATTTAGCCAATACCTGGATCACTTCGTTATTGTCTTCATAGATGATATCTTAGTGTATTCCAGGAATGCAGAAGAGCATGCCCATCATCTGCGGTTGGTCTTGCAGACTTTGAGGGAACATGGCTTGTATGCCAAGTTCTCTAAATGTGAGTTCTGGCTGAGGAGCATTTCGTTCTTGGGGCATGTAGTGTCAGAGAATGGTATTGAGGTGGACCCCAAGAAGACAGAAACTGTGGCTAACTGGCCTAGACCCACTTCAGTGACGGAGATCAGGAGTTTCTTGGGTTTGGCAGGTTACTACAGGAAGTTCGTTCAGGACTTCTCAAAGATAGCAGCTCCTCTGACCAGACTAACCAGGAAGAATCAGAAGTTTCTGTGGACCGACCAGTGCGAGGAGAGTTTCGAAGAGCTTAAGAAGAGGTTGACTTCAGCACCAGTTTTAGCTCTGCCATCTAGTGATGAAGACTTTACAGTCTTTTGTGATGCGTCCCGTGTGGGACTGGGTTGTGTGCTGATGCAGAATGAGAAGGTGATTGCTTATGCTTCTAGGCAGCTGAAGAAGCATGAGTTGAATTACCCCACACATGACCTTGAGATGGCAGCAGTAATCTTTGCACTCAAGATGTGGAGGCACTACCTCTATGGGGTAAAATGTGAGATCTTTACAGATCATAAGAGCCTGCAGTACATCTTGAGTCAAAGAGATCTGAATCTGAGACAGAGGAGATGGGTAGAGCTGCTGAGTGACTATGATTGCAAGATTCAATATCATCCGGGTAAGGCGAATGTCGTGGCAGACGCCCTAAGCCGGAAGTCACTAGGCAGTCTATCCCACATCACGGTAGAGAGGAGACCAGTGGTGAAGGAGTTCTACAAGCTTATCGAGGAAGGTCTACAGATGGAGTTGTCTGGTACAGGTGCCTTAGTGGCCCAGATGAGAGTGACACCCGTGTTTCTGGAACAGGTGGCTCAGAAACAGCATGAGGACCCAGAGTTAGTGAAGATTGCCAGGACTGTTCAGTCAGGCAATGATAGCGAGTACAGATTCGACAGTAAGGGGATCCTCCGCTATGGGAGCAGACTATGTGTACCAGATGACATTGGGCTAAAAGGAGACATTATGAGAGAGGCTCATAATGCAAGATACAGCATCCACCCCGGAGCCACCAAGATGTATCAAGATTTAAAGAAGGTTTATTGGTGGCCAGCTATGAAGAAAGAAGTGGCACAGTTCGTGTCAGCCTGCGAAGTGTGTCAGAGGGTGAAGCTGGAACATCAGAAGCCAGCTGGAATGCTTAACCCGCTACCGATTCCAGAATGGAAATGGGAAAACATAGCTATGGACTTCGTAGTAGGGTTACCGGCGACGTCCAACAGAGTGGACTCCATATGGGTGATTGTGGACAGACTCACCAAATCTGCTCACTTCATCCCTGTCAGGAGTGGCTACTCTGTGGACAAGTTGGCGCAGGTGTATGTGGATGAGATTGTCAGACTGCATGGGGTTCCTGTTTCTATAGTGTCAGATAGAGGGCCCCAGTTCACCTCCAGGTTTTGGCGGGGTCTGCAGAATGCCATGGGTACTAGGTTGGATTTCAGTACTGCCTTCCACCCCCAGACTGATGGACAGTCAGAAAGGACCATCCAGACTATAGAAGATATGCTTAGGATGTGTGTGCTGGACTTTGGCGGTTCTTGGAGGCAGCATCTACCTTTGGTGGAGTTTGCCTACAACAACAGCCATCATGCTAGCATCGGGATGGCTCCATATGAAGCTTTGTACGGAAGGAAGTGCAGATCACCTGTTTGCTGGGAGGAAGTTGGAGAGAAGGCCTTGGCAGGGCCTGAGCTAGTAGAGATCACCAGCAGGGTGGTACCCTTAATCAGAGAGAGAATCAAGACTGCTGCGAGCAGACAGAAGAGTTATGCAGACATCCGCAGAAGACTAGTAGAGTTTCAGGAGGGGGATCTGGTATTGCTTAAGGTGTCTCCAATGAAAGGAGTGGTTCGGTTCGGGAAGAAAGGTAAGCTGGCTCCGCGGTACATCGGACCCTTTGAAGTCTTGCAAAAGATTGGGAATGTATCGTACAAGCTGGATTTACCTGCTTCAATGTAGAGAATCCATCCGGTTTTCCATGTTTCTATGTTGAGAAAATTCGTGTCAGATCCGGGCAAGGTTCTTAGTGAACCTGATGTGGAGATCCAAGAGGATCTCACCTATGTTGAACAGCCAGTGCGGATCATAGACACCCAGATCAGAAAGTTAAGAAACAAGGAAATCCCGATGGTGAAAGTCCTTTGGAACCACCACAATTTGGAAGAATGTACTTGGGAGACACGGGAGTCCATGCTCCGGCAATATCCTCATCTCTTTTAAGGTTAGTCTCTATGCGTTTCATGTATATGTTTTATGTTATGCATGTACTAGTTGAGGAACATTCGGGGACGAATGTTCTTAAGGGGGGGAGAATGTAATACCCGGCTAGACTCCTGTATCGGAATTCCTACCGTCCGGTGGAATCTCGGATGTCGGAGACCTCTAGAAGGGTAGAACCATGTTTTATAAAAATGTTTTCATGCATTTTAAATGATTTTAAGTATGGAATTAAATAAGTTTTTGCATGAAAAGTCATAGGAGGAAAACCCAGGTTCGGCCGCCGAAAGCCAAGTTCGGCCGCCGAACATGCATGCGTTTTGGAGGCACGTTAGGCCCCCGAAAGCATGAGTTAGGGAAGTCCAGGTTCGGCCGCCGAAAGTCAGGTTCGGCCGCCGAACATTGCATGGATGCGGAGGCACATTTGGCCCCCGAACGTGGCCTGGCCAGCCACTATAAAAGGGACCCTTAGCCGAAATGGGCGAGGTTTTCTCCCATTTTCGGCCACAGCAAGCTTCCGACCTTCCCTTTTGCAAATCTTGTGTTCTTCCTCCAAATCTCTTCCATTTTTCTTGAGTTTTAAACTCACATTGCAAGTTTTGAGCATTTAAACCAAGTTTTGGAGCTTTGGGAACTCGGGAGCTCATTTTCGTGGATCTCCAAGTTTAGGTCGTCTCCCTCTCGATCTTCAAGAGGTAAGAGCCGATCTTAAGCTCCTTATATGTTTTAAGTAAGTTTTAAGTTGTTTTATGGGTAGAGATGCATGTTTAGGCTTGTTGATGAGTTTATGGTCTTGAATTGTTGATGATCAATGTATGTTGTTTGTGTGTGTTGAAGTGTTGTAGTTGGGGTATTTGATAGTTTGAGACCCTTAGGTGTGATGTATGGTGTTTATGCATGTTTTAGAACGAGTTATGCATGATTGGTGAGTTTGAAGGCAAAAATGCTTAAGGGAGCCAAGTTTCTGCCCTTTGGCAGAAACCAGGTTCGGCAGCCGAAGGAAGTTTCGGCAGCCGAAGGAAGTTTCGGCCGCCGAACATGGCTTGAGAGGCAGCTTTAGGCTGCCAAAGCTTGCCCCCGAAAGTTGGAGTTTCGGCTCTGTCCGAGACTTTCGGCCGCCGAAGGTGCCGCCGAACATGCATGAGTTTCGCCTCTGTCTGGGAGTTTCGGCCGCCGAAGGTGCCGCCGAACCTGCCTGACTCTCAGCTCTGGAGGGACTTCCGGCCGCCGAAGGTGCCGCCGAAAGTGCCCTGTCCAGTCTTTTCTTGCATGCTTCCTAGGAGTGTTTTGAGGTGTTTTTAGGAGGTTTTTGGGGGTATGTTTAGAGTTATGTTCTTGTTGTTTGGTGCCTCATTTGAGTCCACCTGTGTAGGTTCGGACCCGAGGAACCGAGACCCCCGGTTGTGAGATAGTCGTTCAGAGTTCGTTGTTAAAGCTTCAGTTACCAGGTGAGTGGAACAACCCCTTAAGTTTTAAAGTAAAGTAAATGAATAAATGAATGAATCATAAAGCATTGCCCATGCATCATTATGCCATGCAATATTTCAGGATGTTTGCATTAGAATTCACGAATATGCTGCATTGCATAAATTGATGTTGATGTGGATGGTTGTTGGGTGATCCATAGTCCTCTGATGTTATGTTATGATGATATGTTATGGAAGACCAGCGAGGCCCATTCTACGCCCCTGGCATTTTAGAATGTTATGTTATGTAAGAGAAAGACCAGTGAGGCCCATTCTACGCCCCTGGCATTTGGAGATGTTGAGGACTAATGGTGACAATGCCATCCTTTTATGTGATTAGCTGTGATGTGTTGCATTTCATGAAAGCATGAATAAGAAAAAGAAAGAAAAAGTTAAATAATAATAATAATAATAATAATAATAATAAATGAATAATAATATACCTAAAAATGGAGGAATTAAAACAAATGTTTTTAGTTTCTGCTCATTGGGCTTTATAGCTCACCCCCTCTCCCCTAACCCCAGTCTTGCAGGTGCAGAGTAGATAGAGAAGTCAGCAGAGTAAGAGAAGTTTATGTAATAGCTTAGCTGTGGACATGGTTTGTTGGTAATGTAAAAGTATGAGATGTAATGTAATGTAAGTTGTTAATGTGCTTGACTAGAGTCTGTTGAATTCCCTGTACACATGGTCTTGTATGAGATATAATGTTTTTATGATGCCTATGTAATCCAAGCCTATGTTATGTTATGTTACCCCATTGGAGTATTTGATGAGGACTCCAATGAGGGGTTTATGTTATGTTTGTGCATGCACAGGCTAGGCTTGGCAAAGAGATGTTTGAATGAAAGAAAAGTTTTTAATTTTTTTGTATGTTGTTGACCATGTATGGGATTAAACAGGTTCACAGGATGTATGTTTGGCTTGCTACGGGTTCTGGCGGCCTTAAGCCGACCTGAATCCTAGCGCCGGTAGCGGTCCGGTTTCCGGGTCGTTACAAGGCTGGCCATAGTAATAAGGTAGCAGACGCTTTGAGTAAGAGGGCTATTTTGTTTATTACAGTTAGTCAGGAACTTGTGGGTTTGAGTTTCTGAAGGATTTATACGTTGCAGATGATGATTTTGCTGATATATGGGCGAAGGTCCAGGTTCGTCAGCCTACTAATGGGTTTTTGATACATGATGGATTTCTTTTTAAGGAGAACATGTTATACACTCCTCGTTCTTGTCTGTGGAAAAAAATTGATTCGAAAGGTCCATGATAGAGGTTTAAGTGGTCATTTGGGGCGTGATAAGACTATTGTTGGTTTAGAGAAGCGTTTTTATTGGCTACAATTGAAAAAGGATACATGACAGATGGTACAGAAGTACCAAATTTGTCAAAATTAGAAGAATCATGCCCAGAACACGGGTTTATATACTCTATTACCTATTTCAGAATATCCTTGAGAAGACTTGACTATGATTTTGTTCTTGGTCTTCGATATACTCAACATAGATTTGATTCCATTTTTGTTGTCGTTGACGGGTTCTCCAAAATGTCGCATTTCATTTCTTACAAGAAAACTAATTATACTTCTCATATTGCAAAACTGTTTTTCCAGGAGATTGTTCGTTTACATGGCATTCTTAAAACCATTACTTGTGACAAAGATGTGAAATTTCTAGCCCACTTTTGGGTGACTTTATGGAAGCATTTTAGACTGAATTTCAATACAGTAGTGCTACTTATCCTCAAACTGATGGCCAAACTAAAGTGGTGAACTGCACTTTTGGCAATATTCTGCATTCCATCTGCAGTAATAAGAAAACTGTTTGGGATCTTGCTTTTGCCCAAATAGAATTTGCTTACAACAGTTCTGTCCATAGCTCTACAAGGATGTCACCCTTTGCAGTTGTGTAAAGGAGAATGCCAGCACATACAGTTGACCTTATTGCTCTTCCTATAGGTTTTCATAACAGTATTGCAATAAATAACTTGACAAATTAGCATGTGTACGTTTTTAAATAGGTACAACAATGTCTTGTAGAAGCCAATGCTAAGTATAAAATTGCATCCGATAAATATAAGCGTTTTAAATTTTTCAATATTGATGATCAAGTTATAGTGTATTTGCACAAAAAACATGGTGGTGAATAGAAAAAACTTGACCCAAAGAAAATTAGTCCATTTTGGATTATTCAAAAATTTAATGACAATATCTATATTCTTGACCTCCCATATTATATGAAAATTTTCAAAACGTTTAACGTAGCGAATCTATTTCAGCACTGCCTGATGATTCCATTATTTAGAGGATCAATTTTGCAATTTCATCATTTTTTAAAAATTTTTTCATAATTTTTCATATTAAAATTTTTTTCTATTATAAATAATATTTTTCTTGACTGTTTAATACACTTTTTAATTTTTAAAAATTTAATAAAAAATTTTGATTTTTAACATTTTATTTTCTAAATTTTATCTTAATCAAATATTATTAATTAAAACTCAGTACGAAATCTAACCTATACTAACTTTAATTATTTTATAAAATTATTAATCAAAATATCTGTTAATATATATCTATAACAGAAAAATGTAAAATTAAACAGGCTTGGATAACTTCTGAGCAATAACAATAAAATTTAAAATGAACCGAAAAAGTTCAAGATAATTAAATTGCGATGGATTGGGTAATAAATGATAAAAGTGTTAAATTTGCAATTAAATTATATAAGAAGTAAAAATATCAAATTTCATTTTTTTAAAATTAATCTCTCAATTATCATAAAAAAAATTATATAAAATCATCACTTATTAGGATTTAAAACTATAAAACCATCAAAAGAGAATTTTTTTTGGATATAATTAACTTCAATTTTCTAAATCGAGTTTGTTTGATTTTGAAGATAACTCCATTATTTTTCTCAAAGAAGATTTTGATTTGATTGAAAGTTCAAATCCACAAACCGTTAACTGATTTCAATCTGAATTTGACTGAAACGTCCAGATTGGAACCAGTAACCAAATTTACCAAATTATAGAGAATACAAGTAAACCCTAGCTAGTTCTTGAATTCAATAGGAGAAACACTTACCATCTAACATGACACCAAATTAAAAACAGAATAATTAAAAAAAGATGGAGACACAGAAGCTAAGTTAATTAGCCAATTTAGATATATGCCCATCAACATCTCTTCTAGTTCCCACATCTCTCCACCCATTGCATGCCTTGCTTCTCACACGCACATCACATTAATCCTGCAATACGTAGAATCCCTAATTAGAACATGAATGCAAGTGCTCTGTATGCCTTACTGATCTTCCCAAATAACAAAAAGAAAATTAAATCAATGAATTTTAGTTCAGTAGTAGCTGTGAAGTCTTGAGTTTGAACCCGATTGGAATCAATTATAGAGAAAAGAAAAGAAAATCAAGAGAGAGAGAGAGGGGGGGACTTTTTACTAACACTGTTGCTGCTCCCAGAAACTGATCCAGCTGCTGAGTTTGGAATGTACCGAGCCCACTGTAGCAAGAACATAGATTATAAGATACAGTGATCAAGAAAATTATACAGATCGGTTTATATATATAAACCCTAAGGGAGAAAAAAAAAGAAGATAAGTTAATTACATTTTTTGCTGCTGTGCTGAACGCTTCCCTGTGTGGTATCTCAGGATTTGCAGCTTTGATGCGCTGTATCTCCTCTCTAACAACACACATCAAGATTAATTAATGACTTATAATTCAACCCTAAAATTATATGAACCTAATTAAAGAAAATTTACAGTAAATTTCTTTTCTTACTTCATAAATCGGTTATAAGCAGATGGAAGCCGGTGTTTCTTCTCAGGTGCTGCAAAACAACCCCATATGAACATTCATATCCAAGAATGAATTTCGGTGGGTAGAAGATAACTATTCAAATGGTTAAATATGCAGCAGAAGAGTTGAGGTTCTTACGTTTCACCACAAATGGTGCTTTAGGTGACAATGGCTCACTTGATGTGGATGAGGATGATGATGAAGATTGCCCCATTCTCAAATCGCTGAAGAAACCCTGTTTCTTCTTGGTATACACAGGCACATCTTTCGTCAGTAACTAGAAATAATTCACTTTCTTGGTTAATATTAACATGAAAAACAAAGACTGGCCTTATAAATATTCTTCTTCTTGAAGAATTTCTCCTTCAACAGATCTATCTTTTCAGGTTTAGGCGAGAGAAGTAATATATTGTATACCTGAAGAGTGAATTGGTGATCGAGGCATTGGCCTTGAAAAGGAGGTCTGGTGCTGAGAAATGATAGGTTACTGCAGTGCCCACATTTCACTGTCACAGTTTCCAGCAACCGCTTGCATGGAATCCCAACCTTCACAAACAATATATCAAACTCTTCATAACAAATAATTTATTTTCTTCCTTTGATTTTTCAGATCTTAGAGCGTAATAAGGTCATCCCTATACAAGCTTGAAGCAACTGTGAACATGTAAAGCTTAAGTAGAAACAATGGAGAGAAGAGAGAGAGAGAGAGAGAGAGAGAGATAAGCATATTATAGACCCATCAGTGTTTGCTGTCCATTTTCTATAATAGGGTTAGTAAATGTAAGTGTACCACATAAACAAAAAAATATGATAGGGAAACATGAGAAGACATGGAGTTATAAACAAAAAACATGTTTGCTTCCAATGTATGAAACAAGATCTTGAAGATGGTAATAAGAATATATGCACAGATGTTAAATTACCGCAAGAACTGTGTTGCAGAAGTTGCAGCGGACGTAGCAGAGATGCTCAGATGGTGGAACCAACTCCATGCTCACTTTTTCTTCAAGGTTCATTCTCAAGGAAGAAGAAGAAGAAGAAGAAGAAGAGCTAGGGTTTGTGATGTTTGATAATAAGTCAGAAGGTAGGGGCTTGGCTGTATAATGGGACTATGGGAGTAGGAGAAGCAGTGGACTGGGCAGCCTTAAGCTAAGCGCCAAAAAGAAAATCTATAGGTGACTAATTAATAATCATAGCATTTGTCGGCACAGAAAATTTTTACTTACACTTAGACTATATAGTCCCATCTCACATATTATATCGGTAAAATAAACAAAATATTCAAATTTATTATATTTTTTTTTTTTTAAATGAAGATTGAAAGTAGAAATAAATTAGAGATCTCTTAGATTTATTCGAATATACTTATCACCAAATTAAGTCTGATTACATTATATATTTTTTTAAATTACTTTTAATTCTGCAATATTATACACAATAGTGTTAATAATATATATATATATATATATATATATATATATATATATATATATTTTACGTTCTTAATAGCATATAAGGTATGCTTTTTGAAGGCTAGATTTATTATAGTATTTATTTATTGTGACATTTTTTTTTATTGAATTGAACATTTTATAATTCAAGCTTTTAACTCTTCAAAATGGAATTAATTGATTTCAAACATGAATGTTATGTTTCATTACTTCAATGGGTACAATTTTTTCTTTTTTTCAATTACAGCAAAGATGCTATAAATTTAAATATCAATTTAACTATGAAATAAATTCATCTAAAAATAATTAATTTATTGATCCTACGTGATAATATTTATATATGAGGAGTTTGAGACTTAACTAATGAGACTTGCTATACAAATTGGATTAGAACTTTATGTACAAAGTGAATTTAAATATATATCTCGATTCTATTATAGTCTTTATATGACTATAATAAATATTAGAATTAATCGCAAAAATTTTTATAACAGTAAAAAATAATATATAATAGCGATATGAATAATTGTTGATAGTATATCAATAAAAAAATTGTGAACATTCATAAAAAAAATTCTTGGAGTTTTAAAATTTATATAATTTTAAAAATTACATACACACTTGAATATAATTTTAAAAATTCAATAAAATTGAAATTACCAAAAAATATCTTCAGAATAAAAGCAAACTCAAGTGTAACTTGGAGTTTGCTTTTGATTGCAGTAACGAAATGTGCCCTGAACCCCTGTTAAGTTTTTTCTGATATTCTTTTAATAAAATTATTGCTCATCAAAAAATATATCTTAAACAATCAAATAAAATTAATATATTTGATGGTATTGAAGATATTTGCAGGGTTGATTAGAACCCTAATTAACAAATTGGAGAGATAATTCACTAATCTGGTAGCTAGCATGAGTGTTAATAAGGGTATGAAAAGGTAGAATAATATAAAAAAGTAGAAGAAGAAATGTAAGAGGGGTGGAATTATTGGGAAAAAATTAGGGCAGAAAAGTGATGAGATAGTTGAAGGAAAGTGGTGGGGCCAAAAAGATGGATGAATGAAAAGATAGAGAAGAGAGGGCAACCTGTGTATTGATTCCGTCTTTTGTGGGTGCAATGCTATACAAGGAAACCTGAAAGAGACAGAAGCTGCAAGCTCATGTCACTGTCACCCGCACCATACATGCACTACTACTACTAACTAATAGCCATAGCTCTCTCTCTCTCTCTCTCTGTGAATTGAGACGAAGAAGAAGAAGAAGAAGGTGATGAAGAAGATAGAAAGATTGATAGATGGGTTGGTGTTTTGATGGGACGATTCCTAAATTGCCATAGATAGAAAGAAAGCTATAGTAACACTTGGTATTCTCACCTTTCTTTGCTAGTATAAATCGACTTTCCCTAGGTGTCTATTACCGTGAACCTGGAGGTTTCTTCTTAGTCCGATGTATATTGTTTTTGTTATAATTTTTTTTATTATTATTACATGGGGAAGAGGCCATGTGTTGCCATGAGATTCCATTGTCTGTGTCTGAAAGCTTGCACTTACCAGTTATCTCAATCCCTTTCTTTATAGTTCTGTTCATTAACGGATTTGAACACAATCATTGGATCTATCTTCACCCTCTTTCTTAACCCTTTGGGAAATTCTGATTAGACATTTCTATCTCTTTTCTCCTTTTCGATTTTCTTTTTCTTTTGCTCTTGATACTCGTTTACTTTTCTTTCATCAATCCTCGTGCTCTCTACTCTCCCATTAGCTTTATTCTACATATTAATTTCAGTTTTGATTTCTTTCAATATCGGGTTTATTGTTAAAAAATATTTTACGAATTTAATGTTGTTTTAAAACAAGTTACAGAATTATTCTTAACTTTCTTAATTAGCATTTTCAAGTATTGGCATTTTGAAAATGCATCCAAATGCTTTGACTAGTAGTTTAAGAAGTAAAATTACTATTTGGAGAGAACTACTATTTAAGTCATTTGGTTCAGTAAAAATGCACTAAATGCGCTCTATTGTTTCACATAATTAATTATTTAATCTCGTATAACATGAAACAACTAGTCTTGAATTTTACGGTAGACGTAGACTGGATTTAACTTTTGCTGCCGACGTCTGATTGAGACTCACGATAGCTTTTTGGAAAGAGAATTTCGAAATGCACCTTTCAAACGTGAGACGAGGGCTGTAAACTTGTCACAAAGTTTGATATGGAAATTCTATCGTTTAGGGGGTCAATTTTGCATTTTAATTATTTTTTTTGGATATTTTAGACATTTTCATAATTTTGCATATTAGAATTTTGTTTCTATTATAAATAGCATCCCTTACCTATTAGAAACTCACTTTTCAATTTTTGAGGAATTTCAATAAGACTTTTCGTTTTCTATCTTATCTTTTCTCTTATTTCGTCTTAAATTAATAAAGGATATTAGTTAAAACTCCTAACGGAATCTAAATAGTTCTTTATCAAATTGGTATTAGAGCAAAGTTCGACCATGGCAGATAACCAAGAAGCGCGACTTGCTGCGATTGAGGCATCTTTGGCAAAATTGAGGGAGATGATTGGACAGCTGACTCTGCAGTAAGGAATCCACCAACCCACCACCGCTGCACACCCCCAGCCAGTCGCCATTCCTGTGGTCGTCAATCCTATGGTTGTCAATCCTGTGCTTGCAAATCTCTATCAGAATTATCAGGAAGGTTACAAGATCAAGATAGACCTTTAAAACTTTTCTTGCTCGTTGGATGTGAAATTTGTTCTTGATTGGCTGGCAGAGGTTAAATGTTTCTTTGAATTTATGAACGTAGAAGAGGATCGCAAGGTTCCGATTGCGGCCTATAAGTTAAAAGGGGGTGCAGCAGCCTGGTGGAATTTGATTCAAAACGAACGCTATCGAAGGAGGCTGGAACCCATACAAAACTGAGTGTTGATAAAGCAGATGATTGAACAACGGTTCTTGCCTAGCGACCACGCTCAGGTTTTGTATAACCAGTATCATAACTGTGTATAGGGGAACCGAAGAGTGGATGAATATACCCAAGAGTTTTTGAGGTTGCAGGCGAGGTGTAAAAACTGTGAGAACGAAGCCCAGCAGGTTACTCATTGTCAGAGGGCCTGAATCACAAAATTTACTGTATGATGGGAGTAGCTATGATTTTCACTTTGGCAGACGCCATTGAGATAGCAAAAAAGGCAGAAGAGTGTGTTGATTGGCAGTCATAACAGCAGTATAATTGGAATTTTAATTATAGAAATTCCGGTTCGACAGGGACGCAACAATATAGAGGCAATTATAGAGGTTATAAATTCTAGCAATCCTCAGAATACCATGGAAGAAAGGAGAGACAATAAGGGAAAGACAGTCACCACTACAACAGATAAAGGAGGCAAAATCAATTCTTATTAGAAGCTAACGGGAGACATATGTTACAGCTGTAGGTAACATGTTCTTCGATCAAATAATTGTCCAAAACGTAGAGAAGCTCATTCTTTGAGCCTATTCAGACTCAACTTTTTTATACATACCGTTTTGACTCCAAACTACACCGCTTAACTTAAATTTTGCACACTGTTTTATCTTTCATCCATTATGATTTTATATCTTAATTTCATATGAACATTATTTAAATAAATAAATTTTTACCGTCAAATTTGAGATTGAGTTCATCGAATTTAACGGAGAGACCTCATGGAATTGGAGAATGAGAGATTGCATTGATAACGACCTTATTAGAGGTAGAGGGAGTTGAAAAAAGGAGTGATGGAATTAGGATATGGAAAAATATTAAGTATCGAATTAAATTTGGCTCAAATATGCATGAGATTTTTTTTAAAAAAAATTAATTTCTTTCTAACTTTTATTCCAAAATTCAACTCTAACATTTGTTTTAAAGGATTAATTTTTTTTTTTCATTAGATACAATGAAGAAACTGATACAGATGAAGGCGGTAGAAAGTTAAACACAAAAAGAATGAAATTAAACTTATTATTATTTTAAATTTAGTTTAGTTATAACTTGTTAGTGTAAATAAAATAAAATTAAAATAGAAAAATTAATTAAAGAGATTAATGCAACCACTCTTTAAATCAGCTGTTATGTGGGTGTGGAAGAAAGAGCAGGGAGAGTGCGTGGGACTAATAAAGCTCGCACGCCTTTAGGGAAATGGAAATATGAATAGACTATGAAATGAGGATTTTAAGGCAGGGAATTGCAGTCGGTCAACAATCACTCCCACTATCATTAGTTAGGTTATTTTCTTGTAATTTTAGACAGTTAGGCAAGAAATCAAAAGAGTTTTATATGTTGTAAGATTGAGAATTCAATTATCATATATGATAATATTTTATCTCTTATTGGACTGATCCAGTATTAACAAAATTTAATTTCAGTTTAGTGAATTTAGAGATATTTATAATTATAAAAAAAATTAAAAAATCAATTTTTCAATTTTCTAACATTTTATCTATGATTTGGAAAATAATTTTAAATTATTTTCTGCAGTTTCACTATTAATTCATATTTATATCCAAAATTTTAAATTTTATATAACAAAATTAAATTTTTCTCAATTTATCACAATTATAATTAAAAAAATTAAATTGAATTTGAAAAAGTTAATGACAAATTATAATATAAATTATAATATAATCTCTAAATTATATAATCCCTTAATTTAAATTTTATATTAAAAGTACATTTACTATATATTTATAAATGTAATATTAAATAAACATTTACAACAAATAAATTTTCACTAAATAAAATATTACACATATATATTATATATTAAAATATTTTATTTATATATTTTATTATAAATTATACATGTATTTTTAGTACATAAAAAATTATATTTTATATTAATAATATTAAATATACATATTTTACTATATAAATTCATGATTTTATGATTTTTATAAAAATTTAGATAGATTAATTACATCTTTTATAAGTTATTTGAGATATTCAATATTCTTATTTTGTTTACCTATATAATAATTATATTTGTAATATATATTAATTTATTGACTGATTCGATAAAAAAAATTTATTTTATATTAATAATATTAAATAAAATAAAATATTATATATTATATATTTTATACTATAATTTTTTTACATTTTAAATTTTTATTAAACTAAAATATGTATATAAAAATAGAATGAAAAAAGTAAATAATGAAATTAATAAAAAATAATATTATTGAAATAAAAATATATATTTTAAGAATTAGTCAAATAAAATTTTAAAAATTATATTATAATTTTTAAATAACTTTTTATATTTAATTTATTTCTGTTGATTATAATCGAGATAAAATAAAAAAAATTTTAATTTTATTATCTAATTAATATTTGAGACATGATCATTATTTTTTTTAATTTTTATTTAATTAATCTAAAGAGTTGTTTTGAATTTGGCCTTATTTATAAGGATGAGTTGGACCTAATTTTTCTTTTCGTCATGATATATTATTATATGAATTTATAGTTTGATCATATTGGGCCTTACGCCTCTTAAATCTCTAATAAAGTTTTTATCTTTAACAAAAAAAAATAATAATAATAAAAATCGAATTTATGAAGTAAAAGTCTCCCCCCACTTATACTAGTTTCAATAGCAAACTAATACATGAACTGCTTTTACTCATTTCAATGTCACATTTACATGTGCAACTCTTCACCTTCTTTTTTTATTATTAATAAGATGGACCTCATTTTATTAATATAAATAAGAGAATTATTAAAAAAATTAATTCAATTAAAATTTTATAAAATTCTTAATTTTAAATGAAGGGTTATTAAATAAAAAAATTTAAACATTTATCATTTTTTTATATTTATGTGATGATTTTAGAAATTTGAATAATAAAATTAATCATTTTACATCTTTCTCAATTTTAATCATACCACATAAAATTATTTCTCAAAAAATATATTACATAAAAAAAAATTTAACGTTTACGTTAATTCATGTTTTTATTCAAAACTTTAAATTTATAATAATAAAATTAAATATTTTTCAATTTATCAGAATTATAGTCGATAGAATTAAATTAAGTTTTAAAAAATTAGTGGCAAATTATAATATAATACTTAAAATTATATATTAATAAACGTATAGTCTTTTAATTTAAATTTTATATTGAAAGTACATTTATTTTATATTTCTCATATTTATTATTAAATAAACAGTTATTATAAATAAATATTTTATTATATAAAATATCACATATAAATATTATATGTTAAAATATTTAATTAAAAATTTATACTCACCATATATGTATATATATATATTTTTAATATATGAAAAATTATATTTTATATTAATAGTATTAAATAAAATGAAATATTATATATTTTAGTATATAAAGTTATTTCTTTTATAATTTTTATAAAAATTTAGATACGTTAATCACGTCTCTAGTAAATTATTAGAGATATTTAATATTTTTATTTTGCTCACCTATATAATAAATTAATTTATTATGTATATTACTTTATTGACTAGATTCAACAAAAATTATATTTTATATCAATAATATTAAATATGATAAAATACTATAATTTTTTTTATAATTTAAATTTTAATTAAATTAAATGAAAATAGAAGTAAATATGAAATTAAAAAAAACATTGTTGAAATAAAAATATATATTTTAAAGACTATTTTATTAGTCAAATAAAATTGGATTACATTATAATCTTTTAATAACTTTTCAAATTCAATTTAGTTCTTTCAATTATAATCGGGACAAATAAAAAAATTTACTTTATTATTTAAAATTTTAGATATAAATATAAATTAACATAAATGTCTTAATTTTTTTATTTAATATGTTTTTTAAAAAATAATTATACGTTATATGTGTATTAAAAGTTTTTTATCAAAATTAATTAAAATAAATAGTTAAAATTGAGATAAATATAAAAAAATTAATTGTTTAAAATTTTAAATTATAATAAAGATAGTAAAAGTTTAGATTTTTTTATTTAATAGTTTTTTAAAAAATATAAAATTGTAAATTACTTTTTTCAATATATATAATTTATAAACTTTTATATAAGTAATTAAAATTTCTACATTCACTAAATTTTTATAGTAATAATAACTTTTTATAAAACTGAACTTTAAATTAGAAGAAATCATTTCAATTCGATCTAGAACAAGTGCAGCTCTTCTAACGTTTCTTTCTCTTTTTTTTCATGGAATTCATATTCTTTTTTTTTTTCTTTTCTTTATTTCATTTTCAAATTATGTGAATCTTAACTTAGAGACCTGGACTTCCGAGGAGATTACAACGGCTAGTTGAATCCAAAAGCAGCCAAGTTATTCACCGAACTGAAGTATTCAAAACGATGCGCAGAACACAACGGAAACGGTGCGTATTACGGAAGTCTTGAGGAGTGCGTGGAGATGGGACGAAACGCAGCGTTGAGAAGGTTGATTATCTTCAGCTCGGAAGCGGAGATGTGCGTGGAAGGAAAGTTCGCTGTCAATCGGTTACAGCTGTAGAAGATATTTCGAGAATCCGTTAAGAATTTTATAAAAACTCCCTAAAATTACATGCACAAATCAATAAAATTAATTAGTAATTTTAATTTTAAAAAAAATTATAATAATTTATTTAAAATATTTTATAAGTAATTATGTTCTTTTCCACATATTAGTATTAAATAATTTAAAAATTAGTAGTGATGTATATGAAAATAATAATTAATAACTAGATTGAAAGTTATTGGACCCTGCTACATGGAAGGCCTTCTAATGATTGGACCTCCCACAGTTCCAAAGATTGGATCCACACAAACTGCCAGCTCAACCCGGACAGCAATAAAGAGATCTGTGGGGCTCTCTATCTTTGACAATGTCTGCTAGATCCAAACACGCCCTTAAATCAACACCCATTTTCTGGAGGGAGAAAATTTCAAATACATGTGGTTCAAATTTCAAATTCATTCCAACCAAACAAAATCAAAATGTGGAGCCAATGATATCAGAAGGAAACAGACAATGCTGTTAGTCACCAAAGAGTTTCAAACTCATCTCAATCATTTCCCTGAAGAATAATTGATTAAATTCAATTTCAAATCTCATATCTAAACTCAATATCAAATACAATAAAAAATATTACATACCTCTAAAATACTCAAAAAATAATAATAACAATAGTAATAAAGCTATAATAAATAGGCAACTAACAAATTTAGTACTAGGAAGGATAGGCTAAATAACTGGTTTTTGAATTCTTCTATTGGCAGTGCCATTAGGTAGCTTTGCAGGTTTTGCATCAGAAGAGTTGAGTTCATCCCAAGCTTCAATCCAAGTGACCATGGCATCTGCTAGTTTAATAAAGTAAGGATCTGTCTTCCCAAGCTTTTCCTTCACCTGCTTGGCAAGTTCAATGTAGCATTTTTGAACAGTAGTGCATTCCTTTGGAAGGACTGCAGATTGGAAGAATGGGATCAGCTCTTCCTGCCAAAATATTCCATTGTACTCCTTTTTCAGGTTAACAAACGGGTTGCTTGCTTTGCTGTGCCATATGTAGGGCAGCCCGGTCTTAACACCCCAACCCATGTGGTCACATATCACCTACAAAGTTCAATGATTCGGCAAAAGTGAGTTTAAATGTTCGTTGTATGAGCTAGATATGAACTAGCCAGCAAGATATTAAGACCAACAACTTGAGGTTGATTAAATGCAATCTGAAACAAATTGAGAAGCAACACTGTTGGGATAAATAAAATACCTTCATGCACCAGCCAGCCCACATATCATCATAGCGGCCAACTGGCTGACCATCACCCATGAGCCCAAAGTACATTGCAGGGCCAATCAACTCACGGTTAAATGCCAGGTTCATGCCACACATTGGGAACAAGGTTCCTTTGGGTACAGTCAGAACAGCATCAACATACCTAAAATGAAAAGGAATGAATAAATCAATATGAGAAAATATTCCCTCATTGTTAACCATTGAATTCTCTCGACCAAAGTAATTTCAGGTTCAGATCCAAACACCTTGTATTTCTCTCCAGAGGCTTCACAAGCTGGGTGGGAGCATCATAATCAGGAATGTTAAGCCAGAGACCATGAGAAACAGCAGTGGTAACACCCTCTCGGAGACTGAAAGGATATCCACGAACAAAGTCTGCACCTTCTCTGTATGGATCATAGAGAGTATTGAAGAAATGTGGAGTGGATGGTGTCAGAAGGTTTTTTATGTGCTGCTCTAGTGCATTGATCTCTTTGCCTGACGGGTCTTTGGCAACCTGCACAATACGGATTAGATGATAAACAAAAGTTATGTAACTGTTTCAGCAACAGAACTAGATGCACTCATAAATGTCAGCTTTTGGCCTCTATATACCCATCTAACTTTTATTTTTAATCCATTTTGCAAATGCCTAACTCAGAATCATAACTCCTAGATCAAAGAGAGGTAGCGTTAGTAGTGTAGGCATCATAGCGAGCCAAGAGCTGATGGAAGATAAAAGCATTGGCTTTCTGAGATGCCGGTTTGTTATCAGATCCTCCACCATACAATGCAGGAGACACCATCCGAGGTTCACTTTATGAACAGAAGAACTCGGAAGTTTTGTCTGCAGAGGACCTTATTACCAGATCTTGGGATGATATTGTCAAAGTATTAACATTGCAACTTTTGAACTGGGACAGCAGACTAATCAATTTTTAAAGCAATAGACATAATGGTATCTGAAGATCTAAATGTTGTTAAAGAACTAAGTCACATATCATGTCTTTTAGCCCCCAAAGCTGCATTAAATTTTTTTTTTTTTTCTCAAAGAAGCAACAGAACCATTATCAGTAGATAGTTGAGGAAATATCACGAAACACTTCCATCAAACTGCAAATGCAGCTAAGAAAGCAACAGAGTGAATCCACTTAACACCCATTAAAGAACAATACAACCAAAAGAACAGAAAATAGAACACCGACAAAAACGTCATGTCAAGATCTAGATTTTCAATAACTTTTAAAACACCACCGACAGCTTCATTAAGGCATCTATAATTCTTCACTAGATCAAGCCCACAAAATCACGAATCCTACATAACCATGAAGATCCATAATTTCTCATCCTTCATAACACTACAAGCTACACATTTCATCATTCACTACACCGAAGAACAAAAAGTATAGTCAAGCACACCATAAGCTACAGTAAGATTATAAATTCAAATATTGAATCAAATCTAGTAAATCACAACCAAAAAGGAGAAGTAGAACTTACAAAGCAATCATCGTCAATAGTGTAGATGTATTTCTTCTTTGAGACCATGTAACCAAAGCAGCGACAAGCAGAGTCCTTGAATGAAATGCATGAGGCCTTAGGACCCAGAATCCTATTAATGTCGTTCCTATTGTAGAGCTCATAGTCAAAACCATCAGGGACCTTGATGGTCTTTGTTGGGTCACCATCTTGGACAATGATCAAGTGATATTGCTCAAAGAATGGCCTCCACATCTCCAAGAAATCGAGGTTTCTAATTGTGGGTATCACTATATCAAGCTCATCTTTCAAGAGAGGAGTGGGTTTGACAGAAGATTCTGCCATGGTTGAGATGAAGAAGCAAGATCTAGCCTAGAAGAGAAAGAAAATGAGAAATGGGGTTGCCTTCTGCTAGTAAAGTGGTGGCTTGTCTCTGGCTGCATCACATTAATATATAGAGGTTCTAAAGGGTAAATGTGGAAATGGAATGGGTTTGGGAGGATCACTCTGTGATATTCGCCTATTCCATATTAGCTCATTCTTAAATTAAAATTATGATTTATTCCTAAACTTACAACTAAACACAAATTAATCATAATGCATAAAAAAATAAAAATAATTTAATTTATTATTAGTTATATTCAAAATTTCACTGCATAAAAAATAAAAATATTTTAATTTATTATTAATTATATTCAAAATTTTCTTGATAAAATTTTTAAATTTTATAGAAAAATAAATCATTCCCGTCTAATTTTTTTTCCACGTGCTTTACATCACAATAAAAAAATTTTCTACTGATTTAGTATCCATAGAATTTAGAAATGATTAAAGCATGGATCAATTCAGCTAATTTTTTAATTTTAAAAAATATATTAAAATATTTTTAATATTTTAAAAAATTTATTAATAATTTATCCATTAATTTTATTCGTTAAATATTATAAAAAATTTAAAATATATCTGATATAGAAATTAATTAATAAATATTTTAAAATTTTAAAAAATTAATTAATAATTTTTTTTAAAATTATAAAAATTAATGTTAAATCTATATATAAACAAGGCATTTCATTCCGCTTGCTCAGATATTCTACCTTTATTTTTATAATTTTAATTAATTTTTAAATTACCGTATCAAAGTATATAATATCTGTTAAAATATAATTCATGATTCTCGCTTGCTGCTAGATTCGGAAAACTTGCCGAAGCCGCCAATAGCTCTAGAACTTTTGCCGATTGTGATTCCACCGGAATGTCAGATTCCGGCAATGAGGATATGGAAGAGGATGATCTTTTGCAACATAATGGCCGTAGGAAGCGTAAAGATGGTGAAGGAGGTTTCTCTTTAGAAGAACAAGACGGTAGAAAGTTTGAGTCTGTTGGACAACCGTCTCCAATGGGTCCTTCGTTTAGGGATATGCTAGTCAATGGGAGTCCTAATAACGAGACTGTGATTGCTGACACAGTTGAAGTGAATGATGAGGAGTCGTATGAGCTTTCTGATGGGGAAGAGGATGAGGAGGATGAAAAGTGCCCTAATATTAAACTTACTAAAATTGAGAAATCTCGTTATTGTAAACCATGGAAGAACTCCTTGATTATCAAGCTGATTGGAAGATCAATAGGGTATGCCTATTTATCGCGAAGGGTGAAGGAACTCTGGAAACCTAAATCCCCTATTGACTTAATTGCTCTGGACAACGATTTTTTTCTTGCTCGATTTAATAGTAGGGAAGATTTTGATTTTGCACTGGAGGGTGGACCATGGATTATAGCTGATCATTATTTGTCAGTTCGCCAATGGTGCCCGGATTTTGATCCATTTAATGTTTCCTTGGAACGCTTGGCAGTTTGGGTTCGTTTTCCATGCCTTCCAATTGAATATTTTAATGAGGATTTTCTTATGCGATTGGGGAGGAAGATAGGAGATCCTATCAGAGTGGATAATAACACTAGCCGAGTGACAAGAGGGCATTTTGCGAGATTATGTGTTGAAGTTGATGTTACGAAGCCTCTTTTGTCGAAATTCAAGCTGAACCGGAGAGTTCGACGTATTGAATATGAGGCGTTGCATATGGTTTGTTTTTCATGTGGAATTTTTGGGCATATGAAGGATAATTGTCCTTCGTTGCGGAAAGAGTTGCAGCCAGAGAATGTAGAGAATGTGTCTAATTCGGTTCATAGTAACCCTGCTCCTAAGGTGGCTCAGTTACCCGAGAATCAGGTGGTTAATCCAGCTGTTTTAGATGATTTTGGTGATTGGATGCTGGTTAAGAAGGATAGAAGACGTAATCAACGTCCTCAGGAAAAATCTGTATTTAAATTTGGGTCAGGTGATCATGGTCCGAGGGAGTCAAACAAGGGTAAATCAACGATGAAGGCCAATAATAATCCCTTTAGTTCTCTAGTTATTCTCCAGGATTCTGAGACTCATATAGAACATAATGCGACTCCACCAGTGGTACAAGGTTTTCGTCCTGTCTTGGGCAAGAAAAAGCTACGGGATTCTAAAGGGAAGGGTCAAGTGGTTTCTACTGTGACAAGAGAGGAGACTCCCAATATTGCTTTAGATTCCTATGTGAGATCTAATGGGCCTGCTGTGCAAAGTTCAGTTCTAAAAATTAGAGGGGTTTCGAGTGGATCAGAGGGATCTTCTAGAAAAGCTGCTGCACAAGATGACCATGTAGTTGTTCAAGGGAATAATAGAACGAATCAGTCAAAGACTTGGGTTGTTTCTAACCCAAAATTGGTGGGACTTGCAAATTTAGAAACAGAATTGGATAGGAATCAACATGATAATTTTAATGATCCTTCGTTTCCTCATCCAACCCATCCCAATATCCCAGCAGCTAATGGAGATGGTAATCAGGATATGAATCTTGACGATGATGCGATGATAATTGTTGCTCAGACTTCCTTGAATGAATTTCAGAATAGTGGTTTAATTGGTAAGATGCCTTCTAATGAGGGGTCTTACTAGATTTTTCGTTCTATTATGGTTCAGTCATCCTCATGGCTTTCTTTTCTCTCTTATTTTTAATGATTATTGGAGTTTGGAATTGTCAGGGTGCTGCTTCTTCTAATTTTTTGAGAGCTTTTAAGGAATACAATCGTATCTATAAGCCTCAGATTTTTTGTTTGGTTGAGCCTCGAATTTCTGGCCATTCAGCTGATAATGTTTGTAAACAGCTAGGTTATGATAATTGGGTTCGTGTCGAGACTTTTGGTTTCAGTGGAGGTATCTGGATTTTATGGTCAGAAATATTTTTTAAGTTAACGCTTGTGTCGACAGATCCGCAATTTATTACATGCAATGTGTTACTTGATAATGGGGACTCGTGGTTAGTGAGTTTTGTGTATGCCAGCCCTGACATTAGTTTACGAAGACGTTTGTGGCATTCGGTTCTGGGTTTCAATGGAAGTGAGAAAAGTTGGTTATTGTTGGGAGATTTCAATTCTTTTACAAGCGAGAATGAACAAACCAGCTATGTTAATGTTCACAGTATTGGGGCTAGTGATTTTCGGCAATGGATTTTTGATAACTCACTTATTGATTTGGGTTTTGAAGGTACCCCTTTTACTTGGAGTAAGGGTGGTATTAATTCTTCTTATAAAGCTGCTCGATTAGACCGTTGCTTGTGTACTGAGATTTGGCGCATGACATTTTCTAGAGCTACAGTTATTCATGCTCCAAAGTTGCATTCTGATCATTGTCCTATTTTTATGAATTGCTTTGGAGTTACAAATTCTTCTGTTCGTCGTTTTCATTTTCAAGCGGCTTGGACAGCTCACAAAGATTTTGTTGATGTTGTTTCCCGTGGTTGGAAGCAAAATACTTCTTTATTTGATAATTTGAAATCAACCAAAGACTCATTAAGCCAATGGAACCGATCTGAGTTTGGGAATATTTTTCATAATAAGCAGAGGTTGATCCGTCGAATTGATGGTGTTCAAAAAAGCTTAGCTATCCGGCGAACGAGAGGTTTAGTGAAGCTGGAATTTAATCTGAGACGACAGCTTGAAGATGTTTTGCAGCAGGAAGAATTATACTGGTTTCAACAATCTAGGGAGGAATGGATTGTTTCTGGTGAGAGAAATACAAGGTTTTATCATCTTTCTACCGTGATTAAACGCAAGAAGCAACAAATTCTCAAGCTGAGAAATGGGAACAATGTGTGGATTGAAGATTCTAGTCAACTTAAAGAGCTTGCTAGCGGTTACTATCAGGAGCTGTATTCGAAAGATTTGGCGGTTGACTGCAGCCATTTTGTTAGACCTGATGGGCCTGCTCTTTCTTCTTCTCAACGGTTGCTTCTGGATCGTCCTTTTTCTCATGATGAAGTATATGATGCTTTGCGCCTTATGTCTCCTTACAAGACTCCAGGACCCGATGGTCTACAAGCAGTTTTCTTTCAGAAATCTTGGTCTGCGGTAGGTTCACAGGTTTCAGCGTTTATTATTGAGGTCTTGGGCGGGAGGGAGTTTCCAGAGGAAGTTAATGAAACGGTGCTAACTCTTATTCCTAAAATTGCTTGTCCAGAATTTATTTCTCAGTTCAGACCAATTAGCTTATGTAACGTGATTTATAAGCTTGTTACAAAAGTGTTGATTAACAGATTGAAAGATGTTTTGAGCTCTCTCATTGGATTGGAACAAAGTAGCTTCGTTCCTGGCCGACAAATTATTGATAACATTGTGGTGTTTCAAGAAGTTTTGCACACTATGAGAACGTCTAAGCGATCAGGGGGTTTTATGGCAATTAAAATTGATCTTGAAAAGGCTTATGATAGACTAGATTGGGATTTTATTCAGTGGGTGCTGGGTTCTTACCACTTTTCCGATGCTTGGATTTCTAATATTATGAATTGTGTTAGAACATCTTCTATGTCAGTGTTATGGAATGGTGAGAAGTTAGAATCTTTTAAACCGACTCGTGGTGTGCGACAAGGCGATCCAATGTCTTCATATCTTTTTGTTATGTGTATTGAACAACTTTCGAGAATGTTTAAACAGCTTGTTCGTCAAGGCAGATGGAAGCCGATTCCTATCTCGAGTAATGGTCCGATGATTTCTCATCTTATGTTCGCGGATGATATGGTTTTGTTCGCAGAAGCTTCTGTGGAACAGTTGGATTTGATTTTATCATGTTTGGATGACTTTGCTAAGGTTTCCGGGCAGAAAGTGAATTTAGCTAAGTCTTCTCTTTATTTGTCGCCTTTTGTTGATAGTGATTTGGCGTCACTTTTGTCTTCAAGGTCAGGTATTCCTTTGACTGCTGATTTAGGAAAATACTTGGGTGTGCCATCTATTCATGGGAGGATTTCAGTCTCGACATATAGTAGTATTTTGGATAAAATGAGAGGCAGACTTGATGGCTGGAAGGCGAGAGCTCTATCAAAAGCTGGACGACTAACGTTAGTTCAATCAGTTCTTAATGCTATTCCTATTTTTGTGATGCAGAGTGCTCTTTTACCAGTATCGCTTTGCAATGAAATAGAGAAAATATGCAGGAACTTTATTTGGCATGGGAAGGATATGAAGCCAGCTGTACATCTGATTAATTGGGATACAATGTCCTTGCCGAAGCGGTTAGGTGGTCTTGGCATCAGAAATATGCGACAAATGAATCAGGCTCTATTAGGGAAGTTGTGTTGGCGAGCTTACAAGAATCCGCAAGCTTTGTGGGTTAGGTGCCTTTTCAATAAATATGAGTCGGGTTTTGTTCATTGGGAAGTCGCTAAGCGAGCTAATGGTTCAGTCAATTGGAAATCTTTTTGTTATGGTTTGGAGCTACTTCGAAAAGGGATAGTTGTAGATGTGAATAATGGGATGCACACTAGATTTTGGCTGGATGATTGGCTTCCGGTTGGGCCTCTTTGGAATTTTGCACTTAAACCGTTGATTGAGTTGAATATGCAGGTTTGTGTTCGATATTTCTGGGTTCCTAATGTAGGCTGGAATTGGGACATTTTAAATTCTCTTCTTCCTACTGATGTCCTTTTATATTTCCAATCAATTACCTTAGTTGATGATATGTCGTGTTTGGATGGTTTTGCGTGGAAGCATTCTTCTTCTGGCTTATATACAGTTAAGTCAGGGTTTGATACGTTTTATTCAGAAGTGTCAGGATCTAATATGGATTGGCAAGGGCTGTGGAAGGTTAGGGTGCCACAGCGAATTCAAGTGTTTTTGTGGGAAGTGGCACATGAGAAAATCATGGTTAATGTTCAACGCCGAAAGCGAAAATTTATTGATTATGATTTATGTCCTCTTTGTGGAGTTGCAAGTGAATCTGTTTTGCATGCTCTACGAGATTGCCAACATGTGAAACAAATTTGGAATTCCCTTTTACCTACCAATTTCGTTTCTCCATTTTTTGATATTTTGAATGTGCCTTTATGGCTATCTGCTAATATAGAAAAAGTAGGGTTATTGGCTAATGGAATACCATGGGATGTGCTTTTTAGTTCGGTCGTTTGGTGGTTATGGAAGCGAAGAAACTTGTTGGTTTTTAATGAGAATAATGACCAGGATACTATTGATGCGTCCTTTATTCAGCTTCGAGCAAAAGAATATGTTCATGCATGGAGGTTTTCGATGCAGGCTGGGTCTGGACCGAGAGGCCGGTCTTTGAAGTATGTTGGGTGGAAGCCGCCAGAAACAGGCTGGGTGGTAGTGAATTCCGATGGTAGTGCATTGTTGTCAGCAGGAAGGGCAAGTTGTGCAGGTTGTTTTCGAAACAATGAAGGTAGATGGCTTTTGGGCTTTCAACGGTTTTTGGGCAATTGTGGAGCAATGGAAGCTGAGCTATGGGGAATATATTATGCTTTAGTATTAGCATGGGATTCAGGGTGGAAGAAGATTGAAGTTCAAACGGATTCTCAACTCGCGTTAGATTTACTTGCAGGTAGAGGTGCAAGAGTTTTTAGAGTTGCTAATTTGGTGAGGAATTGTCGTGATCTTATCAATAGAAGCTGGGAAGTCAAGATGGTAAAAATTTACAGGGAAGCAAATGCGGTAGCGGATCGTTTGACTAGTTTAACCATTGGTGATGATTTTAATTTGAAAATTCATCAATGGCCTCCTGTTACTATTAAATTTTTACTGGATGCTGATAGGTTGGGGCTTTCATGGCCTAGATTAATAAAATAAGGGCTCTATCCCTCTTTTTCTAAAAAAAAAAAAAAGTATATAATATCTGTTAATTTATTTTTTATGAAATACATACATGTAATTATTATTATTATTATTATTATTGATGTCGTGTAATTAATATCATATTACAACCTTAAAAAAGAAAATGAATTATAATTTTATAATATATAAAAAATTAATTTTATGAGAAAAAAAAGTAGTTAATTTTATATAACATTCGCCCAGAATAAATTATAAGTATCACCACAAGATAAGAATCAAAATAAATTATAAGTTATCACCACAAAATGGGCGAATAAATTATAAGTATCACCACAAAATAAAAATCAAAATAAATTATAAGTTATCATCATAAAATAATGGTCACGTGGCAATGATCTGATAAATAAAAAATGCAGTCTTATTCAAGAAAAATGAGATTTAGATATTTAAACACCTGAATCACCATCATGACTCGCTCATTCCTGATAGGCCAAGTCTTGGTATAGAGTTTTTATTATCAGGCACGCTTCCATTTCACCTGAGATCGCGAGATTATCAACTTATTAGCTCGTGATATCTTTTATCGAATAGCTGACCACATCATCGCCGGATTCCCAAAAAATGCTATATTTATCTCCATTTTCTTACAGTATAAAAGGGAAGCAATCGCAGAGACAAATGTACGCTATCTCAAACACTACTCAAACTCTAAGTAGTCAATTACTTTCTCTTTATTTTTTAGGGTACTGACTTGAGCGTCAGAATGGCCGTCGTGGGCACCCACCGCCTTCCTCACGCTTTCTCGCTTTCTCTCTTGTAGGTTCTAGCTAATCACAACTCAGTTTCATTCCAGCCATGTCATTAATCTAATCTTAGCAATATCATTTGATTCCATTACCGGGAAGTCCATCAAACCCTCTTTTGGATCACGACCGATCTCCTATCATTTTTCTTCACTTGAAATGGTCGGAAGTCCTACAGTTGCTGACAATATCGCTACTAACAAGGGAGTCATCATTTCCTCTGTCCCAAATAACCGAAAGAACACGCCTCCAGTGATCAATGAAGCAGACCTTAATAATTTAAGCAATGATCAGATACTCCAGTATATTCAGAAGTTGCAGGCTACTCTCAGACAGTATAAAGTTCAGGAAGAGGCGTCTAAGATAGACCCTGGAAAAAGGGATGAAGCCTCTGTAGACACCCTAAGGGCCCAGATAGAAGCAGCCAATTGCGGCATAAAGGTAACTTCGAATCTGAAGATGAATAGGTTAAGGCTTCAAAGGGGGTGGATTGGAAGCAAGTACGGACCGTACAAAGATACCAAAAACAACAGGAAGAGGATTTCAGTTTAGATAGGGTCTCGCTTCTTTCGGAAGAAATACTAGCGGAAACTTTTTCCGCTATGTTCAAGTTGCCCATTTTAGATAAGTATGATAGAATAGCAGACCCCCAAAGTCATCTAGCCATTTTCAAGATGACCATGCAGTTTCAAGATGTGAATGATTTTGTGTTATGCCGAATGTTCCCATCATCGCTCATAGGTTTGGCTCAAAAATGGTATTAACACCCAAGTCCATGTCTAATCCAAAACTTTACACAGTTTGCAACGATATTCAAATCTAGATTTATCACTTACATATCTCCCAAAAAACTTTTCTCAAACCTACAAAAGATTCTCCAGGGAAAGGACGAGTCTTTAAGGAGTTTTATTTTCCGTTTTAATGTTGAATCCATACAGGTGGAAGAATTGAATCATGAGATAGCATGTGAGGTGTTGAAGAAAGGAACCCGTAACATAAGTTCATGGATTCCTTAATGAAAAATCCAGTCACAATATACCAACAGTTGATGGATAAGGCCTAGAAGTATATTAGGTTGGATGATAAGATTCAGACACTAAAAGAAGACAAGAAGGCAAGTTAGAAGCTAAGTCAAAAGTCCGAGAGACGAGTCTATGAAGGGGATCATACGAACTATCCCATCTCATGAAAGAAGGACGAACAGAGTAAGTATAAAAATTACTCCCTGCTAAGTGACTCCAAGTTCGTATCTTGATGTGGATCAGGAAGAACGATAAATAAATCAGGTGGCCGCCCAAGCTCAATCTCGAGAAGGTGAAAAAATGGGACAAGACCAAGTATTGTCACTTCTATGAAGATCATGGCCACACAATGGAATAATATTGACAATTAAAAGACGAGATTGAAACACTCATAAGAGATGGCACCCTCCGAAAATTCACGAGAAAAATAAAAGGACAAAAATCTGAGCCTGATGAAACAACCCCCGAGTCAACTCCTGATAGAGAACCTGTAGAAGTCATACATATATGATAACAAAAGGACCCAACAAGGCATAGACAAGTTACAAACTTAATTACTGGGAAGGTAGGAAACTTTATAAGTCTTGAGAAAACATTCGCCCACGAGGATCGTCCTCCTGAAATATCAATTCCGGTATTGTCCATATTTTGACAGCAATTTAGTTTTATCCTCGAATATAAATTGAGGATATTTTTTTAATAATAAAGAAGTGTTTTTACATGGTATATTCTTCGGTGAAAAGGAGTAACAGACCACCCAGGCGTTAGTCCAATGAATCAAGGCCATAAGGCAATCTTTGCCAGGTCAAGTCATAAGACGGATCTCACTAAACCACTCGGGTGTTGGTCCCATGAGTCAAGGCTATAAGGCAATCTTTGACAGGTCAAGTCACAAGGCGGATCCCACTAAACCACTAGGGCATTGGTCCCATGAATCAAGACCATAAGGCAGTCTTCTCCAGGCCAGGTTACAAAGTAGATCCCACTAGACCACTCGAGCATTGGTCCCATGAATCAAGATCACAAAGTGGTTCTCGCCAGACCACCTGGGTGTTGGTCCTATGAATTAAGGCCTTAAGGTAGTCTTTGCTAAGTTAGGTCATAAGGCAGATCCCACTAGACCACTTGGGCTTGGTCCCATGAATCAAGGTCACAAGGCGATTCCCGCCAAGCCACTCGGGCATTGGTCACATGAATCAAGGCTATAAGGCAGTCTTTGCAAGTCAGGTCATAAGGAGGATCCCGCAGACTCGGACATTGGTCCCATGAATCAAAGTCACAAGATGTTTCCCGCCAGACCACCCATGCATTGGTCCTACAAATCAAGGCCATAAGACAGTCTTTGCCAGATCAAGTCACAAGGTAAATTTCGCCAAACTATTCGAGCATTGGTCCCATGAATCAAAGTCATAAGGCGGTTCTTGCTAGACTACCGAGGTGTCGGTCCCATGAATTAAGGACACAAGGCAGTTTTTGCCAGGTCACAAAGCATTCCCACCATACCACCCGGGTGTCGGTCCCACGAGTCAATGTCACAAGACAGTGTTCACCAAGCCATGAATTATAGCTGCAAGGCGAGCATCCACCATACCTTATGTTCAGGGCGTTAGCTACATTTTGAAAATTTAAGTTTCTTATTTTATGACCCCAAGACGGTTTAGCGACTAGGCGTCATAAACGGGTGTTAGCAAACCTTTTTCCCTCGAAAAAAATGCTATATCAGAAAATACAAAAGACTTAACGAAAATAGGCAACATTCTCATTAAAAAATATGAAAAGATTACAAAAGAACAGGATTGTCAGCATCCTCCGCTTGAGTCTCCGGTACATTGATATTTTTGACGTTTATTATAGGAGAAACCCGGTCAAAGGGTATGCCTTCATCACGCTCATCCTCAAAGGGAGTATCTTCAGCATGCTCCCCTCCACCCTCATTTTCTTCCTCAGGGAGATTATCATCTATCCAGGAGAAGTCCTCAGAAGGAAAATGCTTCATCAGCTCCTTCTTCATAGAATCCTAGCCTTGAACAAACATCTACTCGCCCTCGGCTTTCTGTCTCTTGGAGTTCTGCCTCAAGCTCGGTTACCCTGGTGGAGGTAGCCTAGGCCTCCTTAGCTTGAGCCTGGAGCTCCAAGACTTGGCATTACAATAGGGCCACCTAATCCTCAGCAGATTTAGCCCGATTCTCAAGGCACAGTTAGAGGCAAAGGCTGCATTAAGGTCAGCTTGAAACTTGTCCACTGACTCTAGGGTCTCCTTCATTGTACCTTCAACTTCGGCTGTCTCCTTCATTGTACCCTCAACTTCGGCCACCCGGGCCTTCAAATTTGAGCATTCCTTAGCCAAAAGCTCCCTATGCGTCTCATTTGTGCTAAATTCTTGCCTCAAGGCTCTAAAATGCTCCTTGGCCACATAGGCACAAAGTGCACCCTCCAGTGCAGAATGAATAGCATTAACAAACAGCTCATCCGTCTCAACCTCATTCAAATGACATCGATCTGCATGCCTCAGGGCATTCTTGATTAGTAGGAGACCTAGAGAAGGGTCATTAAGGAGAGAAGGCGCCCTGTTTAGCACCAAGGCCAAACGTTGAATACCAGCGGGCCAAGAAGACTCGACCCCAGTGCTCACAGGAGCGGAGAAAAAAGGGGTGTCAGCAGGGAGCATAGGGGCTGAGGTGATACCAACAACGCAGGGACCAAAGATTTAGGCTGAAGGGGTGCCAGCTCCTCTGCTGTAGGCTGGGAAGGGAGAGGGGGAAGTATAATTACCTCCTCCGAAGGGCGAGCATGTTCAGCAGAAGGACTGGTAGCAACAGCTTTGCCCTTTCGAGCAGCACGTACTGTCTTGGCAAATCAGCTTGACCCAACCATATCTGCAAAAAGGAGGAAGAGTAAGTAAGATAGTCAGTTTGGAAAATAGAAAGGAACGAAGACCCGCTTTCAACTACTCCTCGAAGACCATGATAGTATCACCAGCAGGAATCAGGTCATTAATACGAACGCAGGGAGAGGGAGCAAAAATTCAAAAAGAATTTCGAGGAATGTGATAGGTATCATATAAACAATCCACGTCGCTATCCGAGAAGATAGACAGAATATCGCCAAAGGAGCCACCCTCATTCTCAAAGGTCTCCCTAAATAGAATAATGGAGGCTGGCATTTGAATGGGATCGTCAAAGGAGGAACTGAAAATAGATGCCCCACTAGGGGAGGAAGATGTGTTCCTATCCATATCAAAAGTACAACAAAGTTATCGTGAAAAAGCAAGGACTTTAACAGAAGCGAGAAGGGAGTTGTAGAAGTGAATTCCTCTGAAAAAAATTGCAAAAAAAATGTAAAAGGGATGCTTGGAGAAGACGACAGACCTTTATAAAGATGGTCTTGACGGCACGGTAAACATTACAGCAGTCATCAAAAGGATCAGTACGCGAAGCAACATGAGTAGCAAAGAGCCAATCTCAAGGAGCAACGTGTCCCGGACCTCAGTAAAAGATGTCCCCTTCGAAGTTGAAGAAATTAAGACTAGTGGGGAACCTCTAATATTACATAACATCCGCCCAAAATAAGCTATAAGCTGTCACCACAAAACAGGGGTCATATGGCAAGGATCTGACAAGTGGAAAATGTGGTCTCACCTAAGAAAAAGGAGATCCAGACACTTTAACACTTGGATCACCATCATGACTCGTCCATTCCCCCGATAGGACGAGTCTTAGCACAAAGTTTCTATTATCAGGTATGCTTCCATTTCGCTTGAGATCACGGGATTATCAATTCATTAGTTGGTAATGTCTCTTATCGAATAATCGGCCACATCATCGCCAGATTCTCAAAAAATACTATATTTATTTTCATTTTCTTGCATTATAAAAGGGGAGCAATTACAGAAACAAATGTACGTTATCTCAAACACTATTCAAACTATAAGTAGCCCATTACTTTCTCTCTATTTTTTAGGATACTGACTTGAGTATTAGAGTGGTTGTAATAAGTACCCACCACTACCTCACACTTTTTCTCTTGCAGGTTCTAACTAATCAAAACTCAGCTCTATTTTGAACACATTATTAATCTAATATCAGCAATATTAGTAATATTTACCAAAAACTTTTATTATAACCAATCTTATGAACATTTTGCTTAGATTTTGGAGCATGCAATTGTTCCAAATAAAAAACCATTAAAAAATTCAGAGAAATATTTGTTACAGTTTTTTTAATCGATTGTCTAAAACTCTCCATTTTAAGAAATATTTTTCATCTAATAAAATAAAAATAAAAAGTACTAAATAATTTAGTGGTTGTTAACATTTCTCAAGAACTAAAATCTCATAAAATAAAAACTAACCATTCCATTAATTCCCAACAATAACTTTCAAGAAATTAACAAATTAATGAGAACCCTGATTATAAGAGATTATCCACAAATAATCCCAAATGATAAGAGATTAATCTCCCAACTAAATGAATAATTCCCACAATCAACCTAACCCATCAAGAAATTAACAAAGCAGAATGTCCCTTTTAACCCCTAAACTTATATAAAATGTTCAAATAAATCCAATTATTTAATCCAAATAGACTTTTTTTAATGGAACAAATCATACTAAAACTAATAGGGAGAAAAGTGCATTATAATGGGAAAGTAATAATTAATGGGTATATTTCTTATGGCTTATCTGAACTAATGAATTCACTCTGACCATAAAATAAAAATAAAAATAAAAAATTTCCAAATCTCATTGATAGAAAATATTCATTCTTCTCATCCTTCACACTTAAATTGCATACTTTATTTTGTAAAAAAAAAAAAAAAATTAGTGTCACTGAAACGATTAGCAGAAGGAAATCCCATCAGGAAAGAAGACAGCATGTTTTTAAAGAGTAGTTGAGATGAGGGGTTTTTTGTCAATTTAGGGACGGAAAATTTTAAATTTGTAAATTAGGGGTCGGAGAAAAAGTATTTCTGAATTTAGGGTTGGGATGCCAAGTAACAGTCGAAAAACCAACAAAATCTAACTCATTTAAATTTATGGGTTAAATTTAACTTATCCAAAAATATTGAGTTCTTTTTTTTTAAAATCTAACTCATCCATAAATTTGGATGAATCTAGAAAAGCCAACAATCAATGTCTTATTTTTTTTATTTTCTCACAGATTTTTTGTAAAAATCAATGTCTTAATTTTTTTTTTTTTGACAAATCATGAAGCTCCTCATGATGCCCTTGAGCTGGTATTGCATATGATAGTCCGCCATTTTTGCAGAAAGATAAACGGAGGTAGTGAACTCAACAAAATTTTTTTAAAGAAAGTGAAATTGATAAGCTAGAGGTGGAGACTAGTCTTCGCTACACTGAGAGTTAAAAGATGCTTATTTGAAGATGGGTAAGAACAAAATGAGTTCAATTATCTTATTAAAAAATATTTTTCATTAAAAATATTTCCACAGATAATATTTTACACATATAATTTATTTTATATGTGATAACTATAATAAATTCAATTGTATATAACTATATTTATTAAGTATATAATAAAATATGGTTTCAAAAAAAATATATAATAAAATGTATTACATAGCTTGTCATTTAGTCATTAATTCTATAAATTGAATTATAAAATACATATATAAGGATTATATAATCGAGAATACAAATATATATTATATAATATACTTATAATTCAGTTATAATTCAAAAATTATTTTTTGATATTTTATTTTTTAATTTTAATTTTAAAAAATAATCTTTATTAATAAATTTATATATAAATCTCTTAATAAAAATTTTAAAATGTGAAAAATGAATTTTTATTTTTAAAGAGGAAGTAATTTTTTTAAATAATTTACTTTTCCTTTTAATTAAGAAAATATATTTAGTTAACTAAATATTTTAAGTGTTTTAAATGTTAAAAAATATTTTTTTTATTAAATAAATGGAATTTAAATTTAATATACAATAAATAAAATAAAAAAAAGACCTGTCTATTTTTTAAGTAATTAAATTCTCTTGATAATTAAATTTTACAAACATAAAAATTAATTTGAAAAATGAATTGAATTGATTTTTTCAAAAATCTAGCTTCCAAGAAGCTGCATAATCAGTTAGTGTTAAAATTAGGAGTTGATATATTTTGTAGAAAGCTTGAATTTGTTGGGTAGTTTTATTTAGAAAATAATGACCAAAACTAAATTTATATGTAAAAAATAAAAATAAAAACATTCAATCCATATATGCAAAACCCATCAACAAAACTGTATTAAACAGTTTGAGAAAAGGTATTAAACACTACTTTCTTTTTTGGTTCTCACTTCTCTGGGCCATAACAGAGAATTAATTTCATAACTTCAACTGTTAAAAATTTTTCCAGCTATAAATTCTTTGCTTATTCTATGTATCTCCATCTGTAATGATCATGTTCTTGTTATCTTTCAGAGCTCAGACACCCTTATATGCAGACCATTCGGTGCTTCAACTCTAGGAAATTCCAGAATCTCATCTCCCCCAACTTCCTCCCATCTGCAACAAAACTTTCAAATCATTCAAGCCCCATTTTTTTTTTTTTTTTTATAAAAAAAACTAAAATTTGTAGATAACCTGTACTGTGTGACAAAATAGTGAAGGAATGTAGAAATTATAACAATCCCCAGTTCCTTTCCAGGGCAGAGCCTGCTTCCTCTTCCAAACAAGAAACAATAGTTGTGAGACTCCAAGCTCTTATCCTGCAATTCCATTCCATTGAACATTTCACGGGATTTTGTAACTTTCTACAGGAAGACAAAAAAAAAAAAAAATTATTTACCAGCCATCTCTGTGGATTGAAAGTTAAAGGCTCCGGATAGAGCAATGGATCATAGTTTATCTCCCTTGTATAAACATATATTCTCCATCCTTTTGGAATGATAAACCCTGCAAAACAAATGCAAGCAAGTAAACGTGTGAATGGTCTGCAATGGAGAAAGAACCAGCTTGAGCATACCGTTCAGTTCAATGTCTTGTGTCGTCTTTCTTAGTAGCCCATTTACAACTGTAGCCAATCTTGATGTTTCAAGAATCACCTGCACCAAATAGAGGTGAAAAATGGAAAAATGTTCATTTCCACAGTGCACGAAGCTTGATCGTTTTGAAATACTTACAGCTCGAGTGAAACTCATGGACTTGTAGTCATCCCAGACAATGTTATCCCCTGGTTTTTTCCTGTCACGAATCGCTAAGTGCTCTTCCTACGTTTTCAGAAACAAGTAGAATAGTGAAATAATCCATTGAAATTTGAAACCTGAAGGTTAATCAGAAGAATCTCACTCACTCTAACTTGTTGAAGAGCATCAGGGTGGTCATGGAGATACTTGATGGCCATCATTGTAGTAGATGATACAGTTTCATAACCTGAATACAGAATTGCAATAATCTGATCAAGTATCTCTTCATCACTCAAATGGAATTTTGAGCCTTCATTTCTTAGAAGGTGATCAAGAATGTCATCATGGGTTATTGAGGAAGCTCTTCTCTCCTTAATGATTTCACTCAAGATTTTGATGATCCTTTTTCTTCCCTGTAAAGAATTTCAGTTAAAATATGCTGAAAGATTTCAGGAAAAAGAAGAAAATTTTGGCTTAAATCTTGAAGAATCAACCTGGAAACCATAATGATAATTTGAGCCTGGAATGTTGATCGGGACTGACAATGTCCCTGCCAGTAGCTTATCAAACTCCGGTTTGAATATCTCATACATGGAATCCGATTCTTTTTCCAGGATCTGCTTAAAGGATATGAACAATGCCATCTGAAAATTGTAGAATTTAAGGAAAAAAAAAAATCTCTCCATATCAAACAGAAAAGAAAGGAAAGGGAAGAAAGATCAGCAATAAAGCATATGCTTTTTTTTTTTTTTTTTTTTTTTTATCTTTTTCAATTCTCAATTTTCGAAATTTGAACTCCATTTGTTTAAATGTCAGTTTCACGAACATACTAACTGCACATCAGATGGTGACTTAGAGCTATCTATAACCTGTTCTGATATTTGCAATTTTTCATGTGATATTTTGTCTGGACGGAGACAAACTAACCACAAAAGAGAGAATAACAACAGCAAACTAAGACCTCTAAACAGTGAAACAGATGGTTTTGCCATCCCATGAGGGACTCTTAAACTATATCAGATAGCCAAACAAACGAACAAACAAACAAACCTCATTGGTTTTTTCTTGGATATCAATGATTTTGCCTTGCCAATTGCAAAGAAAACACCTGATAGACTTGTCGATTTTCGGCAAAAGATGATCTTTGATCATGGAAGGACCAACCAGAGACAGAAGTGACCCTCTAATGTATTTGTGAGTAGAACCATGCACAGCAGCAATGTTGCATTTGCCTAATATATCTAGCATGGATTGTGGGTAGCCAGCAACAAGCCCTTTGCTTTCATTCAACAGAATGTATCTGTTGAGCTCTGGATCCATGGAAATAATCGTAGGACACCCCAGAATATGCGACTTAAATAAACTGCCATACCTGCCAAAACACAAGCATTATGAATCCCATATCATTTTTTTCCACAAAATCTATGCTAGATCAAGAAAATCATACCTTGCTCTCTGATTTTTCATGAAATCAGGTCCATATCTGAGGAACTCAGTGGTCTCTCCCAAAATTGGCCAGCCCATTGTCCCTGGAGGCAACCCTTTTCTTGTATACCTGATCTCATTCCATTTCAAGAACATGGCCAAAAAAAAGCAAAATCCCAAAAACAGACCAGCAGCCAACACCAGCGTTGCCATTGATTCTCCCAAGAAAGTCCCAAGAGCTCACTGCTGCAAATGGTATGGCTTTCGTCAGGTGGATTGTTATATGAGTGTGGGTCTCTCTGGACCATGCACCTACTCAGTGACCTATTATTTTCACAAACTGTGAATAAAGTAAAATAAATTGCTTGTGAAATTTTGCCTCCTTCTCTTCTTCAACTATATAGTACTACTCTAATAATTACTAACAGGATATTCTTTTCTGTAATTTGGAATTATTGTTTATATGGCTAAGAAATTATGGTAATTTGACAACTAACAGGATACTCTAATAATGTGGGTCTCTCTTCTGTGGGTATCCACAAATCTACACCATCAAAATGCCCAACAGATTTTAGTTTTTTTATAAAATTGAAAAAAAAAAAAAAAACTAGATCTTAAAAGCTAATTTTAATCTAAACATTTAGATTTTTTGAAGAACAAATCCAATATCAATAGGCCCTACTGTTGTAAATCACATAATTCTCAACCTTGCTTCTTCAACAGCAAACTCAACAGTGAAGACTGTTAAAAGAGTCCTAATTTTAATAATTATAAAAATTGAATTGAATTAAATTTGTAAGTAAATTAAATCGGTCTAATTTCATTGTATTCAATTTGATTTGATTAGTTGAATTTTTTAAATTTTTTTTATTTTTATTTTTAATATTCTAAAATTTTATTAAAATATTTTAATATTAATTATAATTTAATTTTTAATATTATTAAAAATAATATATTATTATGGTTAGAATCATTTTTATCAATTTTTTTATTAATTAAAACTGAATCGAATTAAAATAATAAAAAATTTTAAAAATAAAAATTAATTAAATTAAAATTTTAAATTAAATTAAATTAATTAATTTTTTATTTTAAACCGAATATTAATATTTCCACTGGATATTATCTAAGTGGCGTCCTATTAAATTAAAAAAAATCAAATATATTTGGAATGCTTTTTTAAGTGAGAAATAAAATAAAAGAGAAAAAAATAAAAAGAGAAAATTAAAAAATTAAAAAGTTATTTTTCATCCTTTATTTGGATGATAGAAAGGAAAATAAAAATGGAAAGGAAAATAAAAATGGAAAGTTGTTTCTTAAATAGTAAAATGCCAATTTTGTCGTTTATTTTGATAGTTAAAATAAATTATTATAATAATAAAAAAATATAATTTTAATTATTTATTATTTGTTTTCTCTCTAATTTGAAGAGAAAATTGTTGATAGGTCCCACGATCTGCTTTTCCAACTTATTTCCTTTTTTTTTTTCCTTCTATTTAAACAAGTAATAATAAAGAAAAATAAGTTTATTTTCTCTCTAATTTTTCTTTCCTCGATGTATTTGGAAGCTTTTTATATTTACAAATTTAACATAGATTTTTCTGATTTAAATAATATATAATAATTTGAAATATTCAAAGAAATAAAAAAATTATTTTATATAAATTTTAATATAATTTCTATATGGTATCAGACTTAGATTAGATTCTCATAAGTGAAAATATTATTGTAATACCCGGCTAGACTCCGGTACCGAAATCCCTACCGTCCGGTGGGACCTCGGATGTCGGAAACCTCTAGAAGGGTAAAACCATGATTTTATGAAATGTTTTCATGTATTTCATGTTTTTAAGTAAGAATTAATTGAGTTTTTTTGCATGAAAAATCTTTGGAGGAAAACCCAGGTTCGGCCGCCGAACTTTGAGGTTCGGCCGCCGAACATGCATGCTTTCGGAGGGACCTTAGGCGCCCGAAAGTTTTGAGTGAGGGAAATGCAGGTTCGGCCGCCGAACTCCAAGTTCGGCCGCCGAACCTTGCATGCATGCGGAGGCACCTTCGGCCCCCGAACGTGGCCTGGCCAGTCACTATAAAAGGGACCCTTAGCCGAAATGGGCGAGGTTTTCTCCCATTTTCGGCCACAACAAGCTTCCGATCTCCCTCTCCTCAAATCTTGTGTTCTTTCACTAGATCTCCTCCATCTTTCTTGAGTTTTAAACCCACATTGCAAGTTTTAAGCTTTAAAGGCAAGTTTTGGAGCTTTGGAAACTCTGGAGCTCTTGTGCTTGGATCTCCGAGTTGAGTCGTCTCTTTCTCGATCTTCAAGAGGTAAGAGCCGATCTTAAGCTCAATGTATGTTTTAAATGAGTTTCATGAAGTTTTAAGGGGTAGAGAAGCATGTTAGAGTTAGTTGAGCATATGTTAGGTTTATGTGATTTTTTGAACAATGTGGCTTGCTTGATGTGTGTTTGAAGTGTTGTAGTTGGGGTATATGTTTGTATGAGGCCCCTAGGAACTGGTATGATGTGTATGCATGAGTAGAAACAAGTTTATGCAGGTTTTGAGATGTTTTGGAGGCTGTGGACACAAGGGAGCCAAGTTTCTGCCCTTCGGCAGAAACTCAGGTTCGGCCGCCGAAAGTGACTTTCGGCTGCCGAACCCCCTTGTGGAGGCAGTTTCGGCTGCCGAAGCCTGCCCCCGAAACTCAAGGTTCGTCTCTGTCTGGGAGGTTCGGCCGCCGAAAGTGCCGCCGAACCTGCATGACTTTCGGCTGCAGAGGGACTTTCGGCCGCCGAACCTGCCGCCGAAAGTGCCCTGTTCAGCCATTTCTTGCATGTTTTCATGTGATGTTTTCAGGATGTTTTAGGGGGTTTTTGGGGAGCTTTTCAGAGTCACGTTCATGTATGTTTGGTGCCTCATTTGAGTCCACCTGTGTAGGTTCGGACCCGAGGAACCGAGACCCCCGGTTGTGAGATAGTTGTTCAGAGTTCGTTGTCAAAGCTTCAATTACCAGGTGAGTGGAACACCCCTTAATTTTTAAATAAATGAATAAATGAATGAATCATAAAGCATTGCCCATGCATCATTATGCCATGCAATATTAGGTTGTTTGCATTAGAATGCACGAATATGTTGCATTGCATAATTTGTTGTTGATGTGGATGAACATTGAATGATCCATTAGCCCTCGTATGACATGATAGCCTATGTGAGTCCAGGTGTGCCTGCTACGGCTCTACGCCCCTGGCACTATGATTGATGATGGAAGTCCGGGTGTGCCTGCTACGGCTCTACGCCCCTGGCATGTATAAGTAAGAAAGATAGGGGCTAAATGGTGACAAGTTCATCCTTGTTGTGAAATGTTTGTGTTATGACGCATACATGAAAGCATGAATAAGAAAAAGAGTGAAAATAAAAGTTATTTGATAATAAAAATAAAAATGAATAATAATGTACCTAAAAATGGAGGAATTAAAACAAATGTTTTTAGTTTCCGCTCACTGGGCTTTTAGCTCACCCCACTCCCATTATCCCCAGAGTTGCAGGTACAGGAGAGATCAAGAAGTCGGCTAGAGTGAAGTCAAGTCATATGTATGTAATAGCTAGAGTATGTGGACATGACATATGATAAGAATGTAATGTAAAGTTTGAACAGTCATGTTATGTAACTATGTTATTGAGGATAGAGATGTGCTTGACCATAGTATATGTTAATCCCTTGGTATGTACATGATCCTATTTTATGATGTATATGTGAACCAACTCAACACAGATTTTATATTGCCATTGAGGCTTTGATGAAATCCCACAGAGGGATTAATGTTTATGTATATGATGAATACAGTGCATGCACAGGTTGAGTTTGGTGTATGAAGAAAAAGAAAAGTTTTAATTCTTATGTATGTTTGTTGATCATGTATGGGATTAAACAGGTATACAGGATGTATGTAGGCTTACTACGGGTCCCGGCGGCCTTAAGCCGATCTGGACCCTAGTGCCGGTAATGGGTCGGTTTTCCGGGTCGTTACAGAGTGGTATCAGAGCCCTAGGTTCATATGATCGGACCTAGAGTGTCGGGCTCATAGATGTTCTAGAAGGTCAAGCACACTAGGAAAATCATGTCCACTAGGATAGGATATAGAGTCCTGTCTGTATGATGATATGCTATGCCATGATGATATACATGTGCATAAATGCTATGATGTGATGCTATGTATGTGATGAGGGTTCATGTGTTTCCACATGAACCATATGATGCTAATGATTGTTTATGTTATGTGCTGTTTTTCAGAAGATAGAATGAGAGGAACTCGTCGATCTGCACGATTGACTGGAGTGCCACCTCAGGACGAGGGCGCTGATGCCCGTCCTCCAGCATTGCCTAGGGCAATGTCCAGTAGGTCCAACAGAGACAGAGTAGCTAGAGACCCTAGAAGGTCTTTGGATCTGGGAAGAAGCAGATCAGTAAGGGGAACAGTGCAGGGAGGAATGTCTGAGGATATGGAGGTAGATCAGAGGAGGGATGGCAGTCTTGGTGTGAGCATGCCGGAAGAGGGCATGGGAGAATCAGAAGGAGGCACTCAGGCCTCGAGTTATGTCCAGCCACATCACTACCCACCCTATTCACACCATCCAGGGTATTCGATGGGAGGTACATCGGATTACCCCAGTTTTAGCCCTTACCCTCCACATATGCCATACCCACCTTACTACCCACCATACTCTCAGTACCCCATGTACCCACCTCCACCTCCCTATACCAGTACAACAAACCCTACCCCAGGGGATGTTGTACCTCCACCACCACCAGTATCTACTGTCCCGGAAACACGAGTACCCAAACCTACCTCATCTGGAGGGAGCAAGGTCAAGATGACCGATTATATGAAGCTGGGTGCTCCCCAGTTTGAAACCGGTGATGATCCGTTCGTGTACTTGGAGCGGGTCAAGGCAATTACAGATGAGATAGGGGCTGACGACAGTAGAGCCATTCAGATGGCTGGGTTCACGTTTAAGTGCAAGAAGGCACGGGAATGGTTCAAGAATTATGTGAACCCGAGAGTGGACAGCATGAATTGGGAGGAGTTTGCAAACGAGTTTGCAGGTTGGGCTTTCCCTGATAGTTCAAGGGAATTGAAGATGATAGAATTCGAGCAGTTGAGGCAAACTGATGACATGAGTGTAGACGAGTACACAGACAGGTTCCTGGAGTTGTTGCCATATGCTGGGCTGAATTTGGACACAGATCAAAAGAAGTCAAGGAGATATATTATGAGGCTGCACTCCAGGTATTCCTCTTTGGTACAGTCAGCAGAGAGGGAGAGTTTCCATGCCATAGTAGATATGGCTAGGAGAATGGAGGCTAGTGCTATCGTTGAGGGGAAGGTAAAACAGTCAGTGGCACAGTCTTCTGGTTCCAAAACCCCAGGTGGGGAAAGGTTAGACTCTTCTTCTCTGAGTGCGGCAGTTGCAGGCAGTAAGAAGTGGGACAGAGGCCACAGAAAATCTAAGAAGAATAAGTTCTGGAACAAGATCAAGTCAGGTCTGGGTTTAGGCAGTGGCTCAAGCTCTGGCGCAGAGGTTACAGTATGTATGAGATGTGGGAGACCACACAAGGGAGTATGTCTGGCAGGGACAAACACATGTTTCAGATGCGGACAGGCGGGTCATTTGGCTCGAGACTGTCCTAGAGGAGCCTTTACAGCACCGTCTCAGCAGACAACCTCCGGCAGTGTGGTGCAGCCAGTAGCCCCAGCCGCAACACAGGCCAGTGGCAGAGGCAGAGAGAGAGGGTCAGCCTCTTCATCAGCAGGATACAGAGGTGAAGGTCCATCAGCTCCGGCACGGATCTTCACTATGACTCAGCAGGAGGCCAACACATCCAACACCGTGGTGGCAGGTAATCTCATCATTGGTTGTTCAGATGTGTATGCCTTAATGGACCCGGGTGCATCTCATTCTTTTATTGCTCCGAGAGTCGTGGAGAGGGTAGGATTGATGGTCTCTGGGTTAGAGTGTCCCCTATGGGTCAGTGGACCCAAGTGTGACCCGTCAGTGGCAGAGGCAGTCTGCCAATGTAGTCCAGTTTTCATAGAGGGAAGATGCCTTTCCGCCGACCTTGTGGTTCTAGATTTGACAGATTTTGACGTCATTCTAGGGATGGATTGGTTATCGACCCATGGTGCTACCTTGGACTGTAGAGACAAGGTAGTCAGATTCAGAGATCAGGATGGGTCAGAGGTCGTCTTCAGAGGAGACAAGAGGGGTACACCTAGAGGTCTGATCTCAGCTCTTCAGGCTCGTAGGTTGCTTAGGAGGGGATGTCAGGGGTTTCTAGCTCATGTGAGGGAGTTAGATAGTCATGTCAGAGAGCCCGCCTCAGTGCCTGTGGTGAGTGAGTTCTTAGATGTTTTTCCAGACGAGCTTCCAGGACTACCACCTGCAAGGGAGATAGAGTTTGAAATAGAGCTGATGCCTGGAACTAGGCCTATCTCTATCCCTCCCTACAGGATGGCGCCAGCAGAGTTGAAAGAACTGAAGGAACAGTTGCAAGAACTGGTGGACAAGGGTTTCATCCGACCGAGTACCTCACCTTGGGGTGCTCCAGTGCTCTTTGTAAAGAAGAAGGATGGATCCCTTAGGCTTTGTATCGACTACAGACAGTTGAACAAAGCCACCATCAAGAACAAGTACCCTTTGCCGAGGATCGACGATCTATTCGACCAGCTAGCAGGAGCAGGTTGTTTCTCCAAAATAGATCTGAGATCAGGGTACCATCAGTTGAGGATAAGGAATGAAGATGTACCGAAGACAGCTTTCAGGACCAGGTATGGGCACTATGAGTTCCTTGTGATGCCGTTTGGGTTGACTAACGCCCCTGCAGCATTCATGGACCTCATGAACAGAGTATTCAGCCAGTATCTGGATCACTTCGTTATTGTCTTCATAGATGATATCTTAGTGTATTCCAGAAATGCAGAGGAGCATGCCCATCACCTGAGGATAGTTTTGCAGACCTTGAGAGAGCATGGCTTGTATGCCAAGTTCTCCAAGTGTGAGTTTTGGCTTAGGAGCATTTCATTCTTGGGGCACATTGTGTCAGAACAGGGTATTGAAGTAGACCCCAAGAAAGTAGAGGCGGTAGCTAACTGGCCTAGACCCACCACAGTGACCGAGATCAAAAGTTTTCTGGGTTTAGCAGGTTACTACAGGAGGTTCGTTCAGGACTTCTCAAAGATTGCTGCTCCTATGACCAAATTGACAAAGAAGAATCAGAAGTTCATATGGACCGATCAGTGTGAGGAAAGCTTTGAGGAGCTTAAGAGGAGGTTGACTTCAGCACCGGTGTTAGCTCTGCCAAAAGGTGATAATGACTTCTCAGTATATTGTGATGCGTCCCGTGTGGGACTGGGTTGTGTGCTAATGCAAAATGAGAGGGTGATCGCTTATGCTTCTAGGCAGCTGAAGAAGCATGAGCTGAATTACCCCACACATGACCTAGAGATGGCAGCAGTGATCTTTGCACTCAAGATGTGGAGGCATTACCTTTATGGGGTAAAGTGTGAGATCTTCACAGATCATAAGAGCCTGCAGTACATCCTGAGTCAGAGAGAACTGAACTTGAGGCAGAGGAGATGGGTAGAGCTGTTGAGTGACTATGATTGCAAGATTCAGTACCATCCGGGTAAGGCGAATGTTGTTGCAGACGCCCTAAGCCGGAAATCGCTCGGCAGTCTATCCCACATTTCAGCAGAGAGGAGGCCGGTGGTGAAGGAGTTTCACAGACTTATGAGTGAGGGATTACAGTTGGAGTTGTCTGGCACAGGTGCTTTGATTGCACAGATGAAGGTAACACCAGTGTTTCTGGAGCAGGTGGCTCAGAAACAGCATGAGGACCCAGAGTTAGTGAAGATTGCCAGGACTGTTCAGTCAGGCAAAGATAGTGAGTTCAGATTTGATGATAAGGGGATCCTCCGCTACGGGAACAGACTATGTGTGCCAGATGACATTGGTCTGAAGGGAGATATTATGGGGGAAGCCCATAATACCAGGTATAGTGTTCACCCTGGAGCCACCAAGATGTATCAGGATCTGAAGAGAGTGTATTGGTGGCCAGCTATGAAGAAGGACGTGGCACTGTTCGTGTCAGCCTGCGATGTGTGTCAGAGGGTGAAACTAGAGCATCAGAAGCCGGCTGGAATGCTTAACCCGCTACCTATTCCAGAATGGAAATGGGAGAACATAGCTATGGACTTCGTAGTGGGGTTACCGGCAACATCCAACAGACTAGACTCCATATGGGTGATTGTGGACAGACTCACCAAATCTGCTCACTTCATTCCAGTTAGGAGCAACTACTCTGTGGATAAGTTAGCGCAGGTTTATGTGGATGAAGTCGTCAGACTACATGGGGTCCCGGTATCTATAGTGTCAGATAGAGGGCCCCAGTTCACCTCCAGGTTTTGGCGGAGTCTGCAGAGTGCTATGGGTACCAGGTTAGATTTCAGTACTGCCTTCCACCCCCAGACCGATGGACAGTCAGAGAGGACCATCCAGACCGTAGAAGACATGCTCAGAATGTGTGTGCTAGATTTTGGCGGTTCTTGGAAGCAACATCTACCTTTGGTGGAGTTTGCCTACAATAACAGCTATCATGCTAGCATAGGGATGGCTCCATATGAAGCTTTATATGGGAGGAAGTGCAGGTCACCCGTTTGCTGGGAAGAGGTAGGAGAGAGGTCCTTAGCAGGGCCTGAGCTTGTAGAGATTACCAGCAGGGTGGTGCCCATGATCAGAGAAAGGATAAAGACTGCCACCAGCAGGCAGAAGAGTTATGCAGACATCCGCAGGAAACAGCTAGAGTTTCAGGAGGGGGATTTGGTTTTGCTCAAGGTGTCTCCTATGAAAGGAGTGGTTCGGTTCGGGAAGAAGGGTAAGTTAGCTCCACGGTACATCGGTCCCTTCGAGGTGCTTCAGAGGGTCGGTAATGTGTCGTACAAGCTGGACTTGCCTGCTTCGATGGGGAGAATCCATCCGGTTTTCCATGTTTCTCTGTTACGGAAGTACGTGTCGGATCCTGGAAAGGTTCTTAGTGAGCCTGATATGGAGATCCATGAGGATCTCACCTATGTAGAACAGCCAGTGCGAATCCTAGACACTCAGATCAGAAAGTTGAGGAACAAGGAAATCCCGATGGTAAAGGTCCTTTGGAACCACCACAACTTAGAGGAATGCACCTGGGAGACACGGGAGTCCATGCTCCAGCAGTACCCCCATCTGTTTTGAGGTGAGTGTTAGTTGTTCTATGTGTTGCATGTATGATATGTTGTATGTTATGATTGATGCCATGCTTTGTATGTTAGTTGAGGAACATTCGGGGACGAATGTTCTTAAGGGGGAGAGAATGTAATACCCGGCTAGACTCCGGTACCGAAATCCCTACCGTCCGGTGGGACCTCGGATGTCGGAAACCTCTAGAAGGGTAAAACCATGATTTTATGAAATGTTTTCATGTATTTCATGTTTTTAAGTAAGAATTAATTGAGTTTTTTGCATGAAAAATCTTTGGAGGAAAACCCAGGTTCGGCCGCCGAACTTTGAGGTTCGGCCGCCGAACATGCATGCTTTCGGAGGGACCTTAGGCGCCCGAAAGTTTTGAGTGAGGGAAATGCAGGTTCGGCCGCCGAACTCCAAGTTCGGCCGCCGAACCTTGCATGCATGCGGAGGCACCTTCGGCCCCCGAACGTGGCCTGGCCAGTCACTATAAAAGGGACCCTTAGCCGAAATGGGCGAGGTTTTCTCCCATTTTCGGCCACAACAAGCTTCCGATCTCCCTCTCCTCAAATCTTGTGTTCTTTCACTAGATCTCCTCCATCTTTCTTGAGTTTTAAACCCACATTGCAAGTTTTAAGCTTTAAAGGCAAGTTTTGGAGCTTTGGAAACTCTGGAGCTCTTGTGCTTGGATCTCCGAGTTGAGTCGTCTCTTTCTCGATCTTCAAGAGGTAAGAGCCGATCTTAAGCTCAATGTATGTTTTAAATGAGTTTCATGAAGTTTTAAGGGGTAGAGAAGCATGTTAGAGTTAGTTGAGCATATGTTAGGTTTATGTGATTTTTTGAACAATGTGGCTTGCTTGATGTGTGTTTGAAGTGTTGTAGTTGGGGTATATGTTTGTATGAGGCCCCTAGGAACTGGTATGATGTGTATGCATGAGTAGAAACAAGTTTATGCAGGTTTTGAGATGTTTTGGAGGCTGTGGACACAAGGGAGCCAAGTTTCTGCCCTTCGGCAGAAACTCAGGTTCGGCCGCCGAAAGTGACTTTCGGCTGCCGAACCCCCTTGTGGAGGCAGTTTCGGCTGCCGAAGCCTGCCCCCGAAACTCAAGGTTCGTCTCTGTCTGGGAGGTTCGGCCGCCGAAAGTGCCGCCGAACCTGCATGACTTTCGGCTGCAGAGGGACTTTCGGCCGCCGAACCTGCCGCCGAAAGTGCCCTGTTCAGCCATTTCTTGCATGTTTTCATGTGATGTTTTCAGGATGTTTTAGGGGGTTTTTGGGGAGCTTTTCAGAGTCACGTTCATGTATGTTTGGTGCCTCATTTGAGTCCACCTGTGTAGGTTCGGACCCGAGGAACCGAGACCCCCGGTTGTGAGATAGTTGTTCAGAGTTCGTTGTCAAAGCTTCAATTACCAGGTGAGTGGAACACCCCTTAATTTTTAAATAAATGAATAAATGAATGAATCATAAAGCATTGCCCATGCATCATTATGCCATGCAATATTAGGTTGTTTGCATTAGAATGCACGAATATGTTGCATTGCATAATTTGTTGTTGATGTGGATGAACATTGAATGATCCATTAGCCCTCGTATGACATGATAGCCTATGTGAGTCCAGGTGTGCCTGCTACGGCTCTACGCCCCTGGCACTATGATTGATGATGGAAGTCCGGGTGTGCCTGCTACGGCTCTACGCCCCTGGCATGTATAAGTAAGAAAGATAGGGGCTAAATGGTGACAAGTTCATCCTTGTTGTGAAATGTTTGTGTTATGACGCATACATGAAAGCATGAATAAGAAAAAGAGTGAAAATAAAAGTTATTTGATAATAAAAATAAAAATGAATAATAATGTACCTAAAAATGGAGGAATTAAAACAAATGTTTTTAGTTTCCGCTCACTGGGCTTTTAGCTCACCCCACTCCCATTATCCCCAGAGTTGCAGGTACAGGAGAGATCAAGAAGTCGGCTAGAGTGAAGTCAAGTCATATGTATGTAATAGCTAGAGTATGTGGACATGACATATGATAAGAATGTAATGTAAAGTTTGAACAGTCATGTTATGTAACTATGTTATTGAGGATAGAGATGTGCTTGACCATAGTATATGTTAATCCCTTGGTATGTACATGATCCTATTTTATGATGTATATGTGAACCAACTCAACACAGATTTTATATTGCCATTGAGGCTTTGATGAAATCCCACAGAGGGATTAATGTTTATGTATATGATGAATACAGTGCATGCACAGGTTGAGTTTGGTGTATGAAGAAAAAGAAAAGTTTTAATTCTTATGTATGTTTGTTGATCATGTATGGGATTAAACAGGTATACAGGATGTATGTAGGCTTACTACGGGTCCCGGCGGCCTTAAGCCGATCTGGACCCTAGTGCCGGTAATGGGTCGGTTTTCCGGGTCGTTACAATTATATAATAGATGAAAATTGTGAAACAATCTGCAAGAACTGACAAAATATTACCAGAATACTTGGAAAAGAATCTGTAAAAATGAGCAGTCTAAAAACTAGATGACAAGCTTTGTACATTTGCAAGCAATAAAAAATGGAGGCTTAGAACAAAAGGGGCATCCAATGCTGAAGAGATGTACTTGGAAAGCATAAATGTCAAAGTAAAAATGATGGGGAAAGGGAAGATTCATCCAATAAATTGACTTCATTTGGGATGAAAATTTTCTAAGTAATGGGGTTTTTTTCAAGTTTAAAAAATATTGAATTTAGAACATGTAATTTTTTAAAATTTATATTTTTCCATTTCACTAAATTAATGAGTTAATGAAAAAGAATTTTGTTTTTAGAGTTAAAATACATGGATTAGAACATTGGTTTCTTTAAAACCGAGTGTTATCCTTAAGAACAAATAGTAATTTACTTCTAGAAATATATTCATCATTTGTCAGACAATGGATTGAAAAACACAAAGTGAAAATTTATGGAGTTTAAACAATTGATTGAAAAATAAAAAGTGAAAATTTATGGAGTTTTAATAATTGAATAATATTATTTATGTATATTCTAATTTTAATATAATTTGAATTAAAAGATAATTTAAGTTTTACGAAAAAATATAAAAAAAATAATACTATATAATAATCGTTTAAAATAAATCATGAATCCTTACTGCGAGATAGATACATATGGCAAAAACTTAATGAGTAAGAAACGTAGGCCAGACTAAGAAAGGAAGATTCAGACACTATAATACTCGAATCCTCATCAAAACTCGCCATTCTCTTACTAAGATAAGTCTCAGCACAAAGTTACCGTTAGTGGAGACATCCCAGCGTATCCGTATTATACCTGTAATCGCAGGATTACAAAACTAGTAGCTAGCGATGCCCCATAGTAAGTAGTCGCCCACATCACAGCTGAATTATCGAAAAATACTATATTTATTTTCACCCACTTACAGTATAAAAAGAGAAGGATCCTAGAGGTAAAGGTAGGATATACTCTTACATAAAAACTCTAAACAATTTATAGCATTCTCTCTACTTTTTGATATACTGACTTGAGCGTCGAAGCGATTGTCGAACACACCCACCACCACATCACGATTCTATTCTTTACTGCTTCTATTCAATCACAGCGTCAACTCCATTCTAGCCACATCATTAATCTAATCTTTGCAATATCATTTGGTTCTGTTGCCAAGAACATCCATTGAACTCTATCTGTTCATTTGGGCTAAAATTGGTCCCTTATTTCCTTTCTTTCTAAAAAAGAAATCTTTCTTCTCTATCTCTTAAAATGGTTGGAATTGTATATGTCATTATGGGAGGACTTGATAAGGGCAAAGAAAAAAATAAGCAGGTAGTAAAAGACATCCTATCTGTCAATTAAGAACCATGGACCAAGCAAGAGGTGAGGTTCGGTCCAATTGATAAAGCGATTGGATTCTTTCAAAATAACCCGCTGGTCATTTAAATCGTCTTAAATCAGTACGAGGTAAGGCGAGTATTTGTAGATACAAGTAGCTCTGTTAACATTCTCATCTTAAATGTTTTTAATAAATTAGGCTTGGATAAAAACAGTATTGTCAGAGTTTTTTATTCTTAGTAGGATTAGGAGATAAGACCGAGGTAATACTGAGTACCATTAACTTTCCCCTAATACTGAGTGACGAAAAGTATATGCGAGAGTTATATGCAGAGTTCGCAGTGGTAGATATCCCATTTGCATACAATGTCGTTCTCGGTCATCTGATCCTAAACTGCCACAGTATCATTATTAATATGGGTGCTATGTGTCTTAAGCTTCCAGCTCTAGAGGGATCACAATAGTCTGAGGCAATCCGAGGCTAACCAAAGAAGGTTAGGGACACCTAGCAAAAAGTCTCAGGAAAGCAGCTATGTCCATCGACTTACTGGAAAAATTGAAGTCTCACGTAAAGTCAGGACCGACAGACTCAGTAGAGGAGGTACAAATAGGTAAGGAGCAAAAGGTACGGGACACCACATTAACTGGTAAAATAAAGATGGTCTAATAGAGTTGCTAAAGAGCCGAGTAACCACTTTTGCTTGGTCTCCAATGGAGGTAACGGGTGTAGATCTGGCCCTTATCACCCACAAGTTATCTATTGACAAGAACGTCAAATCAGTCCAACAAAAGAAAAGAAAGTTCGCACCAGAGGGACAACAAGTAATCAAAGAAGAGGTTGATAAGTTTTTTAATGCAGAATTAATAAAGGAAGTCTAGTACCCCATGGCTGGCCAATGCAGTCCTAGTAAAGAAAGCTAACGGAAAGTGAAGGATGTGTGTGGATTTACTGATCGAAATAAAGCATGTCCGAAAGATCATTACCCATTGCCGTCCATCAACAGATTAGTGGACTCGGCCTCAAGTCATGCGGTGGTTTCCTTTCTTGATGCCATCTCAGGATACCATCAAATCATGATGGATACCGAGAATGTAGAGAAGAGCACATTCATAACGGATGAAGGAGTTTACTGCTACAAAATAATGCTTTTTGGCTTGAAAAACGCAAGAGCCACGTACCAAAAATTAGTATAAAAAATCTTCAAGGACATAGTGGGATCAACCGTCGAGGTGTATGTGGATGATCTGGTGGTAAAGAGCCAATCATTGGAAGACCACCCGGAGGATATACGAAAAGTCTTTGACATCTTAGACAAGGTGAGCATGAAGCTGAATCCTGAAAAGTGTACCTTTGGAGTAAAGACTGGAAAGTTTCTAGGATATATCATCTTAGAAAGAGGCATAAAAGCGAATCCTAAGAAAATCAGCGCTATCCAAAACATGAAAGCACCCAAAATCATCAATGGAGTACAAAGGTTAAATGGGCGAGTCGCTGCCCTGGAGCGATTCATATCATGTTTGAACAAAAGGTGTCTCCTGTTCTTTAAGGCCTTGAAGGGAAAATGTAAGTTTGAGTGAGGAGAAAAGTGCACAGAGACTTTTAAAAATCTAAAAAATCTTTTTATCATCTCCTCCACTGCTAAGCCCGCCCATTGAAGGCAAAGTCTTGTTTCTATATGTGTTTGTGACACAGGAAACAGTTTGCTCAGCACTCATTTGCAAAAACAATGGGAACAAAGCCTAGTATATTACGCCAGCTAAGTTCTGAAAAGGGCAGAATTGAATTACCCTCCTCTTGAAAAATTGCCATTTGCAGTCCTCATGTTGGCCACAAAGTTGCATGCATATTTCGAGTCACACACCATAGAAGTCAGAACCGATTACCCTCTGCAAAGGGTTCTACACAGGCCGGAGTTTTCAGGGTGGTTGTCCACTTAGATGGTAATATTATCGGCCTATGATATCAGGTATGTTCCAAGGAAGGCCATGAAAGCCCAGATACTAGTCGATTTTATTGCGAAACTGACTTCGCCATTAGAACATTCAGAGTCCTCTGAAGCGACCATAGAAGAATGAAAGATTTGCATAGATAGAGCTTGTAAGGCTAGGGATTTAGGAATTGGGATCATGTTGTAGTCTCAAACCGGTATAAAGGTTTGGTATGCGAAAAAGCTCACCTTCAATGCCACCAACAACGTAGCTGAGTATAAGGCTATAATAATGGCCCTAAGAATCATTAAGGAATTAGGTATCTAAAAATTCATTATTTTTAGTGACTCACAATTGGTTGTTAATTAGTGCCAGGGACAATTCAATGTCCAAGAACCAAATCTCATCAAATACGAGGAAAAGGTTCGATCTTTAATGGAGAAAGTCAAAGACAGGCAAGACAGCTGCAAACATCACCGGTGGCCAGAGGCAATAATGAAGAGGTGGACCTTCTAGCTAAGATGACAGCAGCAGGTGAATAATTGTGTTTTAAGAAATTCTTTTAGGGATGTGATGCAAGCAATGTCGCTTCCTGTGATAACGATATTATCCACATATACTACAAGCAGAATTACTCCGCTATCAGAATTTCTATAAAATACTGAGTGATCACACTTATTCATCTTTATTCCAAACTATTGGACCACCTCACTAAACCTGCCAAACCATGCCCGAGGACTCTGTTTCAAGCCATAAAGAGATTTTCAAAGTCTACAAACCTTGCCTGACTCTCCCTGAGCAATAAAACCAGGTGGTTGCTCAATATAGACCTCCTCCTAAAGATCACCATGAAGAAAAGCATTTTTAATATCCAGTTGATGCAAAGGCCAATCATGTGTAGCTGCCAAGGAAATAAACAATCGAATAGATGCGAGCTTGGCAACTGGAGAAAATGTATCAGAATAGTCAACTCCATAACTTTGTGCATAACCTTTGGCCACTAAACGGGCCTTGAGGCGAGCAACAGATCCATCAGGATTTAGTTTCACTGCAAACACCTATTTGCACCCAATAGCCCGCTTTCCTAGGGGCAAGAACATCAACTCCCAAGTACCATTAGTGTCAAGGGCCATCATTTTCTCTTCCATTGCAGCACGCCAACCAGGATGGGACAAAGCCTCAATAACAGTTTTGAGAACTGAAATAGAATCTAAAGCAGTGGCAAAACAACGAGAAGAAGAGGATAATTGATCATAAGAGATACAAGCTGAAATAGGATAAGTGCAAGTACGTTTACCTTTGCGAAGAGCAATGGGCAAATCCAAATCAGACAGTGAAGGATCAGTGGGAGCAGGATCTGTCAACGAAGAAACGGGTAGCGGAGCGGAGTCAGAGTCCTCTAAGCGTTTGGAATACACATGAAAGATGGGAGGGCGACCTGGCACATGAGCAAAAGGTGTAGGAGTAGTTTGAGGAGACAGAGAGCGAACAGTGTATAACAAGAGGTCATCTTCCTCACCTTGGGTGTTATAAACAGATGATGGCGGAAAAATCGGAGTGGACTCAAAGAATATTACATCTGCAGACACAAGGTACCAATTCAGATCAGGAGAAAAACAACGATAACTTTTTTGACGTCGAGAGTAGCCAAGGAAGACACATTTGAGTGATTTGGGATCCAATTTAGTAACCTGTGGACGAACATCACGAACAAAACAAGTACACCCAAAGATACGTGGCTCAATAGGAAATAAAGATTTAGTGAGAAATAAAATATTATAAGGGATATCACTAAGAAGGATGGAGGAAGGCATGCGATTAATAAAAAAACAAGCAGTGGATACAGCATCAGCCCAAAAATATTTAGGTACTTTCATTTGGAATAAGAGGGCTCTGGCTACTTCAAGAAGATAACGATTTTTTCTTTCGGCAACTCCATTTTGTGAAGGAGTGTCAATACAAGAGGACTGATGAAGAATCTCTTTTTGTAACAAATAAGATTGAAATTCCCTAGAGAGATACTCTTTAGCATTATCACTTTGCAATATACGAATGGGAACATTGAATTGAGTTTGGATTTCAGCATAAAACGCACAAAAGATAGAAAATAATTCTGAACGACTCTTCATTAAAAATAACCAAGTAGTACGAGAGAAGTCATCAACAAAAGTAAGAAAGTACTTAAAGCCAGACTTAGAAACAGTAGGACAATGACCCCAAACATCTGAATGTACTAACTCAAAGGGGGACGAAGCCCGTTTATTGACTCCAGATACTGAAGGCAAACAATGATATTTGGCAAATTGACAAGACTCACAATCTAAAACAGACAAAGAATGAAACTGTGGATATAACTTCTTCAAAGCCGAGAGAGAAGGATGCCCCAAACGATAATGAACATCAAAAGATGTTAAGCGCGTGGAACATGCAAGTGATCTAGGTAGTTGCTGATCCAAGACGTAGAGACCCTCTGACTCACGCCTTCTACCAATAATCTGCTTCGTCGAAAGATCCTGAAAAATACAGTGATTAGAAAAGAATGAGACACAACAATTCAACGCATGAGTGAGTTTACTAACAAAAAGCAAATTAAATGCGAACTTAGGGAGACATAACACAGAGGATACAGAAAGAGAAGGGATTAAGTTGACATGACCAGAACCCATGAAAAAAGATTTAGTACCATCAGTAAGAGTAACATAAGAAGTCAATGCATGAGACTCAAGATTGGACAAAACGGTAGAATTACCTGAAATATGATCGATAGCACCAGAATCAATAACCCATTTGGAGGATGAAGACATAAGACATGCAGTAGAGTTACCTGACTCGGCAATTGCAGTGATAGAGGAGGAATTAAAGGATTTCAGAGATGTCTGGTATTGGGTAAATTGTGCATACTCATCTTCAGATATCAAAATCCCATGATCTGAAGCGGCCTCAACTGCCATATGCGCCATTTGTGTACACTGATTCTTATTCTGTAGTTTTTGACATGTTTTCTTAGTATGTCCAGGTTCGCAGCAGTAATAACAAATGATTCCTCCTGAGTCAGAAGTAGAACCTGTTTTCCCAGAATGCTAAGAGCTTTTACCACCATTAAAACCTCCCCTTTGCCCACCTTTATTATTCAGTTTGCCATTGTCATTGCGGTTAACAAGGGCACTAGTGGGGTGTGAAGGAATTGGAGATTCTGTACGCAATACCCTAGTGAACACATCATGTAACGATGATATTTCATAGTCAGAAATAATATGAGATTTAGCTGTCTCAAACTCTAGAGGGAGACCTACAAGAAAGCTCATAACAACCATTTGCTCTCGTTGAGCTTGTTGAGTTTTCACATATGTACTAAAGGGCATCAATACATTAAATTCTTCATAAACTCTTTTAAAATCCATAAAATAGGATGTCAAAGTTCTATAATTTTTTTCGACTTGGTAAAATGCCTTACACACATCATAAATACGGGAAATATTCCCTTTGCTAGAATATAAAAATTTCAAATACTCCATTAATTCTTTAACAAATTCACAGTGATTAATAAGACTAATCACCTCACTATGAATAGAATTTCGAATCTGCAGAAACAAATGATCATCATCCCTCATCCAAACTCTACAAGTTTCATCAGTTGGAGGATCCTTAGTAAGATGATCATCCATTGCAATACTTCGTAAATAAATACGAATAGTCTTACTCCAATCTAAAAAATTAGATCCATTTAATTTGTGTTCCGTGATTTTAGTCATCACAGGAATCACATCAGTTACGGTGGTTTTAACTTCAGCCATTAGGACAACCAACCCAAAAACAATCAAAATAACAAAGGATCAGAAGAACAATACCCGTGAACAGTACCCGAATATGAACACTACCCGAATATGAACAGTACCAAAAAATACCTCCACCCAACACCCGAACGGCAAACAAACCTCAGATCGGACAAGGGGTCGGTGTGGCGACTCCAGTGATGGTAAGATCCAAATGTTACCCTTTATGGATAACCCAAATGAATGGAGCCCTAAGTCTCCAAAAAAAAAAATTTTAAACTTGACGAGAGAGAAAAGAAAAAAATTTCTATGAGAATGGTTCTGATACCATGTAGAAGGATAATATTTATTGTATTTCATAATAGAGATTACAACCTATTTATACATGAGAGACGGTATCTAAGAAGGAAGGAAAATCAAGCCTATGATTATACAATCCCTAAGATTAAGCAACTAACCCATCTATCAATATTTACTTCCTATATTAACATATTTACTTCCTATAACTTATAACAAGTCCAAAACAAAAGGGTTAGAGAAGCCAAACTTACCTCTTTGAAGGAACACAACCACAACAACAAAGAGAAGGTTTTGGGGAAGGAAAATGGATGAACTTAGAAGATCACAAGAGCTAGAACTTTGAAACACAACTCAAATTTTCAAAACAAATGTAAAAACTCACGAAAAAAACTGCTTAAAAGAAGCATTATGAAGGAGAGGGTTAGGAAAACTCACCTCTGCTCGAAATGGAGAGAAAGTTCTCTCCATTTCGAGTAGAATCCTTTTTTATAGGTGGCTGGAGAAACCATCTTCAACAGCCGAAATTTGAAGGTTTGGCAACCGAACCTTAAAACCTTTATAAAACTCTTTTTTTTTTAAACATGTTTAAAAATGCTTCAAATTCATTTTGTAAAAGCCCATTTTATCCTTCAAAAAATTCTAGCTTTGAGATTTCAGATTTCGTTGGAGATTTTGTCGGAAAGTTAAAATTCCGACACTGGAGTTTAACCGGGTATTACAGACATCATTTGAAAGGCCTTACGAAGGATTGTCTTTTCAACTACCTTCCTAGCCTTGCCCTCAGAATCAACCTTACACAATCCAACCCCTCTCCTTAGAGTCGTGACATTGAAAAGGCGTTATAGTTGGGTTGGTTGCAGTCCCAGCGCTAAGCAGTATGCTTGAGAAGAAAATAAAGGTTTGAATAAAACCAAGAAGAAGAAAATAAAGGTTTGAATAAAACGAATGCTTATATTATTTCTTAATGTTTTTCACTTGATACAGAAATGAGCTCTAGCCTAAGTTTAAATAAACTAGACTTGCAACAAATATTCAAAACGTAAGGCAATAATCACGGACTGCAACTGACTATATTTACGTAAGCTAGCTAATTACTCAAAGAACCCTTATCACTAAATCATCCAAATATATTTACAGAAAAAAATACTCTAGCCTCAACTAACCAACCTTATTACTCCAGGGGAATAAAACTAATCAACCTTATCACTCCACCTTATCACATCACTCCACCTTATCACTCCACAACATATTCGTTATTATCCCCCCGCAAACTATGGCGAGGTTGAAGACATAGTTTGGTACGAAATTGAGCGAGGCGAGCTTTAGTCATGATCTTTGTAAATATATCAGCAAGTTGATGAAATGTCGAAACATGTTTAGTCACAAGAGCTCCTTGAGCAACACGCTCCCTTACATAATGATAGTCGAGTTCTATGTGTTTACTACGAGCATGAAACACTGGTTTTACAGTCAAATACAAAGCACTAAGATTATCGCCATAGAGAACTGGAGTTCGAGAAATAGGAATATGAAGGTCTGCCAGAATATAACTTAACCAAGTAAGCTCAGCAGCGGTATGCGCCATAGCCCGATATTCAGCCTCAGTACTGGACCGGGCCACAGTTGATTGTTTTTTGGCACACCAAGAGATTATATTAGAACCAAGAAATGTGCAGTAGCCAGTGGTAGAACGCCTAGTAGTTGGACAACCTGCCCAATCTGCATCCGAAAAAGCACATAAATCAAGTGAAGTATTTGCGGTAAGTGATAAACCAAAATGAATAGTCCCTTTCAAATATCGTAAAATGCGACGAACACATTTAAAATGTGCCATAGTTGGAGAATGCATAAATTGAGAAATGAAATTAACACTGTAAGAAAGATCTGGTCGAGTTAAAGTTAGATATTGCAAGGCACCAACAAGCCCGCGAAAAAAACTCGGATCAGCTACTGGAGTGTCATCTGACGTCAAATCCAACTTTTGAGCCATAGGCGTCGGCATGGGCTGACAATCTGTCATGAGAGCACGTTCTAAAATTGTATAGGCATAGTGTGTTTGAGATAGATGCATGCCGTCAGCCATAGTTTGAACCTCAATGCCCAAAAAATGATGAAGAGGTCCAAGATCTTTCATGGAAAACTCAGAACCGAGAACCTGTATAAATGATTGAACAAGAGCTAGAGAGGAACCAGTGAGCAGCATATCATCAACATAAACTAATAAAACTAAAATCCCAGCAGATGAATGCAAAACAAAAAGTGACGGATCAGCAAGACTACAAAAAAAACCATAATTAATTAGAAAGGTACTAAGCCTATCAAACCAAGCGCGAGGCGCTTGTTTCAATCCATACAGAGCCCGTTGCAATTTACAAACATATGAAGGCTTGTTAGAATCTAACATACCTGGAGGTTGCTCCATAAAAATATCTTCAGCAATATAACCGTGCAAGAACGCATTTTTAACATCTAATTGACGAATCGGCCAATGTTTAATCAAAGCAATAGACAATATTAACCGAATAGTACCAGGCTTAATCACAGGAGAAAAAGTTTCAGTATAGTCAATTCCATCAAGTTGATGAAAACCCTTTGCTACAAGTCGGGCTTTAAGACGATCTAAAGAACCATCAGGTTTTAATTTTGCCTTAAAGACCCATTTACATCCTATGACGTGCAAAGCAGCTGTTCTAGGAACTAAAACCCAAGTATTATTACGAAGCAAGGCATTATATTCTTCTAACATAGCATTTTTCCAACCAGAATGAGCTAACGCAGTTTTAACATTTTTTGGTTCCCTTGGAATTGTAGGAGAAATAGAAACAGCTAAGGCATATTTAGGATTTGGTTTCACAATACCTGACTTAGACCTTGTAGTCATTTGATGAACTAATGGATGAGCTGCAACTGGTTGCTCTATAGCCTGCACAGGTACTGCTGGCTCTTCCACTAAATGCACATCTACTGCTAATTGTTGTTCAGCGGAACCACTTGCTACTGATTGTTCAACAGCATGTTCATTTGTTTCTGGAAGCTCATCAACATATAGAGGAGCCGTCTGAAGCGCATCTACCGTCAAACTTTCTGCTGGTTGCTCTACTGTATGTAACGAAGCTGCTGGCAGCTTATTTCTAGGCAAAAAATCAGCTGGTAACGATGTTTGTCCTTGCCCCAACACTGAATCTGCTGCCTCAGTGTCAACTACTACAGTTGGCTCAGTTAAATCTTCATGTGCAGGTCCTGCAGCTGTAAAAATAGAATCATGGACAACCTCATCAATATCAATATTTCTGACGTGGCTTTGTGAAGAGTTTCCTGCAACAAAAGGACTAGACTGAGTAATGTGTGGCGCTACAACAATTGAATTTAGAGACTCCGAATTTTCAGCAGCTAATAAAGAAGATGAAGATATTAGTTCTTCACTCTCTACTGCTGCCGCTTGTAAAGGCAACACACCTCCTTGCTCAGGCTGTAACAGAGCAGAATCAGAAGATAAAACATTATTAATGGAAGTACTCATAACACCAGTAATAACATCCGCATTTAAACTATCTAACCATGGATTCATAACTTCAAAAGCATGTGCAACATTAGAAGATAATGATTTGAAGGGAAAAACAGCTTCATCAAAACTAACATGCCGGGAAATTATAAATTTTTTGGTTCGTGGATTAAAACATTTATAGCCCTTGTGTTTTTCACTATAGCCAACAAACACACAAAGACACGACTTAGGATCAAATTTATTACGTTTGCTATCCCAAATATATGGAAAACACTTAGAACCAAACACACGCAAAGAGGTATAATCAAAATTAATACCATTCAGCATAAAAAATGGAGTTTCATTATGTAAAACAGAAGTAGGTAACCTGTTAAGAAGAAAAACTGCAGTTTGAAAAGCCTCAACCCACATACACAGAGGCATATGACTATGGTACATCATGGTCATACCTAATTCGCGTATTACACGGTGACGTCGTTCAACAGCGCCCATCTGTTCTGGTGTATGAGGACAAGAAACCTGATGTTTAATGCCAGTTGCAAGAAAATGAGATGACAATTTTGTATTAACAAATTCTCCACCTCCGTCAGAATGAAAGATTTTAATTTGTTTCCCAAATTGTCTAAGAACAAAATTCTCAAAAGCTACATAAGCAATAAAGAAATCAGATTTTTTCTTTAAAGGAATAAGCCATGAATATTTCGAAAAATCATCTACCAAACAAGCATAATATTTAAACTTTGCAAAAGACACAACTGGTGCAGGCCCCCACAAGTCACAATGAATTTTATCAAAAATGGCAGAACTAGAATGATCTGAAGTACAAAAAGGAAGCTTACTTAGTTTGCCTAACTGACAACTATCACAAAGAAACTTTGAACGCAAAGAACCAGTTACATCAATTAACTTTTTATTAAACAAAATAGAAACAGCAGAAGCTTGAGGATGCCCAAGACGTTGATGCCAAACAGCTGCTGTACCAGTCCTAAAACGATTTGAAAAATGTGCCATTGGCATCCCAGACAAGGTATACAAGTTATGCTTCCTTGGTCCGGACAGAAGAACCTGCCCCGTTTTCCGATCCTTTACATGAACAGAGACATTAGAAAATTCACAATTTATTGGATAATCATCTGTTAATTGACCAATAGACAATAAATTTTGTTTCAATTCTGGAACTAACAGAACATTAGAGACAGGTAATTGATTTTTTTGATTTATAAATGTTTCACCAACACCATCTATGGGTAAAAAAGTTCCATTACCAATTGCAATTGCATCAGAACCATAATATTTACTAACAGAATTTAATATTTGTTTGTTACCTGTCATATGATGTGAAGCACCTGAATCTGCCACCCAGTCAGAATCCATGACGCCATTGTCAAGGGTAAGAGCAGCTGGAGCTTGAGGAACCTTTTCATCGGCAACTTTTGGAATCCACCAGCAGATTTTCGCAATATGCCCATCTTTTCCACAGTACTGACAAACCTCATTTTTGTAGAGTTCTCGTTCTGCAGGGGTCATGCGCCTCAGCTTACCAAAAGGGAATCGGTACTGAGAAGAGGACATCCCCTTGTCTTGATTCGGATTACGATTCTGTTGTGCCTGAAACCCTCGTCCTTGAGAATTGAACCCTGATTGACGATTTGAATTAGATCCCGACTGCCTTTGCTGGTTGCCATAAAAGGCAACGTGAGGCGCGATTTGATCGAAGGTGGAATCAGTTTGGCTTGAGAACCAACTGCGACGCTGATCATGATTTTTTAGTTGCGATACCAATTCGTTGTAGGTAGGGCGCGGTGGTTTCAACATCGTTGTTGTAAATGTTTCATACTGGGGCCCTAAACTAGTCAAAAGACAGAAAACCTTTTCTTCGTCTGGAACCGTTTTCCCAATTGCAGCAAGACTGTCGCAGACTTCCTTGAATAGCCGAAGATGCTCTGTAATTGTTTTACTCTCATCTTTCCGAAAGTAAGTCAATTGTTGGCGTAATGTGAATTCCCTCTCCTGTGAGTCCTGCGCATAGGCGTCTTTTAAAGCGCTCCATACCGCATGAACAGTATCCAGGCCGATGACAAGTCCAAGAGATTCCTCACTTAGTGTTCCACAAATCCACCCTCGAAGCAATCTGTCAGACTTTTGCCATGCCTTAAACTCATCAGAGAGCTGTGGTTGGTAATTTTCAGGAGTAGGTGTTGGAGGAGTAGCGAATTTCTGAGATGCAGGATACCCTGTCACAAGATGATCGGATAATTCCTGGCTCTCAGCTAAACTCAATACTTGTTCTCTCCATAATGGATAATTTGATTGTTTGAGTTTTAATGTAACGAAATTAGCTACATTTAATGAGATAGAAGCCATGATAACGGATTGAACCTGCTCTGATACCAAGAAGAAAATAAAGGTTTGAATAAAACCAAGAAGAAGAAAATAAAGGTTTGAATAAAACGAATGCTTATATTATTTCTTAATGTTTTTCACTTGATACAGAAATGAGCTCTAGCCTAAGTTTAAATAAACTAGACTTGCAACAAATATTCAAAACGTAAGGCAATAATCACGGACTGCAACTGACTATATTTACGTAAGCTAGCTAATTACTCAAAGAACCCTTATCACTAAATCATCCAAATATATTTACAGAAAAAAATACTCTAGCCTCAACTAACCAACCTTATTACTCCAGGGGAATAAAACTAATCAACCTTATCACTCCACCTTATCACATCACTCCACCTTATCACTCCACAACATATTCGTTATTAGCTTGCACCTTCATGAAGACCCAAGGACCGCGACACTGAAAAGGCGTTATAGTCGAGCTGGTTGCAGCCCTTAACAGTATGCTTGCACCTTCAGTTGCTCTTCGTAGACTATGATGATTTCCTCCATATAGATCTGGTTATCCTCAAAAAGAAGAAAGAAAGCGCCCATTTCATGTCTCTCGTAAATAGTAGTCGAGCCGGAAAAGTCTTTAATATGGTCCAAAAAATAAGGCCACCATCATGATCAAGGGAAGACAAAACAACTCAAATCGTGCCATGTAATCAAAAAGATAAATCATCACCTTCAAATTTGAAAAATCAAAGACCAATGGCAGGAACCTCTGATGCTACATAATAATCACCCAAAGCAATCCATAACCTGTCACTATGTGATAGGCACACGTGGCAAGGACCTAATGAGTAAGAAACGTGGGCCAGACTAAGGAAGAAAGATTCGAACACCGTAACACTCGAATTCTCATCAAAACTCGCCCTTCACTTGATAAGGCGAGTCTCAGCACGAAGTTACTGCTAGCAAAGACAACCCAACATATCCCCATTATACCTGTAATCACGGAATTACCAATTATTAGCTGGCGATGCCCCATATCAAGCAGTCGACCATATCACCACTGGATTACCGGAAAATACCATATTCATTTCTACCCATTTACAATATAAAAGGAGAAGGATCCTAGATGTAAAGGTACATTATTCTCTTATATAAAACTTCTAAACAATTTATAGCATTTTTTCTACTCTTCGATATATTGACTTGAGCATCGGAGTAGTTGCCGTAGACACTCACCACTGCCTCACGATTCTATTCTTTGCAAGTTCTATCCAATCATAGTACAACTCCATTCCGGTCACGTCATCAATCCAATCTCTGCAACATTAAAAATATTATGTGATTTTATTAAATTTTTTATTTTAGAATTTATAGTTTAATTTATATTAAAATAGTATATTATACAATCGTGCCGTTAGTAAATAACTGTGATTTTCTGATGCTATTAGAAACACTGACATAGGTATTATATCATGAGTACTATTTTGATACAAATTAAAATACAGATCTAAAAATAAAAATGAAAGAAATTATAATATATTTTTTTTATATTTTTATTTATTATGTTAATCTATTGTTTAAAAATTATTATTATTATTTATTAACAACACAATATTATAAAATATTATTTTAATATAAATTAAATTATATCTAAAATAAAAATACGCAAAATCATAATTTTTCCTAAAGTTTATATATGATAAAAAATTACTAAACAGGTAAAAACAAAAATCCAAAAAAATTTTAATTGAAGAAGAAAAATCATCTCACAGTTTACTGTTTAGAGTTGAAGAGTACTGGGAGAGTGTGAGGCTGCGGCACTCTCCATTCCCACGTGCGTTTGCTTTTGTTGTTTTATGGTACAGACACAATTGCTTTTATTGCTCTGCTTCTCCCCTTTTGCCCCCCCACCCCCCAATCATTATTCTTTTGTTTTTAGCCCCAACTTCTTCTACTCTTCTTTCTTCCATTTTCTTTTTATTTTTCTTTTAGTTTCTACAAACTTCAAGAGTTCATTTAATTATTTAGCCAGATTTCAAGGGTTTAAATAAACATCTTGCCTTAATAACAAAATTACTTGTTTAATCTCTATTGCCATATAACCTAATTAAAATTTTCTTCTATTTTAAAAAATAAATGCCTTTAACCCTTCCATCCAAATTTTTAACAAATTATATTACTCATATCAAATCCAAAAAAAAAATTATTACATAATTTTTATAATATAGAGAATCACATAAATTAATTTTCAACTTTAAAAAATATATTAAAATATTTTTAAAATTTTAAAAAATTTATTAATTATTCTCTCCATTAATTTAACTGTTAAATATTATTTAAAAAATTTAAAATATTCTAATACGGAAGAATTAATTAATAAATTTTTTAAAATTTTAAAAAATTAATTAATAAATTTTTTAAAATTATTAAAGTTAAATCATAAATATTTAATATTTTAATATATTTTTAAAAATTAAATAATTTACTTATGAATTTTTTTATATTATAAAAATTAAATAATAATTTTTTTAAAAAAAATATAGTGGTACCAAGCTCGAAGGAAATTTTTTTTTTATCCTCACAATACTCTCATTTTCTCTCTAAATTACCTTTTTTTTTTTCTCATGCCTCTATTTTTCTATTTTCATTTGACATGATTTATTTTAAAATAAGAGAATTTAATTAAATTCTTCTAAAATTATTTAAAACTTTTATTTTTTTAAAATAAAAATTTTTATAAATTAAAAAATTAAATTCTTTAATTTTAAATAAAATTTTTTTAAAAATAAATAAATTGAATTAAATTAAATTTTTATGAAATTTTTTTATTTCAAAAGAAAAGTATTTCCGTTTTCTCCTCAAATTGAGATATCCTTTATTTTACCTAAGAAAGATTAAACAATTCATTTTCTAATTATTTCCCAAAACTCTAATCCTCCTTTTTATTCTTAAACCTCAAAATCGCACACAAAACCCACAAGCATTTGATCATGAATAAGTTCTTTTAATGATTTTAAAATAAGATTTCCACTCCTTTCTAAATTTCGCACTCAACCATCATTCTTGGTTCATACTTTCCGTGCTTCAAGATCTTGTGGCCAAAGACGTAGCTACCTACCATAGGATTGTGTGGGTGAGATGAGATTGTTGGCAGTGGATTTGATTGCGTGTCGAGGGAGACGAGAATGGCGATGGTGCTAGTGTTGTGGCTATTAGATTCTAGTGTAGGTGCCTCTGTATATAGGGAAATGGATTGTGGGTATCGCCAGGAAATTGGTGAGTAGACAATGGTGTGACGGTGACGCATGAAAATGGCGTCACAGTTTGGAGAGGTGAAATTGCTAGGTAAAGGGAAGCTGGGTTTTGTGGATTGCTGTTGATGGACAGGTAAAATGCAGAATTTCTATTTATTGTTTTGTGTTAAAAAAATTTATTAATTGATTTTTTAATTTTAAAAAATCTGTCTCTCCTCCCTCGCCATTTTCTCATTTGGTCCCTCCCTTGAGATAACATTTAGAGTTCGATTCAAAATCGAACTGAATCGAATAAATTAAAAATTAAAATTTTAGTATTTATAAAAATTAAATCGAATCGATTTTAGTTAGAAATTAAATCAAATCGAATTAATCTAATTTGATTCAATTCAATTTAATCGATTTTAATTTTTAATAAATTTTTTATTTTTTATATTTTATTTTTAATATTTTAAAATTTAATTAAAATATTTTAATCTTAATATAATATAATTTATGTATATTATCAAAAATAACATATTATTATCACTAATTGATTTAATTTTTTTTTAATTTTTTTAATTAAAATCAAATCGAACTGAAATAATTAAAACTTTTGAAATTAAAAATTAAATCGAACCGAAATGAATAAAAAACTGAACTGAATTTTTAAATTAATTCGATTCGATCAATTTAAACCGAATATTGCTCTCCCAATGTCCCCACACTTTCTCTCCATATCTTTTCTATCTAAATCATTTAATGGTTATCTTTTACATTTCCGTTGTTAAAAGAACTCTGTTTTTTTTTTTTTTTTTTTGAATAAAAGAACTTTATGTTTGGTTAAGGATAAATATTAAGAATTTTTCCCCTTTTATAATTCAAATTCAGAGGCAGAAGATGTTTCATTATATAAAATTTATAATTCAAAGTTTTGCTATTCATTTTTTTTTATTTTTTTCTTCTATTAAAAAAAAATGTGTGGGTAAACATTTAACTAGAACACGGCAATATCATCAGTAGTTTGCACTAATATCGTTAGCTTTTCTCTTCTTTTACTATATAAACAAATATTAACAACACTAAAACTTAATATGATGATATTTTAGTTGAATTTTTAAAATTAAATAAATTATTTAATATATTTTGAAAATATAGAAATAATTAATTAGTTTCACCATAACATAAAAATTAAATAATATTTTTTTTCATTTAAGATATATATTATATTAATTATATATAAAAATTGTAAAATATGTAAATTATATTAAAATATGAATACTTATAATGAATAAATATTGCTTGTCTACAAAAACTAATTTCCAAAAAATATAAAATGTAGTTGAAACATTACCGACGTATAATCTTTGTATATATATTGGATTTATTATATAATTATTAAATTTTACTATATCAATTATCAATATCTAACTATTTGATATAAATCAATTAATTTTTAATTTTATAATAAATTTAGACTGAATTTAATTTTTACTGTGGTCATCCAATAAATATTCATGATAATTTTTTTAAAATAAAATTTTAAAATGTACAACTTTTAAAAGCGTCATGCAAATCATAACCTATTTGAAGTGAAAATTTTATATTTTAATTATTTTTTTAAAATTTTTTATATTTTTCATATTAGAATTTTTTTATTATAAATAATATTTTTTTACTGTTTTAAAATACTTTTTAATTTTTTAAAAATTTTAATAAAAATTTTCAACTTTTAATTTTCTATCTCTATTATTTTATCATAACCATAACCATGTTATTAATTAAAATTTCTGATAAAATATAAATATAATAATTTTTTTCATATCAGCAATAATATCCTACGACGTCCAATCAACGATGATACATTCATGTAATGTTCCAATTTATTCTCACGAATCTTCCTCGCTTTATCTGATAGACCCACAAAGGGAACAAAATACAGAAAAAGTAAGAGCTTAAAGCTTTGAATTTCATCAACAAATTAATTATTCCAGTGAACACACTTGTACATTGTGTGCCAATACTATGCATGCATTTCTTCCGTGTCCAAATTATTACATGTTATAGCCGCCCTCTTTCTGGCGTTTTATGCAATCAGGAAAGCTTTCTCTTCTTACATCCATCAATCATTTGTGCCTTCATGTTTGGGATATTACCTATTCCTGGAAAGAGATTGCGAGCTTGTGAATATAGATTATGCCTTCAACTCACTTGCTTCGTGTTAACTACAGAGATGGAATGACAGTAATAAGCTGTTTTCATTGCTAAGTTGAAAATTTCCGAGTTCCGAAGGCACTGCAGTCACTTTGTTTGAGTTTTTAATAAGTATATAAATAAATCAAACTTTTCATGAGTTACTCGAAATTCGGTTCGATATAAACTCAACGCGATTTTTAGACGAGCCAAACTTGAGCTTAATTTTTAAGTTCGAATCAAGTTTGAACTCTATAGTATTCAACTCGTCAAGACTCATGAGCTCAGTTCATTTTTGAGTTTATGAACAAATTCGCGAATAAGCTCGTGAACAATCTCTTTACGCAAGTTGAGATTAATATCATAGGAAAAATAAATTTAAAATCATGCACATATGAGCTAAATCTAAATTTTCTAAAGTTCAACTCTATATAATTTAATTACAATATTAAAACTTACATATATTTAGATCATTAAGATCTAAGAGTTCTTATTTATAAGTTTACAAGTTAATTTATATATACTTATTTAATTAAAATTATTTTGTTTTAAATGTATTGTTTTAAAATAAAATTTATTATACATATAAATAAATTGAATTATTCGTCAATTATTCGAAACTAAATAAAAATTCGGCTCATCTAAACTCATTCACTAAATAAGTCAAGTTTGAAGTTATTAATACTCGATTCAACTTCGTCAAGTTCGGCTCGAGCTCTAAAAAATTTTAACGAATAAAGTTTAAACGTTCAAAAATCGGCTCGGCTTCGTTTATACCCAAGATTTTCGAACAAACTTTGTCAATCTATTTATCCTTCATGGCATGGTGAGGCAATTTCCAACCACATGCAGAGAAGATTTGAGAAGCGACGTGCAACCTCATATCTGAGTTAGAGAAGGTCGTTTTCGTGGGAAAACTTGTAGATGATAAATATGCTGAGGCCACGTTCTACTATTTGACAGTTGATTTTGAAGTTACCTACAAACAAAGTAAATACATGAACAGAGCGATGCATAGTGTACAAATGGATGCATATTCTATTATGATGACGAATTTGACACCAATAGTAATGGCAGAGGCAGATCCAAGTTTGTCCATTATGGACCAGAAGTGGTTGCACTACTTTGGCATGAAAATCTTGAGGTTTTTATTTGCGACGATGGAACTTTAAAGATGCATTAAGTACACCGAGGAGCACCATGGTGCAATGCATGGGATGGAGGATATCTCCCTATTACCTCTTTCACATGTTAAATGTCAGCCTGGAGATGGCATTGTCGCAGGTACATTACCATGGATGTGGACAAGCTATCTCCGCCTTACGTTTCCATGAGTCCCGCTAGTGAAGCTCATTGAAGTAAGAGGTCAGAAACCTTTAGGTCTGCGATTATGCTCCTCACTTCTGAGTCCTGACTTATAGAGTGCCCGTTCTCTGTTTCACAAGGAAGAAGATATGGACACAGCCCACAATAATAATGAATAAGCCCATGAAATTGCTATTACTATTCTATTTGTTGAACATGTCTAGGCAGATTGACTCATCTCTTGCCGAGAATATTCTCATTTTTTCCAGGAGAACATGGTGAAGCAATGCATCTAACTTTTGTGCGGGTTAGTTAGTCATCCAGCCTAAACATAAAGACCCTGATCTTAACATTGTTTGCTAACCAAATTTTTTTGCGCACAATTTGCTGATGTTGGAGCACACTTCACAAAAATTGAAGGATGAAATGCGAAAATTCCCATTACATCATGAATAATAGCCTCTAGCTCCCAAGGGACAGAGTTAGAGAGAAGAAAGAGAGCAGAATGAACTTTTATTTATTATTATTTTTTTATAAACCATCTAATCGTATAAATTCAAAATCTATTAATATAATTAATTTAGATTCGTATAGGATAAACTCAATGTTTTGACTAGTGAGTATTTTAATTGATTAAAAAAATTGCAACCCCACACATTCAAGTGAAGTCTATAAAAATAAAAGAAGAGATGGGATTATTTAATGAGCTGTTGATAATTGAGAGTGGGTAAAAGAAGCAAAACTTGATTTCAATGGATAGTGATGTCAAGTTCATATTTTCTTTTTGAATGATTAGTTCCCTTCTATGCCTTAGTCCCACTGCCCACTATGTGTACATATTAATTTTACATTTAAAGGTATTAAATTTCAATTACTTAATATTTTTAAAAAATATATTAATGTTATTTACTCTCAAAAATTCAGATGGGATGACAGAAATCATTAAGGGATTGGTTTAACCCTTTAATAGATTTGTCTGATGCTTCAGAAGCTAATTTTGCAATGATAAATTGATAATATGCATGCCAATTTCCATGCAAAGTACTGGATGAAACTTCCTTTATAAATTTGTATATCCTAATAGAGGAAATGTATGAAGTCGTTTGCAGCGAAGTCCTACTGAATTCCATGAAACTTTTTCACCTAATAAACCTAACAAAAAGAAAGGGAGAAGAGAGGAGGAGCTTTTTTCATATTCCAATGGGCTGACCTCCCATGCAAGCTTGAAAAACAATCCTAAAAGAAACCAAAACCAAGAAAAATTCTTTTGTACCATGGCCTCAACTTTATTCTTCATACAAAAAGGATAATCACACTTCATCAACTCCTCTAGAGAAGAGAGGATCAAAAAGCCAAAATGGAGAACTTAACCCAAAGCCAAAGGGAGGAAAAGCAAAGGAAAGTTTGGAACCGATGGAAGAAGAGGAAAGGATTCATGGGTGTTGAATCCCCTCTGCTACACACATTGGCAACGAAAAATTTTACCCTACTCAGAAAATTGAGAACCCTCAAGTTTTGAGGCAGCCGGTTTGTCCAAAAACCAGACCAACTTTCCTTTTGTTGGCTGAACCATCCGAGCAGGCAGCGGTGGGCAGTCGGTTCCCACATCATCAATTGCCAAGTGTACTGCCTCTGCTTTGCCCTCACCTGCTACAACCACTGCCACATTTGATGCTGAGTTTATGACAGGCAGAGTGAAAGTGATCCTCTCAGGTGGGGGCTTGGGGGAATCAGTAATATAAGTTACCCATTCATCGTTTGCTTCGAGCACGGGGTGGTTAGGAAACAATGAGGCAACATGACCATCAGGGCCCATTCCAAGAAGAATGAGATCAAACTTGGGACAGTCACTGATATCAGACACACTGATTGTTCGCGTTTTCACTAATTGTCGAATAACAAACTCATACTCATCCGCAGCTTCCTCTGCTGATACTGAATCGTTGATCGAATGCACATGACTGGGCACAATGGGCACCTGCTAACATATGTAATGTGTATAATGACAAAAGTTTAGATGAATGCCATCAAATCACCAAAAAGGAGAAGCATAAAAATAATTATGCTGATTCACATTCTCAGATGAAAGCCATGAGATGAAAAGTTACTAAACTAGAACTTTCTATCTTCGAAAAGATGCATCCTCCTGAATCTCTCAAGTCTCCTATGTGTTTTGATTCTTTTGAAGTGCCATAATTGCCATGATTCCACCAATGGACAAATTGAACTGCCATGGCAATTTATATCTGTGCACATGATTGACCATAGTACATACAACAGATGGATAAAAAAGACATCAAATAATGGCTGGCACAATCATATTGGTTATGAAAGAATGGCTAAAACAAGAGATCATTTTATGTAATGTATGCAAATTTCCCCAACTTTTTCCTGTTTCTTCCCTGGGAGCTTTATTTCCAAAAAAGAGATGATATAGAACTCCATGTAGCATATTCATACGAGACAGATGCATCTATGAAATAAGAGAGAGCTGCAGATAACATGAAAAATATGGGAACACATATTCCACTATATTAAACAGGGCCTTTTAATCTTATGAACACATGGTTTGAATTGCTGCAACAATGGTACTCTTCAATTGAGTTTAACACTGGTTGAGGTATTTCACCAACCAGCTTTCCCATCTTGGAATGGAAAGTAACACTGATTAATAATCGTCTGCCTAAATCCCATTCAATCCTAAATGTCTTTCAAGCTCTTTGCATTCAGAAAAACAGAGAAATGCAAGGTTAGGAAACACGACATAACAGTTACTCCTTACATAGGTATAATATTACCTTGTCTAAATACGTGAAACCAACCCCACATCTAATGATCAATAAGATTAGAATCTTAGTTGAATACATCAAAAAGTGTCAAAATTTGAGAAAATTAACAGTGAGCTTAAAATCTTCGGTTCATCTATAATCAGGAGTCGTTCCATATTTTAACTGGCATAGGTACCCACCACTCACGTTACAAAAGAGTATTGAACTCTAGCAAAAGTTTGGGCTCATTTATCTCAAGCTTGAAAACACACTTCACTCTAAGTAACACAATATTATTTTAAATCAATGCAAGAAGATGTTAGATCCCCCGAATTTAAATGCCTTGCAGAACATTCTCAAACTAGAAATGCCTATTGATTCACATTTGCATGCGACTTAATGTGAAGAAAGGCAGAAGAAAACCTTCCCACATATCATTCTAGAACAACCTAGTCACATAAACTTTAACTTCAACAGCCCGGATTCTGATCCCATACAAAAGCTGTCGCATTGTGAAGTCAAAAATCGCTTCATGGAAAATATATCAATTTTAACAGATAATTCTAAGGAAATTCAGTAAATCATCTCTATTAATTATCAAATATGAATACAGAAAATCTATGAATAACCAACCTAACAGGTTAATAGATAAAAGTGAAATTGAACTAGCAATTTCAAGTGATAAGAATGGTAAACTGGAAATTATTAGCAAAGATGCTTAAAACAGTTTTATTAAGAGTTTGCAGAATAAATGGTCTTTTTCATGAATAGACTGGGATTCAACTGTGAGATGTAATGGACACACTCCTCGAAAGGACCTCATATTCAGATTTCTTCCTTGAATTAATGCTCTTCCTTTCTAAAGTCTCTGTTTCTTCTATATCTAGCCCTTTGGATGGAGGCAACATCTACATGCTTCCAAACTAGATTTTATGTCAGAAACCCAGTGCACCAATTAATATTCAAGTCGAAAGCATGAAGCCATGAACAAACATGAGAAAGCTCAACCTGAAAGACATGTGAGTTGATGATGAATGATGATTGCAAGAATCTAACAATACTTATGGGGCTAGAAAGCAGAAAAGAAAAAAAAATGATTCAAGATTTTGTTAAGCCTGTAAAGCTCCCATTAGAAATTGAGGGTAGCAGAGCAGAAGTGTTTAAAAAAAGGTGATCAATAATAAAAGCCTGATCGTGAATCAAAAGGCAGAGAAAGAGAATATGTCCAGAAAAACAGCTCTTCTTAGAGGCAAGGCTAATTTCATGCATCTAAGTTCAATGAGTTTATAGTAAAAATAGCCACTGAATCAAATGTCTGACAGAAGCAACCAGAGAAATGTTTAGCAACAGCCTACCCAACAATGGAAGCTGAATTCTTTTATACACCTTTTCAGCAGCAAAATTCATTGTAACCTAAAAATTGATTTAAGAAGAGGACGTACACAAAATGAACTTCCCAAATATCACTTTATCTAACAAATGTTTATTTCCAATGAAGCCTGCAACTTCAAATTTCAAAAATTTGAATTTCACAATCAGCTTCATCAGATGCATTCATGAAATTGCATATTTCGCTAATTAGAGAACTTGAAGAAATAAGCATGTAATAGTTTAGCAGAAACTAGGGATCAATTATAAGCAAAAATTAGCCAATTACAAGAGGAAAATACAAAAACTGAATGGGATCAAGACCAGTTTTTTAAGGTAGAGTTGTACTGATTATGACCTCACCATTTGCATTAGTGCATCAGTTCATTTAGAAGGAAAAGAGAGGGAGAACCTATAGTTCATCACCAGGACAAAAGAAAGATAACAAAATGCTTTAAATGCTTGACAAATCAGCTGACTGAAATATATACTTCCTAACCCTTAAATTTCTTTTTGGATACAGATCATAGCCAATATGCAGTTTGGAAAAACGTAAACCATTAAAGTAGGAAAACACAAACCTTTGACAAAAGGCCATCCTTTGCCAGCTTATAGTTGCTATCAGCATGATTTTTTGCCACCGCACGCTCATCTGCCCAAAATATGTACCATTTAGCCCAGTCTACAGTCTTGTTATAAGGAGCTTCACAAAGTTTCCTGTTGCCCACCAGATGTTCAATGAAAAGTACCAGTATCACATAAATTTTGAAAAGAATAATGCCAAAGTAAGTGGCTTATACCCCATTAAGCCAATGAGAGAGCCACCAGATAAGGCAATGGCAAAAACTCCCCTCTCCTTAACAGATGTCTCAGATAGTTCCGCAATATAGTCTGCCAAATCAGTGCCAAGCTCATCCAAACTTTCATGAATCCTCAACTCTCCTCTATCTTTATGAACCCCAGAAAGAGCCATCCTTTCAACAACAAATTTCACAGCTCCATCATTAACAAGTTAAACAAATGCAACATCACACACAGATTTATGGTCAAAAAAAGAAATATATCACAGAGAATTTAGCACCAAAACTCCAAGAATCAACGAGAGGACACACTGGTGGGCAAAAGAAAGTGGACGAGAGCATCAAATAGACACCATCAAATTCAAGGGCATTGAAAGCAAAAGAACATTAAGATTAAGATCATCTTCCCCCTTGCAAAGTCCATGACTCAAAATTAGAAGAATTCAATTCTCCCACATAATATACGCGAAGTTTAAATTATAAATTTATCTTCTAGGGATGAACAGCAAGTAAATCACTGTGCAGATTGAATCCAAATTGACAATATAATGGCAATTCAACTCACTGATATTGATCATTAGGATGAAAAGGCTAAAGCCAAAAAAAAAATGACTCCACCAGATATGGATTTAAGCAAAATTAAACATACCCAGATCACAAAAACGTCTAAAAATCCATGCCTATAAAAAAAAGTGTTCATGCAATCTAAGGAATTTGTATATAGAACGAATAAAAGAATAAAAAACAAGAAGAGAAAGGACAAAATGCTTACAAAGAATAAGAAGAAGAAGAAGAAGAAGAAGAAGATGGACGTTTTGGCAGAGGGAAGCAGAACAAAAAAAACTGACGAAAATGGAAGGGAGGGGATCAACACACACGAAATTATTATATAAATATTTGTACACATACACGAATTATCGACATTTTCTTATTATTATTATATATATAAACTTTAGCTTAATCCATTTACTGATTACAATGAAAACTCTATACGAAGTGGGGGAAGAATTTTACCTTCTGGGCTTCCACGTGCATCCAATGATCGTGACAAAATACACACATACCATACACAATCTCTCTCTCTCTCTCTCCCCTTATCTCTCGGTCAACAGATAAATTGGATAGACAAAGAAAATCTTATAAAAAGAAAAAAACAAAAAACCTCTTATCTTGTCTTAAAAACGAGAAAATCTCTCAAATGCTAGATCCTCTGGCTCTGCTACTACAACATCTCTCTCTCAAGGCCTTTTATATATATTTAATTAATTAAAATATATTAATAATTTATTATTAATCAAATATTTACATGCCTTTTCCTTAAAAGCACTGGAATTTGAATGTACAATTAATCCTTTATTTCATTTATTTGCAGTATTTTTTTTATATAAATTAGCATTAATTGTTTTATAGTTGTTGGGATGTAAAGCCGACGAAAAATAATAAAAATAACACAGAGTGGGAAAACAATCTCTTTTTAGACCAAACACCTGTCCAAATCATATGCTGACATATGAGCCAATTGGGACTTTTCACTTTTGTCTCATAAGAAACAACTTATAATCTACAAATCCTCTCTCCTCTATAAAATTTCACCCATTAAGTTTTTCAACTTTAATTTATTAAAAAAGAAAGAAAAAGATGGGAATTTGCAATTTTATTATTTAATTTATTATTATTATATATTTTATTTATTACTAATTATAATTTAATTTATAATAATCCATTATATTAATACTCTTTCAGTGTTATAATTTTTATCTATTTTTTATTACTATAAAATTAGTATTTTTTATTATTATAATAATATATAAAATAATTATTATAATCCTATTTAATTTTAATTTATTTTTTAAAAATTTTTAAATTTTTTTTAATATTTAATAAAATTTAATATTTAAAATTGAATTACAAACAACAATTATTGGCATATAATATTTTACTTGAAAATAAAAAGTATATAATATGAATATTTTGAATAAATATATAAAGAAAAAGGCTTTTTTCTTTTTAATAGGTCTAAAATATTATCTTAAAATTTTATAATAATATTCTCAAAATGGAAAAGGTGATGTTGCTTGTAGGGGGTCTATATTGAAAAGCTTTCTGCCATTTTATTTTATCTCTTTATAATTCTCATGCTATAATAATTTTTATTAAGAATTTAATAAAATTAACCACGAGAAACATTATTGAAAAAATTATTTAAGTATTTCAAAAAATATTAAAAAAACATAAAATTTATTATTGAAGAGGGTTTAAACACATTATAAATACATTTTATTTATATATTTTACAGTTATTTCTATAAAATATAAACTGAAAATAATAAATTAAATGATGAAAATATTTACTGGTAGAAGTAATCTCATAATTTTTATCAGAAGATTATTATAGATGGATTTGGTTTTTGAGCAAAATATATATAATATGTAATCATCCACATTGGATCATGATATGTTCCACTTTAAGGTAACCATTGATCTAATTTGGACGGTCCTTATGAATCTTCATCCTTTCAATTTTTTTTCTTTTTTGGAAAAAATCTTGATCCTTTCTATATTATATTAAATTCTTTCCACTTAAATAATACCCTATTAAATTATATGCTAATCATATTATATTTCAATTTTTTATAAAGTGTATTTGTTTGTTAAGTTTCGTTTATTTTATTTCATGTCAAAATCTTTCATTTTATTTATTTATTAAGTAATAATTTAATATTATTAAATTGAAAAGTAAATAATTGTATTGATTAAAAGCGTATATAATATGTATTCACGGATTTAATCTGATGGTAAGTGTATCTAACTAAATTTGAAAAATTTCAGATTTTACTCCACGAATTTTTAATTTTCATTAAAAAAAATTTATATTGAATTGCATAAGAGGTAAAATGATTAAAATATATTTGATTTTAATTTTTTATTTAAATTTATTTAATGAAATAATTATTTCCAAACTATTTTTTAACAGTGTTTATTTTTTTAAAGATGCTTTTCTAACTCTTAATCTCAAGTTTTAATCAACTGACCTAAATTCCTTAGTTGAGATAAACAAACTTTGTGTCATCTTTCATAGTGTTTGTAAAGAAGATATCATGTCAGCCATCATTTTCAGTGGTTTCTCCAACCTCCACTCCACCACCATACAAAAAATAAATAAAATTAAAAAATAATGATGAACATATCAAGAGAAGTTTGGAATCTCATCCCATTAAGCAAGCAACAGTTGGAAGAAGTGAAAAGGGCTTTTTACAAAGACTCCCAACAAAATCAAAACCCCACATGATTACAAATCAAGAACTGGTGTCCCCCAGTTTCAGGAATCTATTAACATTATCAACAACACCCACAATATTGAAGTGGGCTCAACATTGTTTACTCCTTTTAGGGAGAAGCAGAAGCAGCCAACTATAATCAGAATGAGAATGAGAAATGCCCATTTCCTTATTAACTTGACACATTCCTTTCCCTTCATCCTTCATTCATACTTTGACAAAAACAAACAAACTTGTCTCTTCATCTTCTCATTTCTCATTACCTTACTTTCTTCAACTAGTTCTTTGAGACCTACTTCTCATCTTTACCCACTTCTCTTTTCACAACAACCTACTCAAAGATTAGCCCTCCTTTTCCTGCCCTTCAACGTATTTCATCTTTAGAAACTGTTAAATATTTATTGGAATATGAATTTTACTCCCCCAATCCCCAATTCTCATTTTAAAAAAAATATAAATATTTAAAATTTTAATAATTAAATAGTATATACAATTAAAATCAAAGAAATTAAATAATATAAATATTTTAATAATTAAAAAGATTAAATAATTTTATTTTGTGAAATACAATGACGTTAGATTTTAACTATACATATAATTTTGAAATATAAATAAATTATTTAAGTATTTAATAATAATTCTCTCAATAATTTTGTAATATTAACAAATTAATAAATTTTGTAATAATTTAAGTATCCAATAATAATTCTCTCATATTTAATTAATTCCTTTTTATACTTATTAAATTTATTATGTGATTTCATCGACTTTTTTATTTTAGAGATTCTAATTTATTTTAATTTAGTTTTAAAAAAATACATAAATCTTCTATGTGATTTCATTAATTAATTTTTATAAATTTATTAATTAATTTTTTAATTTTATTAAAAGTTTATTAATTAATTCTTTTATATTAAAAATATTTTAATTTTTTATAATATTTAATGATTAAAATTAATAAAAAATTTTAATAAATATATTAAAATATTTTTTTAAATTAAAACGCTAATTAATGAATTTTATTGCTGACTCAACGTATCTTAACATATTAGGTGTTAGGATAGCATTATGAGCACAATTATTATTAATGTGTTGATTAGGGTTCTTATCAATCAATCACTTCAACATCTATCATGTCTAACAAAAACTAGAAATAACATTTTTCATTCCCAAATTATAAATAAATAAAATATTTAAATTTATAAATTTAATCTAATAATAAATATATCTGAACAAATATGAGAGATTTTAAATTATATTCAATTTCATCCGTTTAAAAATAAATATAAGTAAAATATTTGAAATTTTTAAATAAAAAAAAATTAATTTCATTTTCCTCTTTCTTATACTATTCAATTATTTGATTTTTTTTATAAAAATTAAAATTAAAGTGTAATAAATTTTAACTTAAAATTAATATTTAATAATTTATAATTTATATATTTACCATATATTTTTTTAAGAATTTATATAGATTCTGTAAATAAGCTTGGTATCTTTATAATTGATGGGAAATTTTGAAAAAAAATAATATAAAGAAAATATAATATTCTGATCATATCAAGTCTCTATCTAATTGACGAAAATATAATTTTTATTTATTTTTTAATTAAGTGATACACATTTTCATCTAGCTAAGGATGACACCTAGGGCATGGAGTTTTGAATTTGTGTGTGATGTATGTGTCAATGCTGGGCCTCCTTTGTTCATCCACTTCTCAAATTGGAGCCACCAATTACTGGTTTAGAATTTTTTTTTTTTTTTAAAGAAAATTGTCTTTTTTTAATGGCATTTGGTCTTCTGGTTGATGATTTAATTGTTGAAATTGACTGCCTCAATGCCTATTTATAGACATTACAAGCTCCCATCTCTTTCTATATTTATTTATTTATTTTTAAAAATATACTAAATATTTTTTAAAAAAAAATTATTAATTATTTAATCCTTTTATACCTATTTATTTTTTCTGTCTATAAGTGGTTAGTAATATGACCCAAAATGACCTTATTTTTAATTAATATATATGATTTCAAAATATAATTATTTTTCTTAATAATTTTAAAACAAGCGTTTCTAAAATTTTAAAATAATAATTATTTAGTCTTTATAATTAATAAAATATCTAAATAATTGATAATTTAAAAAAATAAACTATTCAATTTATTTTTAAAAATAAATTTATTAAATAATTAATTTTCTAAACTTGTAATTCTTCCACACTTTTTTTATGTTGTAATAAAGAAAGTAAAAAATAAATACTTCTATTCTAGTTATTCTTTTTCATCTCCAAAAATTTACTATCTAATATCTAAATATTACTATTATTAACAAATCAGTCTCTATATTTTTAAAAATTTATTAAAACGTCTTTATTTTTTATGTTTGTCAACAAAATAATCATTCTATCTATTCCTATTTTTAAAAATATAATAAAAGACCAAATTACCCTCTTTTTCTTCTTCTTATTCTTCTCCATCTTCTTCTTCTCATTCATCTTCTTCTTATTCTTCTTCTACTAGATGCCTCCTCCTCCTCTTCTTCTTCTTCATCATTTTTATTTTCATCTTCATCTTCTTCTTCTTCATCTTTAATTTTATCTTCTTCTTCTTCTAGATGTCTCCTTCTCCTATTCTTCTTCTTCTTTAAAGAGAAGAGGAGGTATTCTTTCATTGATTAAGAGAAAAGATATGTATATTTTAATAAATTTAAGAAAAGATAAGAAAATTTTAATAGATTTTTAAAAATACAGAGACTAATTTATTAATAATGACAATACTCAAGAATTAAATAAAAAATTTTATTTGAGGGCAAAATTGAAATTTAAAAATTTTTTCTCACATTTTTTATTTATTTTTAACAGAAAAAAAAAATAAAAAAAATATTTTGTTGATGAAAAAAAATGTTTTAATAAAAATTTACTTGTTAATAACGATAATATTTAAAAATTGAATAATAAATCTCTCTTTATTTATGATAATAGATATTTATTTATATATATAATGGTAATTATATTATTTAATTATATTATATAATTATTAATATATTATCAAATGAAATAATTAAATTTATGTATTTAAAAATTTAATCTGATGGCAATTTGAATAAATTTTGAGAAGGTTTTAAATTTAGATAGTGACCCTTTTGATAATCGAACCCGATTAGCCGGGCTCGGACTCGACTCCTCTGTATTGTTGGCGTCTGGACTAAGCGGCTGCAGGCAATAATAAAGCATTCTCCACCGATGGAATTGGGGCAACCTAATTTTGCGGTTATATCTATTGTTGCAAAACAGCAATGTCTATATCACTTGACATAAGATGGAAAAGTCCAATACTTAGTAGTGGTCCACTTCTTTTAATTGAGACAAGCCTACCAATGGACTCCCAATGACCGGATGAAGAAGGTAGTTTAAATCGAAAAAATTAATCGAATTAAATTAATTTAAAATTTTAATTTAAATTTTTTTATTCATTTCGTTTCGATTTAATTTTTAATTTTAAAAATTTTCAGTTATTTTAATTTAATTTTAATTAAAAAAATTAAACCAAACTGATTATTGATAATAATATATTATTTTTAATAATATAGAACGATATCAAAATTAAAATATTTTAATTAAATTTTAAAATATTAAAAATAAAATAGTATAAAAAATAAAAAAATTATTAAAAATTCAAATCGATCAGATCAAATTAAATCAAACCGAATCAAATCGATTTAATTTAATTTAATTTCTGATTAAAATCAATCTAGCTCGGATTCTCAGCCCTCCATCTACTTTTCTTCTCATATCTTTACGTATACAAACAAACAAATTTGTAGAGCGGCAAGACTACAAGAGATAATATCGCCCATAATATTTTGAATTTGAGAAGGTAGTTGTCCTCCCAATTCTCTTTGTTCGCCTTTTAATTTAAGGCCCTTTTTTTAATAACCGATAGTATTTAGTGTTTTGACGTATTTTAAAATAGAAAATATTTATATGAATCTTAAATTTTATATTTTTTTATAATTGTACTTTTAATTTTTTTTTATAAAAACATCTTATTTTGTTTACAATTGTATTTTTTATTATATTTCACTAAAAAATCAGTTTAATATAAAAAATTTTCATATTAACAAACAAAAACTTTAAATAAAATTGTTAGACTTATTTATATTTTGTTACGTATCCTAAATTAAATGGTAAAAGTTTAATTACGAGTCAAAAAATATATATATTTTTTAAATTTAAATACTATTCTAATTAGAATTTTTATTTATTAACTAAAAAATTTTTTTATGTTAAAAATGGATTTCTCCATTAATGTTTTAGAAATATAGATAATAAAATCGTAAAACTATTGTTAGTATAAGATATTTTTATTAAAAAAAATTAAAAAGTACGATGGTAAAAAATATATATATAGTTTGGGACTTTTATGTATATTATTTCTATTTAAAACATATGCTTTTAGATATTGATAGTGAAGATCATCAACAATTATTATTTTTTAATTAACATTATCAGACTAGTTATCATCGACTGAAACAAATACCAGCTATTAAAATAATTAATATCATTGAATAAGTTCTAAGGTCTATAAAGTTTAGATTCTATATTATTTTTTAATAAATTTAAATATTCTGGGTGATACTTTATTGGGGTATGTATGTTTTTTTTTTTTTTCTTTCTTTGCTCCCTATTTTATATGTAGAAATGATGTAGAAACCAAATCAAAATAGAGTATAAATCAAATGAAAACCCAACAAGCAATTTCTTTTTGACAAGGCCAGACAATATTTATAGCTTCAATATCTTTGTTCCTTTCATAATGCCAATCAACTTTGTTCTCTTAATTCCCTTTCAAATTATCAAAAATGTTAAGGTACTTTTAGCTCTCAAAGAAGCATATCACAATCTATTACCAAATTTAATTTATTTTGTTCATGTATTTACACTCTTATCTCACCTTGATTAATCTAATTTCTTAAAAAAAATTGATCGACCTAATTTTATTTCAAAATTTAGCTTAAAAAAAGAATATTATTAAATTTTTATATTTAGTGTTAAAACTATATTCTAAACTAATGTAAAATAACATATTTTCATATTTAGATATATGTCAAAACAGAAATAAATTCTAATACCATATTAATTTAATTTAATTTCACACTAAAAATTAATTCAAAGTAAAAAAATTATCTAAATTCTTAGATTTTTTTAACCCAGATTCTTAGATTTAATATTAAATTCATGATCAACATAGTTTTATGATTAATTTTATTTATATTTTTTACCTTTAAAAAAAATTCATTCTTTCTTAAATTAAAAAATAATTGAATTTTTCATTATGATGTTTTCAAATAAGAAAAAGAGAAAAAAAATAACTAAAATGAATTTTTGTTTTCCTAGATATCAAGCAGGGTAATCCAATTTACTTCCTAATAACACTGAACAAAACACCTATAAGTTAGTTTAATTTAATAATTGATTTAACTAGATACGTGTGTTTCAAGGAAATTATATTTATTTCACTTGTAAATAATTCAAGTACAGTTGGAGAAATTTTTAAAATTAAAGTAGCAGAAATTTTTTTAATTAAATAATCCAACTAAAAGAAGATATTCTCTTCCCGATTAGAACTCTTTTTCAAAAGACAATCGTTATCATTTATCACTTACTTTTTAAATGTTGATAATCATTATCCTTTAAAACATTTTCAAAAATAACACTTTGACAAATACTTGTTTATAAGAGCTTTATTCACCCCATTGGCAATTTCGTGCTTCAAAAGAAGAACAAAGAAACAGTGAGAATCTGATTGTATGTATTTTGCAAGGATTTTGAGTATTTTCCAATGAAAGTGACTCTTCTTTTTTACACTAATATTTGTTCTGTGTAGTGATCCTGTACAGATCAGTAGATACAGAAATCAAGAGTGAGTTTGAGCTTTGTAATTTGCTAATGCATGGAACGATAATCAACTTGTGCTCATTCAGGTACTTTCTTAATCTTTCTATTTATGCTTTTTCTTCCTTTAATTATTTTTTTTCTTCTGGCGATGTATTGAATTTATGGCCAGCCTGTTCACACATTGTTTACATTCAATTTCACATCTTGTATTTCTCTTATTCACTCTAGAAATTAAATTTATCAACTCCCAACTACAATTGCATATGTTTGATCAAATTGTAAATGCCATGAACTCATCAAAAGTTGGCATCTATAACTTATACAACAACTGATATACACAGAAATGGGCGCGGCAAATGAGATAAAAAAGCTTCAAGTCGCCACTCAGTGCCCAACAAAAGTACATAAATGCAGCAGCTCTCTCTCCCTTTTCTGAGTTTTGAGAACTACTTACAAACGGAGGATGGTTCTAAGAGTATCACACAGATTTTGAATGGTCTGTTGTTCTTGAGTTGCCTGCAACTCTTGGAGTGGCATCTCTTCGTAGCACCTGCAACAAAATGCAAGCATAGTGTTAATTGATCAAATAAAATACCACTGTTTTTGTTTCAATAGAAAACCCAAATGAGAACTTGGGCAAGCAAGAAATGATTTCTGCTACGTGCAAAGGAGGTAATTGATCAAATAAAATACAGGAAACATATGTCACAAAGAAAGCGTTCACAATCAGATCAAATGGCGTTCCTAAGTCCTAACATTGAAATTACTTTGAAATATGCTTGAAAACGCTTTGAAAACTGAAACATACTTTTAATAAAGCAAAGATATAATTGGAAAATGCAGTAAGTATTACGTTTTGTGATAGGCCAAAGCCTGAGCCAGATTCAGCAGTGTAGAACTTGTGGTTAGCCTTTCGTAGACACTTGGAGGAAGGGGCATCTGCAGCACATCAAGTGACCAAATAAACCCAATAACGTATCTGTATTCAGAATTTCAGATCCAAATGCACACACATGAATGAGAGAGAAGTACGACCTCATTTTGTACCCGTCGACCTTTTTTCGACGGCCCATCACCAGTAAAAAGCTCTTGCAGTGTTTCGACTGCTTGAGCATCGCCATTATTCCACTGCGCACCTCCAAGCACATTGTCTGACAAGAGAGCAATTGGGGATATATCTGTTGCCTTCAAGAATGGTATAGGTACCGTATTACCAGCTGCATATATGGACCAAAGCTGCAAATAATGATTTTCAAGTAAGCAGTCATCCAATTTGCATCCACAATTAAACTGCAACAAAATAAACAAAGCCAAATAATTGTTTTTTTCCCCTTTTTTAGTTTTTAACAAAAATTTATAAAATTAAAATGGGGATACCGACCCCAACCCAGATTTCCTAACGAGCAGGAGCAACAAACCTGGCTCATCCCATTTTCATCCATTGATCATGCTTGCTTCCAGAGCAAGTTGGAAGCAATAAACACTGTTCATCTATTATTTTATAAAAGGAAAAAAAGTTAGAAATAACCTTGTCTTGTAATGCAAAAGCTTTTTTGCTGACAGTTTCATTCTTCAAAGTGTGCGTCCCCATAATCCCACCTCCTCCAACCTGTGATTGAGGTATGCTATTCTGGAGATTCAGTGCAGGAGAGCCAGATAGTGAAGAGGCCCTTTTATTCTGCATTTTATGTGATTCTCTAGCCAAAATGTGGTTTGCAGCTGCTCTTGCATCATCCAACCTGGCAGAAATAACCAAATAAAATACAGCAGTTTTAGGATCTCTATTAACTAATTCTGAGTTGGAAAATTTCAGCTCTGATATAAGCATTAACTTAAGGAGCATGGCACTAACTGACTAAAGAAATTTGCAGTACAATCCTACGTTCATAAAAAATTTCCCCTAGCACACAAATCCACCACATCTTCATTATCTTTTGGCAAGAGAGAAGAAGATTATACGGATAAATAATTATCTGAAGTAAATGAAGAAGTACCAAACATCAGCTGATTTCCCTCCCGTGCCACTAACCGAAGGGCTTTCAGAATGTCCCAGATCCAGTAAGGGCTCTCTATTGTTATGGAGTTCTGTCTGCATAGCTGTCTTGTTGGCCTCCTCTCCATCATGAACTACTACAGTTCCAAAATCAACTGTATAGACAAGTCATGAATGAGTGGACAACTAAGAATATAGTAAACATATTATTTCAAATAGCAATGCGTTTCAGAATAATAGACCAAATAAAATCAGTGTCATCTTGAAAATGGCTAGGGTGAAACAAGTAAACGTCCTAAACATTGCATAAATCCCCAGCCTCCAATAAACAAATCAAATTCTTTAATCCATGCCTTGAATTAACTATTCCTCCCATAGTTTTGTTTTCTTTTTAGAAAAAAAATCATCTACCTAATTTATAGGTTTATTTTAGGCTGATAAGAAAATAAAAATCTAAACTCAAAAATTCAGGGTCATAAAAAACTACCATAAGCATTATCATTTCAGCTGGAATGTATTACTAGACTAGCAAGAACAATTTCAGGTTCTAGAGAACATAAAGTTTAGGTTACGCTTGAGGATGCCGGTTGACCAATGCAATTATAGCTGCTAAAATTAAAACAAGTAACCAAGCAAGATCCAGTATTTTTAAGGGAAAAGAAAAAGAAAATTGAAGTTTTATTTTGGAGGGTGTGTAGTTAGGTGCAAATGTAAATATTAATAAGCATTAACACAAGCATGCAGGAAGAAAAGTCCAAAATAAATAAAAATATAGGAAAGAAAACAAAAATTTAAGAAGAAACTGTTTTTCCCCATTGAAGTCGTGCATTCTACTACCAAGCATTTGGTTGGATGTCCATTTCAGATGTATCATTATCTATGCAAAATATTAAAACCGGTTAACCAAAATACATTTTATACTTTAGTACAATAACACCCAAGTCAACAGAGGGCCCAGATATCAAAGGATTAATTAGGCCCATGCTGATGAGAAATTACTAAATGTTCATTAATGCTTATAGGCCAAGTTTAACAAAATAGGTTACCATTTTTTCAGACATAGAGGATTTCCCATTCCATTATGCTTTGGCAGTATAAAAAGCCCCAGCGATTTCAGCTGGGTTGTTCAAGATTATTAACCTTGAGTAATTTTCAGCAATAGTCACTCAACTTTGAAGTTTGTTTCATGTCCATCATTCAACTTTAATTTTGTTTCAAAAAAAGGTCATTTTAACCTATTATAATAAGATTTTCTGATCACCAAAATAAAAACCAATAATTTTAACCCCTCTTCATTATCTTTTTACTTCTCCCTTTCATTTTTCTCCTTTATTTTTTATGGTCCAATTAACTAACAATTATTTGCTAATAAAATTATTTTATTTTTAATTATTTTTTATTTAATAAATTGTATTATTAATTTTTCTTTTTTATTATTTATTATTATTAATTTAAATTTTATTATATTAATCAATGCAAATTAATAATAAACAAAAGTTAATTTTAAGGTTTCAATTATGTTTTTTTTTAATTAGTATCTACTAAAATTAAATATCTCAATAATAAAAAATATGACAATATTTTCTATGATCTGATACAAAACAAACTTAATAAAAGCCATATTTAAAATAATTAATAATTAATGTTAAAATGTGATTTTCTAAAATTATTAAATTAGTAGCAAAGTCTCGTTTTTTTCTAAAAAAAAATATTTGTTAACATAAGAATTTTTATTTACATTAATCAAATTGTCAAAATCATAGCTTTCCAAAAAAATATCTATCTTTAGCATTATCTATAAAATCTAATTAACAGAAATTTTTTCCTTTTACCAGACATTCAATCATTTCTTGCTCAATTTAATTAAATTAAAAGTTATATTTTTATAATTCTAAAAATTATTTATTATGTCAAGATAATTATCTTTCATATAACAATAATATATTAAAAAAGTATGTGGAATTGTGGATTAATAACTAACCCTTAGTTTTAGCTAATTATAAGTTTTTTATTGTCTTATGCTAGGGGAAATTACAAAAACCCACATGTGTTATGCACATTTTCAGACAGGGTCTGAAGATCAGATCGTGACAAAGTGATACCTCAAGGTTATACGACATTAGCAAATAAAGATTTTTCCATCAAACAACATTATATATCGTCAATGTGGCTGAAATATTATAAAAAAGGTCTATTCTAGTATACACATTTCCAATTAAGGACATAAACTTAAATTTACGATAAGTAGACACTTGCAGCTGTCCACCGATAGCCTAGTCCGATTTTTCTGCTAACATTATAAATTTTGATGATGTGACATTAAATATAATTAAAAATATTATTTATTATCCAACAGTCAACAACCATCAGCAAGATCAAAGGCAACAACAGTGGATTAATAGAAAAACTAAAGGAGAGAGAAACAGAGCTTGACTGAGAACTAAGCCCTAGGACCCGTCAATATATAGCCTTCCCACCTTTGTACAATCTTACCAGCATCAATAGTGTAGCCCGCACATTGAATAGATTTCAAGGCAACTCCAACTAGGCCCCCCCCCCTTTCTTTTATTTATTTTTTTTTCAAGTGGGACTAATATTTATCATTAAACATTATTTCACATTAAATATTCACTATTTTATCATCAAATTTAATTGGATAGTGGAAAAATCTCACTTTGCTAACAACTAAAAATACAAATCCTTTCAGTCAAAAATCAACCTCAGGCAATATCTTGAAAGAATTGCGAAATATAAGAAACTTTCTTGTAATTTCCTTATTTTTAATTAAATATTTAATGTCACCATCAATATTTAATGGTGTTAACAATAAAGTCTTGCTTTGCTAACGGTTAAAAAAAATACATGGTACTTTTTGTCAGAGAGTCAATCTTAGACCTGCCTTGAAAAATGTGCAAACCCATAAAACGTTTTTTTTGTAATTTTCCCTTCATTTCATGAAGAACAAGATACTTTCTATATTAGTTGAAATAATCAAATTCAATAGCAAATATATTATATAATTTGGTTGAGAATATAATAAATAAAAAATTATTAAAATAAAATTTTTTCATTAATGCACAATCACCAATTAATTTTAACAAAAAGTGAGAGAGAGAGAGAGATAGAGAGGGGCAGAAGGAGGTTAATAACTTAGAAACTGTCATAATAGGTTAAAATGACATTTGCTAAAATAAAATTAAATTTGAGTGGTCTTATTAAAATAAATAAACGTTGAGAGATGAAAATGAAAAATAAACCTCAAAAATTAAGTGGCTGAGTAAAAAATTATTCCAGTAACTTTTTGGTTGAGGCTGAAGTATGGAAGTATACCCATAGAGTAATCCAACTTATTGGGTAGCAATCTTCAAGCATGTGGTAACCACTAACTTCAACCATTACATGGCCGACCGCAACTATCTAAAATTTCTTTCTTATTCTTAGGCCACTAGGTATATCAAGTTGAGGTATGCCAGAGAAAAACCACTTTAAAAGGTTGCATTTCTTACAAGCTTCAGGAGTAGTTCATGTAAAAGTTGTGTATAACCTTTCCCACACCTGACAAAACATGATGTACCTCAGACCTTGCTAAATCAACCCTGGGACTAGAACCAGTCAAAAAGTCATAAGGCAAAAGGTCGAAAAACTTAATGCCACTATTCTTGAACAACTTTCCGCTTTGCGAACCAGATTCGGCCTGCTTATTAGGGGCAGAGGGGTCAGTTACAAGCCTCCTCTCCTTGAACAAGGACTAGAACTGGCCGGTCAAACTGTTAGTTCTGGTCGATTCAAAAAAAATTTCTTTCTTTTTTTTTTAAAAAATTATATCAATTTGCTTATTTTTTACTAAAAAATCTAAATAAATAATATATTATAAACTTAAATCTTATAAATTTATGTATTATAATGAATATTAACATCATTGTAGTTTCAAAAACTTTTGGATGGGACTGAACTAGAACCAGAACTAAAGAAAAATCGCTTCAAATTATAATAAATTGGTTCAAATTGAAATTGGTTTGAACCATTAAGTGTACTAAAGTGACGATTCTGCCCTAAAACTAGACCTTCTTCAACCAGTTCTCCGCCATGACCAGGACTAATGTAAGTAGTTATGAAGTACTAGAGTTCCTTTTCTCCTCATAAGTCTCCAATACTTTTTTCTTTTTAACAAACAATATAAGGCTAAATGCAAGTAGAGTGTACCTTCTCCAGCCAGTTCCCCATCATTTGTAGAGCTTGGTATTTCATCTGCCATTTGAGGTCGCTTTGATGGAACAGTATCACCATAATCCTCATTCAGTTTTGAACCTCCCGGAGGCTGTTTCAAGGTGAAATATTATGTATGAATTTCCAAAAAGAGAAAGAGATAGAAACAATATTATGTTATATACTAACTTCTGATACAACTGGAACAAGATTTTGTGCCTGCAAAGCCATTGAAGCCCTAATTTGCCTGGCCTTTTCAATCTTTGGCAACATTGCTGAGGCACCACATTTGCATTTTTCAATCAACTTGTGCTGAGTTCCAAATACATGAAAAGAGTCCAAGTTAGCCATCATAATTTTTTATTTGAATAATCAAAGTGCTACACAGCTCTAACTTGAATTTAATTCATAGCAAAAGGTTGATAGGATAATAATGAATCAATTGATAAGCAAAGAAAACATAAGCTACCAATGATGAAATAAAACCATATCCACTGTAAGATAGGTAGAGGATACAAGGTATATGTGTGACAACCCGACAAAATTTTCATGTTGGCAATAAAATCTTTCATCATACCTTCAGCATCTCAGAAGCAGTTGGACGTAATCGTGGTTCCTTTGTAAGGCATTTCGCAACAAAATCATGAAACACAAGAGACCTGCCAAAAAAACCAACCCATGGCTTTAACACCACATGGAAATGCGTTTGTGACAAAGAAACGAAGCCAACACAAGGAAAAGATGTTAAAGGATTGTGGTTACAAACTACAAAGAACTCAAAACAAACCATTTTTCTTTATCCTCAAGCATTGGAGCTGGCTCAATAGATATCATGAATAGAACCTATTACAGACAAGTATGTCACCAAAATTCAGAAATGCTTGTTGAATTGCAAGCACGAGGAGATGATATTAAACAACATAAACCATAAAAGGCCAAAAGATGCAAAAGAACCATATACAACTAGAATTCTGCAAGAAAAATTACGAGTTGCTAAGAATGCATTCATATTCCCAACATTCCCCGATAATGCTTACATATAATTTTACTTGGGGCATAGGCCATGGAGAGATACAAAAATTTTCACCATTCTCATCAACTGCAGAAGCAATAGAAGTTATCCATATGCAGTATAATCTTATGTCACTAAAACAAGCAAATGATATAATTACCTCCAACAAACTATATTCCAATTCACCTCATGAATGTGAGAGAACACTTGCCATCCAAACATGAGAACAAAGTTACACGGATAGAACTCAAGAAAAAAATAGAATAAATTCACTTGTTAACAATTTTGCAATGCTCATTAGCATAGATCTTTGAAACCAAGGTCATAAGTTCACACAAGCCTTGATTTGGAAGGAAGATGTTGAGAGAATTAACTCCACTACACCCACTTAATCTCAGCTTATGCATTAGCTAGATATCTAAATAGGAGAAGAAGAATCAAACTCAGGATTCATATCCGCTCGTTGCCACAATTTAGTATTCAAGGCTAAGCAGTCAAGTGTCTAGAGTCTAGACCAAACAAAGTCAATACTTAATGTATCAATAAACAATATGAAACACAACAACATAATGAAGAAACACAGGCAATACAAGTAAGAAAATTGAAATAATAATAATAACAATAATAATGAGGAAAATATTAACATAATTGAATGGGAACCACCTGAGTTGTATCTAGATTTTCTCCTTTTCAGACTGAGTAGTGGATACTTGGTAATTAAGTACCATTTTGCAGCAATGAATGACAACTAAAATGCTTTTCTTTAATCAACAAAAGCATGCAGTAATAGAAGGAAGGGGCAAAAGCGGATGTCACCAATGCACATGACTATAGCTTATTTAAAATCCTCCACAATAAAACCATACACAAAATATACAACTGCATAATGGATACGACTAAAGTCCATCAACCAAAATGAACAGTATGCATCAACTTTTCTTTACACTATCAGGATCCAAACATTGATAATTAGACAAAGTGTGTGAACCATTCTTCCCGGCATAATAATAGATAAATTACAGTGTAATTTCTACAACTAATAACAATGAGCAACTTGTACTTTAAGAATTATTTTAATTATATCCTACTCTTCATTAGTTATGAACTTATAACGTAATCCCTCCATTTCGCTATCTCTGGTACCTCTAAATACAAGTGAGAGTTAGGCTTCTTATAAACAAGATTCCCAGGAAATGAAGAGGAAAGGCACTGATAAAGTTGATAGTTTAGAACTTCAAAATTATGTACTAACCCTCATAGGATGCACCGTTGATCTTGGAGGAAGTCCCTGAAGAAATTTTAATAAAAAATAAGCAAAAAAAAGAAAAAAAAAACATTGAGATGAAGCATAATAGTTTCTCTCGAACAATATTACAAGTCTAAAATATCACTCCCAAGTCCCCAACCCAAGCCCACAAAAGGAAGGGAAAATGAATTTTTGAGAGACCTATTTCAGCCTCAGAAAAATGCCATCAATGTTTGCTATTGGTCTGAATCCGGAACCAAAGAGAAGGCTCACAGTTTTTTATTCTGATCCAGTATGTTAGGTGCAATAACATCTCATCACAATTTTGGCCCTGCTTCTAAATGGTTTTGGCTATTACCTAAGTGTGTTGAACTAGGTCCCTAAACCCAGAGACTTGTGCAGGGAACCACATTTCTACTGAGACATAAACTTGACAATCAAGAAAGAAGGGAAAAACCTCCTACGACACTGAATAAACCTGACATATGAAGAACCATAATATTTTTACAGAAATTCTTGACAGATTTGTGCACCAAATGATTATATATACCTCAGCCATTTCAATTGCAGAAACACCAAGAGCCCATACATCCACCTGGAAGGAAAACATTGAATAAAAGTAAGTCAAACAATACCAAGTCATGTATCCAAATTTAAAATCTGTACTTTATTTTAAAACTCTTAAAAGAAAATTAAAATTTCAATTGAAAGATTTTACTGGATCAGCAAAACCGCAAAACCGCAAGCCACAAGTAGGGGTACTGGGGTAGGCATGGGATGTGCATTACTAAATTTTAAGTTTTCAGATCCGAGGCTAGGATGAAAATTCTCTCATTTTTTATTCAAATAAAAAAAATATTTGGTGAGAGAGACGCACAAATCTTATAAACACATTGTATATTATATACTTTCTGGCCAGGCTGTGCCAAGGACTTCAGGCTGAAACTTTATGCCCAAATCCTTAGTTTCAGGCTAGGTGGCCTGTCTCATGCCCACACCTAGCTGCAGTAGGTCATCGTCCTTGCTTGAAGTAATTGCCCTGACCTACTTTAGAGTCCAAGTGCACGTAGGTTGAAGAAATTTAGAAAACAGTATACTTGGGTTTTTTGGTCTCTTAATTGTTTAGGACATTTTTAGTATTTGACTTTGCCGCAGGGTTATAGTTCGAACACAAGTATTTTTGTAAATTTTTTAATGTTGGGTCCTATTTTGATGAGGAAACTTGAAATTAAAATTTATAACATTTTTACTTTCTCTTTGTTTTCAATTATCTTATAGTAAGAACACAAGTATTTTTCTAATTTTTTAAGGTTGGATCATATTTTGATATCAAACTTGATATTGAAATTTATAACAATTTTACTTTCTCTTTGTTTTCAATATCCTTGTGATTATACATCTTAGGAGAAGTACTACTAATCTTTTGTTCAAGTAGGACCAAGCAAATGGACAAGCAGTTATCCTTAGTGAAACCTATCAGGTATTTAACAAATTCCCTCCATACTGAAACTTGACATGATCGATGTTTCAGCATAAAGTGCATCTTTCGTTCCTGTATAGCAATATTTCAGATACCATTTGTTGTTAGATAAATTTCATTTGACCATGTCTTTTCAGTCAATTTCATGATTTCTGCTGCCAAATCATTTTTACATGAATATTTTCTTAAGCACTCTAAACCTTTTTCCTTGTTTTTGCCGCATTTTCAAAAATTTTACATTGGAAGGATAACTCTGAGCCATGAAACAAGTAATTGCCATGTTCTTAAACACACTATAATAGAACATGTTGATTAATCAGGAGTAATAACTCATTCACTCTAATAACTGTCTTGTTTCCAAAGTTTTGAAGCTACCATTAATATAATGCACATATTTTGCATGGAAAATCAATTTATTGCTTTTTTCCTTTGCAAGAACCAACAAATATTCACCAACTAATCCAGGGCGTAAAGCTAATAGTTCTGGTTCTTTTTTTTTGGTGGTTAAAACTTCATAGTACTTTAAAAATGCTATGGACCCATTACAGATAAAACATGTGAACCAAATTGCTACCAGCGATTTATTATCTAATCCTATTAATTGAAAAGGCAAGAATGAGTGAAAAAATAAAAGAGCCAAACCCCAACAGAAGAAGGGATAATACCTTTCCATCATAACGACTTTCTTGGATAACTTCTGGAGCCATCCAATGTGGAGTGCCAATGAACTGCAGTTAAGATATAACATTTCTAGATTATGCACTTCAAGTACAGCATGACTAATTGACTATAGCATCATCAAAAGAGTTTATAGCAAAAACAACCATACAATGAGACACCTGACTTCAAAACAATTAGCGGGAGATCAAACAAAAATGATTACAAGCACGCAATCATACAAAGGATTGTTATCAATTAACAGTAGCTTCAGAGTGTCTGACGCTGAATATTAGATGGTCTAACAACATGAAGGATGGACAGGAACAATTCCAGGGAGTAGGGTTAGGCTCCTCACTAACACAGTAACCAAGTTATAATGTACTCTCTCTGTCTCATAATTTTGTTCACTTTGCTTTTTCACATAGGTTAAGAAAGGATAGTTATTTTATTTGAAGGACAATTTTTTCTATTAACTTTCCAATTTCACCCATCTTTAATATAAAATGAGGACATTAAGTTTTATTGAAACAATAAAATCATTATCAATAACATAGTGTTTGAATTAATACTACGAGATGGTTTGAATTCTCCTTTGGAAAAAAATGAACAATTAATAAGGAATTGTGTTGAAAATAAGATAAAATTAAAGAGGCTTATAATAATAAATTTATATGTGAACCATAATATAAAAAGGGAAAGAGGACAATATTTTGAAACAACTAAAAATGGGAAGGTGGAAAAAAAAATTATGGGAAAGGGACTATATAGTTATATATATTACATATAATTATAAAGGCAACCATTCTTGCTTTGAAATGTGTCATAATACTGTTAAATTTGAGAAATATTCATATCAGTGATTCATTCCCTTGGCATACTTTTATAGAGACATAAAGTCTAAAAGATAAATTTGAGGTAAGTAGCAAGTTGCAGTCCAAGTAAAAGATCAAGACATGAACATTGCATGCTTGTTTGGTAATACCGTGTTGCGCTTTGACATGGTCCTTGTAAGCTGCGCTGCAACCCCAAAATCCCCTGCTCACGATATCATCAAAGTAACAACAATTTTCCTAATCAGTTTACCAGTAATCGTGCAATGTAAAAAATCAAATTTAAAGAAAAAAATCAATGCCTTATCAAATTTTTACAAAAGCAAGGTCAAAAGTAAAATTTGACTAGGTTAAAAACACAAGCCATTAGTTGAGAGGAAAATTGACCATGATTATGTAAACTCCTGTGCAGACACATCTGCTCAGCGTGCTCTAAAGCTTAAATGTATGAATTTTAGCATTAACACACTCCTGGTCAATATGTGAACAACCAAGTTTTTTCAATTTGTCACAAAGTCCATCTCAAACAAATGACAATACTATTTGTTTTCACAATCTACCATTAATTAAAGAAAGACAAAATTTGGGATTAAACTGAAACCTGCCATTCGATCAGTGGGAAATCCTATCAAATCTACTTCAACTGAAAAAAAGTCAAACTTTACTCATCAAGAAGAATATCAAACTTCAAGAATTTGATTTCCTTCAGAAGATCAACCAGTGAGGAGTTGAATTCCTTCTCCTCTTGTATGTTTTGGGCTCAACAGGCTTTTAAAAATACTTAATGAATATGTTGACAAGTGCAACTGATGATGCAGTATTTGAAGAAAACTCAATAGGATTATATCCATTATAAGGTTAGAAAATTAAGATTTCTATCGTTTAGAATATTATTATTATTTAGGAATATTTATAGAGTTCTATCAGGATTAATATTTTCTCATTCAGGATGTTGATTTGAGATTTATAATTAGTATTACTTAGGGTTTCTTGTTTAAGGATCCAAATCTTGGCATTAGAACTAGCTATTTTATTACAATCTACAAATTTAGGGAGAAACTTTTATGGTATTATTGTTGATAATTAATAAAATTTGAGAATTCGTTTGTCTAGAGAATTAGTTTCCCTATCTTTGAGGATTTGTTTCTCACCCCTTTGTTCCCTATTATTCTGCGAGTTCTATATCAATTTGATAACAAAGCTTGTTTTACACCAATTTGGTGTCATAACTTCTGCTACATCAACTGTCTTTCTGCTCCATTACATTAGTAAATCAATGCATCATGGTAAGCATGCATCACATGCATGAACAAAATGGAAAGCTGTTAAGTAGCACCAAGCTGTGAAGACCTAAATGATATGGCAAGGTTTTGATGCATGGCCAAGCTAAATATGTTTTTAGATATGGCAAGCATTAAGATAAACTTCTTTCTTGTAAACTAAAATTTACTTGGATAATTACAATTTTAAATTTATGATGATTGATGAAAGGATACTTACCCAACTTGACCTCCCCTTGGTCAGTTAACAAAATATTACCACCCTTAATATCTCTATGGACCTTGAAAATTGAATGCAAATAGGCAAGGCCCTACACAAAATTTCAGGAGGAGAAAAAAATGGGGAAGAAAAAATCAGAAAAACCACATATTTAGAAATAAAATAAATGAACTATCAACCAACAGTAATTCTAGAACTCAAGTTAACTTAAAAGCAAATTACTTCCTATGGTGCATGCATGAACCCTCAAACACACACAAATGCATATAGCTAGATACACTCTTAAAGAGGCTGCATATGTATAAAAGCTAAAACAAGTTGGTTTTATAAGTTTTTAAAGCAAAGCAGATAAGTCATGATAGGCAAGACAATTATTTTCTCTATGTGCTTCTAGAATCTAGAATAATTTTCCATAAATGATTGTCAGTTATTTTCTCCTTCCAACCAAATAAAGCCCAAGATACCTTAAGTGCTTCTCTACATATATATGCTATTTGATACTCCTCCAAAGGTTCGTCAGTAACATTCATCAAGTCAGCAACACTTCCACCCCCACAGTACTCCATGACTATCTGCAAAAACCAAGAAACTAGCCTTCCCAATCACAAGACAACAAAAAAATGTGTGAGCTATGCACACATAAATACAAATTACCATAAAACAGTGCCCCATATTGGGTGAATTGAAAACCTACTGAACCAAAATAATTCAGCATCAACCTCAAGAGAAGTACAAAAGAAGAGTTCATACCCAAAGATATTCTTCACCTTGATAGCTCCCTAAGTATCTAACAACATTAGGATGGCTACACTGTTGCAACATCTCAATTTCACCTCGAATTTCTTCATATCCCTCCTCCTAGATACAAGCAACCTCATAATTCAATTCTATTTTAACCAACTTAAACAGTTTAACTTGTTTATATGGAAAAAAAACAAAGCACTCACTCCCTCAGTTAATGATATAACTTTGATGGCAACAAGCTCTGAAGTCCGTAAATCCCTGGCCTTGTAAACAGCTCCATAAGAACCCTTCCCTGGCACTCAAAAGTCCAAACTCAGCAGAATTTTTTAAAAGAAATGCAAGAGATGCTGCTTAAACATGTAGCATATCAAATTTCCATTATCAACTAGTCACTTGAAATCAAAACTGCATTAAAAGCTGTAATAAACTTAAAAACCCACCCGTATCCTTGACTTACTCAAAATTCTAACTGGGAACGTAATGAGATAGCACAACTGTAACGAACTCGAAAGGATCATAAATGCCCATATTTTCTAAATTGTATGGTTTATGTACCGTTTATGAATCCAAAAATCACAATTAAAACTCCTCAAAACCCATAAATGTAACTAACTCCTGCCTCCTTAATATGCATAACTATGTGAAAAACTGAAAACAGACTTCCCATGTAGGAAAGAAACAACATGGTGCTGATTAATCGAAGAACTCTCTCGAAAAGATATATTGAACATGAATCCCACATGATACGCATCACAAAGTTAAACACTATAACTAGAGTGCAAATGAATTATGAACATTAATGTTAATATTCACGCACCGAGTTCATTAAGCAATTCATACTTCGTGGTAGGATCTTCCCTGGTAACACTATCTGGAATCGAGCTCGATGACATTTTACTCAGCTGCTGCCTACCCTCCTCTCCCTGCAAAGACGATCCACTCCCTTTCCGCTGCTTTCCAGATCCTATATCCCCCACGGCCTGCATGCTTGCCACCGCCCTTCCCATCGTCGATCCAGCTTCCACCCTCCCTGTCCTCCTCAACACCGTCCCGCTCAACGTCGACTTCACCACGAAAGTGCCAAACCCCTCTCCATCATCCCCACCATCACTATCATCTCCTCCATCAATTCTCTTGCTATAATCCGCGAACGGAGAGGGTCTTGTTTTCCTCAGAGTCGACGCCATTGATGAAGACAACGACGACGATTGGGTCGGGGGCCGACCCCGACTGGTTTTCACAATCATAGTTCCAAAGTCGCCACTGTCGTCATCATCGACATCTTCGTCAAGAGAAGCGCCGCCGCCGAAGTCCTTAGGGAGGCGTTTGAAGAGAGAAGGGAGCGAGTCTTCATCTTCTTCGTCGTTGTCGTTGTGGGCAGCTCCGCCTTTGTAGACCATTGTGGCGTAGATGCCACTGTCGTATGCTTGGGTTTTGGGTTCGGGTTCGGGTTCGGATTCGGAATCATGGACTACGACTGTAGAATAAATATCGGATTTCTTTGGGGTTTTGCGGGGCCGGCGACCGGTGGGCGGGTAATCCATTTTCCCCTGTAATAGAGTATCCAGTCAGAAATAATGATTTGCGACCGTTGTTGCTGGTAAGAGAGAACTAGAAATTCCTCTGCAGAAAAACAAAGGAAATAAACCTATATACTTTTCACCGAAATTTAGTATTTTAATTAATATACAAATTAAAAATACATAAAAATACAAATAATTTTTTAAATTGTAAAAATATAATTTATTATAAAAAATAATATTTTATTATTTAAAAATAATGTTTGTTATAAAAAATATCATATTAAATCAAAGTTTATCCAAGTTATAAAAATATAAAATTTATTTTAAAAAATTGAATTGAATTTATTTAATCCTATATTTTTTTCTATTAAATAAACTCATAATGCTAAATAATTTATAATATATTAAAATAATTTTTAATAATAAATATTATTTTATATAATTTTTAAATATTAAATATTATTTCTTTAGAGAATTAAATAAATTTTATAAATAATGTACCTCTAAATAAATTTCAGAAATAATATATTTTATTGTTAAAATTTATATAAATAAATATTTCAATATTTAAATTTTTTTTTTTTTTGAAATAGAATATTTAAAATTTATTGAAAATAATATTTTATTATTAAAATAATTAATATTTATGGAGCTTATTTGCCTTTAATATAAAAATGTGCATATACATAACAAAAAGTTAAAATTAGACTTATTTGATCACAATAAAATGTATATGAGCGAATTTAAATTTATTCTCGAAAGACAAAATAAGTGTACGACCAAGCTAGTCATAGAGCTTATCTCAATTTTTAGATTTATTAAATAATAAGTGGTCGATTTGGACTTCGCCTCATGTTTACTGCCACCGTTTCTCCTCTATATTGATTGCGGCCTAGGTCTTTTTCTAAAAGAGCAGTTGTCTCTCTTGTTTTTGACAAGTTTTTGTCTTTCGTTCTATCTTTTTTTTTTCAATTCTTTTATTTCAATATGTCAGATGATCAAGTATCGATTGATATGGCGGCATTCTCTATGGATGGCGAGGATGATGATGGCATAGTTTTCCCAGCAATGGAAGGTGAAGAGAAGGAATATTTTAAGCTATGCCTAATTAGTCATTTTTTGACATATCGGATTATTAACTTTCAAGCCATGAGACAAACTATGGCTTCTCTATTCAGGCCTACCATGGAGATGATTATTCGTGAACTTAAAGATGAGTTATACCTTTTTTAGTTCTTTCATGAGGTTGATTTGCAGAGAGTTTTAACTATGTGTCTATGGTCCTTCAATAATAATCTACTGCTATTAGAGAGGATCCCTCTCGAGGTTCAGCCGACAGATGTCCCTATGTGTATTTGGTTGCAAATTCATGGATTACGCAGAGGCTACATGTATGACTACTACATAATGAGATTGGCAAATGAAGTTGGAGATTTTCTGGAGGCAGATCCAAATAATTTTTCAAGCAACTGGAATCCTTATATCAGGGTTCGGATTCGTTTTGATATTCGAAAGTCTATTATTACCACAACTCGAATTCATAAAGAATGAGATGAGTGGTGTAATATTACTTTCATCTATGAGCGGGTACCAACATTTTGTTTCATATGTGGGATGATTGGTCATGGAGAAAGATTTTGTCCAAGGGTGATTGAGGCTCATCCGAATTCGTTACCACGACGATTTGGTCCAAAGGCTAGAGCTCAACCTCATCGGGATATTAGAAACATTGGAGTAGTGGTTAAGGGAGGACAATCCACTTGGCAGTCATGGTGGCTCTTTTGGTGGCAGTGCAGTAGGTGGTGCGGCGACTGTGGGTGGTGGCCTGGGGAAGGGGGGATTGGGAGCCAATTTTCAAAATTCAAAGTCCACTAATGGTGGGGATAAGGTAGAATTTAAGGGAGCGAATGTAGGGAAGGATAAGGCAGTTTCCTTTTCGGGTTCTACTTCCAAAGATAAGGAGTCTGAAATGAGGGGGAATGGGGAAGGGTTGACGGTTACTGATCCGAAGAGAAGGCGTATAGGCCTGGACGAGCCCAGTTTGCATGAGCATGAGGTGATATTTGGGTCAGCTTCAACAAATTCCAATTTACCAGTGGTGGGTCCTGTTGATCAGGCCCGCCGACAACAATGAGTTGTATAAGCTGGAACTGTCGTGGGTTAGGCCTCCCGCGCTCAATTCAAACATTACAAGAGCTCGCTAGAGACAAAAGGCCCAATTTTATTTTCCTTATTGAAAGTTTATGTAGTTTTGCTCGTCTGAAAGAAATAAAAGTTATGCTAGATTATGATGGTTTTTTTCATGTGGATCCTGAGGGTCGTAGTGGTGGGCTTGGGTTTTTTTTGGAAATCAGTTCAATCTATCAGTCTTATTGGCTTGTCTCATTTTTCTATCGATGTACAGGCAGAGGTGTTAGGGTTGGGCTTGCTCCATGTTACTGGCTTCTATGGCCACCCTAACAGACGTTATCATAGGGAATCTTGGACACTGCGTCAACAATTACAGCTTACGTCTTCTCTCCCTCGGCTGGTTTGTGGAGATTTTAATTGTGTTTTATCATAATATGAAAAATGTGGAGGCCCTCCTTACCCAAGCAATCTGATTAATGGGTTTCGGTCTGTCTTGGATGATACTGGTTTGCATGAAATCACATTGCATGGCTTTGAGTTTACGTGGAACAATGGGCGTGGTGGAGGTGCAATGGTAGAAGAGCAATGGTGGAAGAGAAGATTGATCGGTTTTTTGCTTCTGAATCATGGAGATAGCAATTTAATTATTTTTTGCTTCTGAATCATGGAGACAGCAATTTAATTTATCTAGAGCAGAGACCATATCTTATTCCTCTTCTGATCATCTTCCCATCTTCTTGCAAATTCGAACCTATGTGCCTAGAGACCGTGTTCACTTGTTTCAATTTGAAAATCAATGGACAGAGGAAGAAGAGTGTCGCTCCATTGTCGATTCTTGCCGGAAATCAGAAACTCATCGACCTGTTCAAAGCCGTCTGGATGTCTGTCGGAATAGACTTGATAATTGGGGAAGAAATTTAAAGCGAACCTATGCACAAGATTTGCAAGTCTGTAAAACACAAATTCAGAATCTCCGCAACCAGAGAGATACAGCAGGTCGTGATTTTCTTCATGAGGCGCACCAAAAATTATTTTTTCTCCTCTAGTAGAGAGAGACCTATTGAAAGCAGAGAGCTAAAGAACAATGGCTACGGGGTGGTGATCAGAACACTAGATTCTTTCATATGAAAGCCACTGCTCGTCAAAGGAAAAATCAGTTTGTCAAGCTGCAGGATAGTCAAGGTGTTTGGCATGAGGGAGACCCAGGTCTGTCAAACTTAATTTTGACTTATTTTGAGACTTTGTTTACTTCATAGGCACAAGATTCTTTGGAGTTGTCCAATTTAATACCGATTGGTGTTACGGAGGAGGATAATTGCTCTTTGCTTGCCCCTTATACATCAGAGGAGGTTCAGCAGGCCATTTTCAGTATGTAGGTAGATAAATCTCCTGGGTTAGATGGCTTCAACCCTAGTTTTTATTAAAAATATTAGGGCATTGTGGGACGAACATAGCTCGATTCTGTATTGACTGCTTAGCTTCTGGCAGCTTTCCGCAAGAACTAAATAACACAACCATTGTCCTAATCCCCAAGAAGAAGATGCTAGCAAATATGGGAGACTTACGGCCAATTGCTTTGTGTCAAGTTCTTTATAAAATTATGTCGAAGATGATCACTAATAGATTGAAGACTGTTTTGCCGAATTTAATCTCCCCCTCACAGAGTGCTTTTGTTGCGGGCCGAAGCATCTTTGATAATTCTATTGTAGCTTATGAGGTGTTGCATTATATGAGAAGTCGTTGTCGGGGAAAGGATGGCTATGTGGCTTTGAAAATAGATATTAGCAAAGTGTACGACCGTTTGGAGTGGCCCTTTATTCGGTTCATGCTTCAGTCTTTGGGGTTTGATGCTAAATTTATTGATTTGGTGATGTTCTGTGTTAGTACAGTGTCTTATCAAGTACTCCATCAGGGACAACTATTGGGTCCTATAACACCACAGCGTGGAGTTCGACAGGGAGACCTACTGTCATCATACCTATTCATTCTATGTGCTGAGGGTCTGTCTTGTATGATTAGAGCACAAGTGGCTGCCAATGCTCTTCACAGCTGTATCATTGCTACTGGTGTGCCTCAAATCACTCACCTCTTCTTTGCGGATGACAGCTTGCTTTTTTTCAAAGCCGAGATTAGTGAGGCTCAGATTGTTCAAGAGGTACTTAATAGCTATGCAAGGATGTCTGGGCAGGTTATAAACTTTAATAAATCTCTCCTTTGCTATAGTGCTAATGTGCCTGCCTTTGGATGAGTGGCCATTTGTGAGTTCTGCATATTGTTGAAGGAGATGACATTGGGAATTACTTGGGATTGCCCATGAATGTTGGTAGAAATAAGGCGGAGGTCTTTTAGTTTTTGAAGGATAGAGTTTGCAAACGGCTTAATTCTTGGAGTCACAGGTTTTTATCTCAAGTAGAAAAAGAGATTTTAATGAAAACAGTTTTACAAGCCCTCCCAAATTATATTATGAGTCTATTTTTATTACCTAAAGTTGTTTATGATGATGTGCAGAAGCTTGTGGCACGGTTTTGGTGGGATAAAGGAAAAAATCATGATAAAGGCATGCATTGGATGTCTTGGGAAAGATTAGCTAGGCCTAAAACTGGTGGGGGACTTAGCTTTAAAAAGCTTAGGGAGTTCAACTTGGCAATGCTGGGTCGTGTTGGTTGGAATTTGATTTTGAATCCTCACTCTTTGGTGGCCTCATTATTAAAAGCACGTTACTATCCTGTTGTCTCCTTCTTAGATGCTCCAAAAGGTACAAACCCTAGTTTTGTTTGGACTAGCATTCGTGCATGGTAAGGTCTCCTTCGTCAAGGAATCTTATGGCACATTAGTAGTGGTTCGGAGGTGCCCATTTGGCTTGAGCCTTGGTTGCCTGATAGAGAGAACCCTTTCATTACATTAGATTTTGAAACATTTGTTGGAGTCCATTATGTTGGTGATCTCATTCAAGATGGCACATGAAATAGGGAAGTACTTTCACAAGCTTTCAATGATAGAGATAGAAATCTTATTTTATCATTACCGCTACCCAGTATTTTGCAACAAGATTCTCTATATTGGAGGTTATCTACTAATGGTTTCTATTCTGTAAAAAGTGCTTACAAAGCACTAACATGGGATGAATCTCTTATGGTAATGAATGATCAACAACAATTATGGAAGAAGATTTGGTCACTTCAGCTAATCCCCAAAGTTAAGAATTTCATTTGGCGTGCCTGTAGTAATATCTTGCCGGTCCGATCAGTTTTGGTATCGAGGCACGTACCTATTCAGGATGTCTGCCCCTTTTGTTTGGTTGAATCAGAAACAATGTTTCATGCACTGATTTCTTGCCCGTTCTCTAGGCAAGTATGGAGGGCTTCATATCTCGGCTGGTTTTCTCCTCCCTCTACTACGTTTACTGAATGGTTATGGAAGGTTTTAAACCTGTTTAATGGTAGTGATGTTGTATTGGCCTTAGTACTGTGCTGGTGTTTGTGGGAAGCACGCAATAAATGTGTATGGCAACAACAAACTTCTGCAGCTGTTCAAATTTGGAGTAATGCCCAGCTATTGTTCCAGTAATGGACTGCAGCTTTTAAGGCCCCTGCAATGGTGATTCAGTCTCAATCTCGACAAAGAGTGTGGTCTGCTCCTCCTATAGAGTGGGTAAAGGCTAATGTTGATGCCTTAACAAAGAGTGCAGGATATATAGGTATTGGGGGAGTTGTTAGAGGTGATAATGGTGAGTTCTTGGCATGAAAAATGGCTATGATACCTCAGTCTTTAAGCCCTCAAGATGCTGAGCTGGTAGCTATAAGAGAGGTCCTTAGCTGGTTGAAGTCTACCCCTTGGAGAAACATTGTGATTGAAACAGATTGTGTTGTTGTAGTAAAGGTTTTAACATCAAATTTGGCTCTAGATATATCAAGTACTGATTTTATAATTCAAGATTATAAGTCTCTAGCTAATGAGACTGGTTTTGTTGTGAGATCTGTTCATGTAAGTCGTAGTGGTAATGAGCTTGCTCATGAGATTGCTGTAACGACCCGAAAATCGGACCGCTACCGGCACTAGGATCCAGATCGGCTTAAGGCCGCCGGGACCCGTAGCAAGCCTGACATGAAACCTGTAAACCTGTTTAATCCCATACATGATCAACAACATACATAAAAATTTAAAACTTTTCTTTCATACATTCTATCATACACCAAACTCAACCTGTGCATGCACTGAACATATACATAATCATAAACTTGACCCCTCTGTGGGATCTCATCAATGCCCCCAATGGGTGGCATAATGTAACAGCCCGGAAACCGGTACCCTCTTTGTAACGGCCCAAACTGCTCGGCACTAGGATCCAGATCGACTTAAGGCCGCCTAGACCCGTAGTAAGCCTATCCTGAACTCTGTGTATCTGTTAAAATCCCATACATGATCCGACTGGACTATAACTGTTACAACTTGTCTGTAACACAACCAGACTTAACCTGTAAAACACTCTCTGGAGGTCCAATCATGTGAACCAAAAGCTCAGACATACTAGTCTGAACTACCCCTCAGGGGCTAACCAGCGACGCTCTACCAAGTAACCTCCATGCACTATGCGCACTGCAGCATAGAACCCACTCTGTAAGGGTCAGCATATCATAAGTTAACTTGGTTACCATAGAGTCACAGGAATCAAACCTGATCTTCTCTAGTGGTCTACTCTGTGGATCACAGGAATCAAACCTGGTCTTTCCTCTGTAGCTACTATATGTCACTGGGTTTTCGAAACACAACATAAAGTAAGTCTGGTCTGACTCATTTCTCATCAAGAAACTTTAAAAACAGGATACATGCATATACCAAGGATTAAACATACACTACTATAGGCAAAAGCACATTCTATCTCATATACAACTCAACTGACTATCTATTACATCTCTTTACAAATCTTTCTTTATATTTACATCATGTCCACACTATGCTATTACACATGCACTACTGCAATCGACACTCTGCTGCTTCTCACTTCCCAGCTACTCTGTACCTGCAACACTGGGGTTAGGGGAAAGGGATGAGCTACTAAAGCCCAGTGAGTAGAAACACTGAAAAACAGTTCATTCATACGCATTTACTATGAAAATGTATCACAACTCAAGCATCTCAATATATCTTGGATTAGACATGACCCCAAAACTCCCTTGACGGGCTATTGAAGTCGCCTTGGTCCAATCCCCACTAAGGTAGACATGACCCCAAAAATACCCTCTGTCAACACTGACCTGACACAATGACAGGAGCCGAAGCTTAGGCTATTGGAGTCGCCTGGGTCCACCTAATCTCTGATCACATAATATGCAATGCAACAACTTCGTGATTCTAATGCAAATCACCCTAATATAAATCATAGCATCCATGATGCATGAACTATGCTCATACAGTCTGTATCTTTTAATAAAAAGATTAAGTTTAGTTCTACTCACCTCTGCTCCTCTGGCAGAACTGTACTGACTCTGAAACCTCTAACTCTGATGACCTCCTCGATCTCTCGGGTCCACTCCTGAATCAAATGGACTCGAATGAGGTGTCAACTATACTCTGAACAACTCTTAAACAATCCCCTATAAACCCCTCTGAACCTCTGAAAACCATCACATAAAGCATGCAAAAGAAGGCTGGACAGGACATTTTCGGCGGCAGGTTCGGCGGCCGAATGTCCTGAACAGAGCCGAAACTCACATACTTTCGGCGGCCGAATCTCCTCTTTCGGCGGCCGAACCCTTTCGGGGGCATGGTTCGGGGGCCAAACCACACTCCAGAGACGAAAGTCTCCTTCCTTCGGCGGCACCTTCGGCGGCCGAACCTTCCCTCCAGAGACGAAAGTCCAATCCTTCGGGGGCAGGATTAGGCAGCCGAAACCACCTCCTCAACACGTTCGGCGGCCGAACCCTCTTTCGGCGGCCGAAGCTGGGTTCTCCAGTTAGGCAGAACCTTGCTCACCTCATGCTCAACTTCCCCCAAACCTCACTCAACATGCATCTCAACACACATATCAAGCATATACTCAAAGATATGCACAAAGGGGTCCAAAACTAGCCTATAACCCCAAAAACAACTCAAACAACATACAAAGGCACAAAGGGTCCCTAAACCCTCACATGCACAACTCATGCAAAAACTCATGCATAACTCCCTTCTCCCTCCATAAAACTTGCTTAAAACATCATAAAACATAAGGATCAACACATACCTCTTGAAGAACAAAGGCTGGTGTGATCCCAAACTTGAAGATATGGAGATCCGAGCTCCAAAAGTCTCCAAGCTCCACCTCCTTGCTCCAAGCTCACAACTCTTGAATTCAAGGAGAAAACTCATGAAAACCTTGAAAGATTTGAAGAGAAACCATGAAATCAACCCAAGGAAAGCATGAACTCACCTTAGCCCAAAAAGAGAGAGAAACCTCCTCTTTTTCCAGAGCAAGGAGCCCTTTATAGGTGGTCAACCGCCCCTCCTTCGGCAGCCTAACCTGCATGCGAAACCATGCAACGTTCGGCGGCCTAACTTGGAGTTCGGAAGCCAAACCTAAGGCACTTTCGGCGGCCGAACATTACCTTCGGCGGCCGAACCTGCATTTTGCCTCCTTAGTCTTTTCTCTTCAAAACTCATATCCTTTCTAACATAAAACCATGAAACCACTTAAAACCATCTTAAAACCTTTGTTTTACCCTTAGGGAAGGCTCCGACAACCTCGAATTCCACCGGACGGTAAGAATTCCGATGTCTGAACGAGCCGGGTATTACAATCTACCCCCCTTACAAAAACATTCGTCCCCGAATGTTCTTGCTCTAAAACAGGCATACAGAAAAGAGACTCGGTATGACTGGAGTGAAAACTCTCGGTCTTCCTAGCACAGTAAACACAACTGAGCTAAGCAGGTGAGATCTCCGGAGATCTCCCCCTCTCTAGGAGACACCTCCAGTACTACCACAACGTCTCTTACACAGCAACAGCTTTCGCTGCACACTCTGATCCTTGCCCTTCTCTCTTCATCTGTACTAAACTAGCTGCTCCTCTTCTGACTTCTCACGACTAACTCATACTAACTTGAACTCAACTCATACTAACTTGAACTCACTACAGGTAGTACCCGGATCTCAGATCTATCTAGGAAACACGACCAGCTCCTGCTAGCTGATCCAATAGATCATCAATCCTGAATGGGAATACCTGTCCCTGGTAGTGACCTTGTCCAACTGCTTACAGTCGCTACACGCCTCAAGGATTCATCCTTCGTTTCCCGCAACTATTCTGGATCATTCCAGAGTGAGGTACTAGGTCGGATAAAACCCTTATCTACCAAGTCTCACAACTGCTCTCTACTACTCGCTCAACTCTGCAGGTGCCATCATGTAGGGAAAGAAAGAAATGGTTCTGGGTCCAGACACCATTCCTATCCCAACTCTATCTCCCTGACAGATGATAAACCTGACAGCTCGCCTGGGCAGACGTCTAAGAACTCTCTCAACCACAGACACAGAGGCTGGTTCCCTAACCCAACTACTAAACTCTCTCACAGGAGCGAGAACCCTCTAACGACCTCTCCTGAGCAAACTCTGAGCCTGTAGGGCTGACATCAAACCTCTAGGCAATCTACTCTGTCCCTCCTAGGGACTACCTCTCGTCGATCCTAAACTGTGAGCCTCACTACCTTGGCTCTACTGACTCGGTAGCACTACGAGTAGCTAGCCACTCCATCACTAGAATGACATCGACCAGTCCAATCTAGAACCAAAAGGTCAGCTGGAAGGCATCCACTCGCTACATGCCCCGCCTCTGATGGATCATACTCGGGTCGGCTAACCCAAAGAGGTAACTCTCACTCTAAGCCTAGAAGTCATCAAACCCATCCTATCTGGCTCTCACAGCAACAGGAGTAGAAAAACAAGAGGGTTCACAAAAACATGCCCATCAAAACACTCTAGAGTGAGCATACCTGGCACCACTGTGTTTGATGCGACTGCCTCCTGTTGAGCCTGGGTGAAGATCCTAGCTGAAGCTGACGGACCTTCTCTATGGAAACCTGAGGGATAAGAGGCTGACCCCCTTCCTCTGCCTCGACTACTGGTCTAATCCCAGACCGGACTCTAACCTCTCCTGAACTTACTCTTCTTTTTCTTCTCTTCCTTTCCTGCTCTTACTTTACTCTACTCTTACTCTTCTCTTCTCTTAGGGGTTGCACTTAGAGATGAGAGATCACTCTCACTATACCTGGGGTTATAAAACCCGAGACCATAGCATCTCCTAGCACCTCTCTCAGTACCCTCTCTGGCACACTAACCTCGAGCTACTATCTCTTCTCTGAACATCTCTCTCTGCTAACCTCGCTCATCAACTGACATCCTCTAGGGTCCAGTCCTCCTCTGACTGCATCAAAGACCTCCTAGGTCCTTTGATGTACCCTCTCGGCTGATGCTACACTATTGCACTCTTGGCAGAACAAGGGGAAAGTATCTATACCTTTCCTCTCAAGAGAAACTCCTGTCAATCTCATTCTGCCTGCGGAAAAAGAGCACACACACAGAAACCATAGCAGCATCTGGCCCATGCAGTTACACACGAGTCCACCTCAACCATGGCACCACATAAACATAACATCATATGGGCATATCATCATGATATGATCCATGTGATAACACATGAACCCCATACACATGCAAAGCATCTCATCTCATGGATGAACTGGTCACCAATAGCCCTCTACATATCCATCTCATCGTTATGTCTAACTATGCCAGGGGCACTACAGTCTCGCCTGAACTGCTCTTACTCTGTGCCAGTGGCGACTAAGCCACACCTGGTCTGTTCTCTCTCATACATACTGAGGGCTAGAGGATCTTCCCAACAGGCATCCATAACATCAGATATCTCATATCATCAATGCACATGTCTCTCACATGGCATTACACATCATCATATAGACAGGACTCAACATCCTATCCTAGTGGACATGATCTTATCTTATTGTGCTTGCCCTCTAAGACAACCTCTTTCCGATGTGAGATCTCTCTAATCCCTGAGCATCTTAGCTCAGCACACCGTACTCTAGAGGCCCTATGCTCTGATACCATCTGTAACAGCCCGGAAACCGGTACCCTCTTTGTAACGGCCCAAACTGCTCGGCACTAGGATCCAGATCGACTTAAGGCCGCCTAGACCCGTAGTAAGCCTATCCTGAACTCTGTGTATCTGTTAAAATCCCATACATGATCCGACTGGACTATAACTGTTACAACTTGTCTGTAACACAACCAGACTTAACCTGTAAAACACTCTCTGGAGGTCCAATCATGTGAACCAAAAGCTCAGACATACTAGTCTGAACTACCCCTCAGGGGCTAACCAGCGACGCTCTACCAAGTAACCTCCATGCACTATGCGCACTGCAGCATAGAACCCACTCTGTAAGGGTCAGCATATCATAAGTTAACTTGGTTACCATAGAGTCACAGGAATCAAACCTGATCTTCTCTAGTGGTCTACTCTGTGGATCACAGGAATCAAACCTGGTCTTTCCTCTGTAGCTACTATATGTCACTGGGTTTTCGAAACACAACATAAAGTAAGTCTGGTCTGACTCATTTCTCATCAAGAAACTTTAAAAACAGGATACATGCATATACCAAGGATTAAACATACACTACTATAGGCAAAAGCACATTCTATCTCATATACAACTCAACTGACTATCTATTACATCTCTTTACAAATCTTTCTTTATATTTACATCATGTCCACACTATGCTATTACACATGCACTACTGCAATCGACACTCTGCTGCTTCTCACTTCCCAGCTACTCTGTACCTGCAACACTGGGGTTAGGGGAAAGGGATGAGCTACTAAAGCCCAGTGAGTAGAAACACTGAAAAACAGTTCATTCATACGCATTTACTATGAAAATGTATCACAACTCAAGCATCTCAATATATCTTGGATTAGACATGACCCCAAAACTCCCTTGACGGGCTATTGAAGTCGCCTTGGTCCAATCCCCACTAAGGTAGACATGACCCCAAAAATACCCTCTGTCAACACTGACCTGACACAATGACAGGAGCCGAAGCTTAGGCTATTGGAGTCGCCTGGGTCCACCTAATCTCTGATCACATAATATGCAATGCAACAACTTCGTGATTCTAATGCAAATCACCCTAATATAAATCATAGCATCCATGATGCATGAACTATGCTCATACAGTCTGTATCTTTTAATAAAAAGATTAAGTTTAGTTCTACTCACCTCTGCTCCTCTGGCAGAACTGTACTGACTCTGAAACCTCTAACTCTGATGACCTCCTCGATCTCTCGGGTCCACTCCTGAATCAAATGGACTCGAATGAGGTGTCAACTATACTCTGAACAACTCTTAAACAATCCCCTATAAACCCCTCTGAACCTCTGAAAACCATCACATAAAGCATGCAAAAGAAGGCTGGACAGGACATTTTCGGCGGCAGGTTCGGCGGCCGAATGTCCTGAACAGAGCCGAAACTCACATACTTTCGGCGGCCGAATCTCCTCTTTCGGCGGCCGAACCCTTTCGGGGGCATGGTTCGGGGGCCAAACCACACTCCAGAGACGAAAGTCTCCTTCCTTCGGCGGCACCTTCGGCGGCCGAACCTTCCCTCCAGAGACGAAAGTCCAATCCTTCGGGGGCAGGATTAGGCAGCCGAAACCACCTCCTCAACACGTTCTCTCACCAGACTATTCCCTTAAAGTGGGAGGTCAAGGGTTCGAGTAGTGGGGGAGGCGACTTATGGTGGAAAAGTGCCATAAGCCAAAAACCCTTGGGCCAGGGTGGGCCGTAGTGGCTCCCCCGAGGGACAAATCCTGCCTCAAGAGCCCGTGAGGGTGAGAGGATGTTAAGAGCTGCTCACAGTGGCCGCCCCCAGGAGGTGTAACGGGCTGTGAGCGGTAACAGGGCCGGTCGTACGGGGCCGGGCTGTTACATAAAAAGGCGCCTTTTTATGTAACAGCCCGGCCCTTTTCCACCGGCACTGTTACCACTCACAGCCCGGACTGGCTCCAGCGCTGTGAGCAGCTCTTAACATCCTCTCACCCTCACGGGCTCTTGAGGCAGGATTTGTCCCTCGGGGGAGCCACTACGGCCCACCCTGGCCCAAGGGTTTTGGCTTATGGCACTTTTCCACCATAAGTCGCCTCCCCCACTACTCGAACCCTTGACCTCCCACTTTAAGGGAATAGTCTGGTGAGAGTGAGTACCATTTGTTCCAGTGGAACAAATGGTACTCACTCTCACCAGACTATTCCCTTAAAGTGGGAGGTCAAGGGTTCGAGTAGTGGGGGAGGCGACTTATGGTGGAAAAGTGCCATAAGCCAAAACCCTTGGGCCAGGGTGGGCCGTAGTGGCTCCCCCGAGGGACAAATCCTGCCTCAAGAGCCCGTGAGGGTGAGAGGATGTTAAGAGCTGCTCACAGCGCTGGAGCCAGTCCGGGCTGTGAGTGGTAACAGTGCCGGTGGAAAAGGGCCGGGCTGTTACACATAACAAGTGTTGAGTTGGCTAAACATGGACATCAATAACATTAAGATCATGTTTCAAAAAGGGATTACATTATACTATGGTCAAGCACACTTATAACCTCAATATCGTTACATTACATGTCTATACATCATTATACAATCTGTCATGTCCACATTTTAACTATTACATACATGACTTCATTACTCTTCTTGACTTCTCTGTCTAACCCGTACCTGCAAACCTGGGGAATTTGGGAGAGGGGTGAGCTACTAGAGCCCAGTGAGCAGAATTATAAAGCATTTAAAACACATGCCATCATGGAATGCATCACATCACAATTAATCATATCAAAGATGAACTTGTCACCATCTAGCCCTCTACATAATCCAATCATGCCAGGGGCGTAGTGCAGGCCACACCTGGCCTTTCTCTTATACATAACATAACATAACATACATATTCCATGGTGCCGGGGGCGTAGTGCAGGCCACGTCCGGTCTTTCTCTTACATAGTGCCAGGGGCGTAGTGCAGGCCACATCTGGACTTCCATATCATATCATCATGTCATAACATATGAGGGCTAATGGATCATTCAACATTCATCCACATCAACAACATTTTATGCAATGCAACATATTCGTGATTTCTAATGCAAACAGCCTAAAATATCACATGGCATCCGTGATGCATGAACATGCTCAAAACTGATTTTTTTATTTAAAAGCATAAGAGTTATTCCACTCACCTCTGGCTAGCTCTGACACAGACTGAAGCAGCTGACTCACTGCTGAGGTCCTCGGTTCCTCGGGTCCGAACCTACACAGGTGGACTCAAATGAGGGACCAACATACAAGAACATAACTCTAAAAACATTCCCCAAAAACCCCCTAAAACATCTCAAAACATCCATGCAAGGACATGCAAAGGAAGGCTGGACAGGGCACTTTCGGCGGCAAGTTCGGCGGCCGAAAGTCCCTCCAAAGCCGAAAGTCATGCAGGTTCGGCGGCACCTTCGGCGGCCGAAACTCACAGACAAAGACGAAACTCATGCATGTTCGGCGGCACTTTCGGCGGCCGAAACTCCCAGACAGAGGCGAAAGTCCTCTTTCGGGGGCAAGCTTCAGCAGCCGAAGGCTGCTTCCACAAGAGGGTTCGGCGGCCGAAAGTCCCTTCGGCTGCCGAACCTGGTTTCTCCCGAAGGGCAGAAACTTGGTTCAAACATGCACAATCGCCTCAAAATCATACCATCATGCATTTAGCTCAACCAAAACATGCACACAAGCTCCTAGGGGTCTCAAACTAACTTAAACCCCAACTACAACACACATACACAAGCATTTGCAAGCCACATTGTCCATAAACTCAAAAATCATCAAAACTCACTAAAAACCTACACATGCATTTCTACCCCATAGATCTTGCATAAAACTTATTTAAAACATACAATGAGCTTAAGATCGGCTCTTACCTCTTGAAGATCGAGAGAGAGACGACCTAAAACTCGAAGGTGGGAGAGATTGGATTCTTAAATCTCCAAGCTCCAAAACTTTGCTCAAAAGCTCAAATCTTCAAAACAAGGTTAAAACAAATGAAAAACTTGAAAGATCTTGAGGAAAAACATCAAAGATCGGTGAAGGACGGCGGAGAGCTCACCTTGGCCGAAAATGGGGAAAAAGCTCGCCAGTTTTCGGCTAAAGGACCCTTTTATAGTGGCTGGCCAGGCCACGTTCGGGGGCCGAATGTGCCTCCGCATGCATGCCATGTTCGGCGGCCGAACTTGAGGTTCGGCGGCCGAACCTGGACTCCCCTCACTTATGCCTTCGGGGGCCTAAGGCTCACCCGAAAAGCATACATGTTCGGCGGCCGAACTTGAGGTTCGGCGGCCGAACCTGAGCTTTCCTCCAAGGTTGTTTTTATTCAAAAACTCATTTTCTTTTCCTTCAAAATCATCAAAAACATTAAAACATTTCATGAAAACATAGTTTTACCCTTCTAGAGGTCTCCGACATCCGATATTCCACCGAACGGTAGGAATTCCGATACCGGAGTCTAGCCGGGTATTACATTCTCCCCCCCTTAAGAACATTCGTCCCCGAATGTTCCTCAACTAACACATAGCATGGCATACACATATCATACACATAAAACACATGAAACATACAAGAAACTAACCTTAGAAAAGATAAGGGTATTGCTGGAGCATGGACTCCCGTGTCTCCCAGATGCACTCTTCCATATTGTGGTGGTTCCATAGGACTTTCACCATCAGTATTTCCTTGTTTCTCAGCTTTTTGATCTGGGTGTCTATGATCCGCACTGGCTGCTCAACATAGGTGAGATCCTCTTGGATCTCCACATCAGGCTCACTAAGAACCTTGCCCAGATCTGACACAAATTTCCTTAACATTGAAACATAGAAAACCGGATGGATTCTCGCCATCGAAGCAGGCAAATCTAGCTTGTACGACATATTCCCAATCTTCTGCAAGATTTCAAAGGGTCCGATGTATCGTGGGGCTAGTTTACCTTTCTTCCCAAAGCGAACCACTCCTTTCATTGGAGACACCTTGAGCAATACCAGATCCCCCTCCTGAAACTCTACCTGTCTTCTGCGGATGTCTGCATAACTCTTCTGTCTGCCTGCAGCAGTCTTGATTCTCTCTCTGATTATGGGTACCACCCTGCTGGTGATCTCTACTAGCTCAGGCCCTGCCAAGGCCTTTTCTCCAACTTCTTCCCAGCAAACAGGTGACCTGCACTTCCTCCCATATAAAGCTTCATATGGAGCCATCCCGATGCTAGCATGATGGCTGTTATTGTAGGCAAACTCCACCAAAGGTAGATGCTGCCTCCAAGAACCACCAAAGTCCAGCACACACATTCTAAGCATATCCTCGATAGTCTGGATGGTCCTTTCGGACTGTCCGTCCGTCTGGGGGTGGAAGGCAGTACTGAAATCCAATCTAGTACCCATGGCATTCTGCAAACTCCGCCAAAACCTGGAGGTGAACTGGGGCCCTCTATCCGACACTATCGAAACAGGAACCCCATGCAGCCTGACGATCTCATCCACATATACCTGCGCCAATTTGTCCACAGAGTAGCCACTCCTGACAGGGATGAAGTGAGCAGATTTGGTGAGTCTGTCCACAATCACCCATATGGAGTCCAATCTGTTGGACGCTGCCGGTAACCCCACTACGAAGTCCATAGCTATATTCTCCCATTTCCACTCTGGAATAGGTAGCGGGTTAAGCATTCCAGCCGGCTTCTGATGTTCCAGCTTCACCCTCTGACACACTTCGCAGGCTGACACAAACTGTGCCACTTCTTTCTTCATCGCTGGCCACCAATAAACTTTCTTCAAATCTTGATACATCTTGGTGGCTCCGGGGTGAACGCTGTATCTTGCATTATGAGCCTCCCTCATAATGTCTCCTTTTAGCCCTATGTCATCTGGTACACACAGTCGACTCCCATAGCGGAGGATCCCCTTACTGTCAAATCTGAACTCACTGTCCTTGCCTGACTGAACAGTCCTGGCAATCTTCACTAACTCTGGGTCCTCATGCTGTTTCTGAGCCACTTGCTCCAGAAACACAGGTGTCACTCTCATCTGGGCCACTAAAGCACCGGTACCAGACAACTCCAACTGTAGACCTTCTTCAACGAGCTTGTAAAACTCCTTCACCACTGGTCTCCTCTCTGCCGTGATGTGGGATAGACTGCCTAGTGACTTCCAGCTTAGGGCGTCTGCCACGACATTCGCCTTACCCGGATGATACTGAATCTTGCAATCATAGTCACTCAGCAACTCTACCCATCTCCTCTGTCTCAAGTTCAAATCTCTTTGACTCAGGATGTACTGCAGGCTTTTATGATCTGTGAAGATCTCACATTTTACCCCATAGAGGTAGTGCCTCCACATCTTGAGTGCAAAGATTACTGCTGCCATCTCAAGGTCATGTGTGGGGTAATTCAACTCATGCTTCTTTAGCTGCCTAGAAGCATAAGCAATCACCCTCTCATTCTGCATCAGTACACAACCCAGTCCCACACGGGACGCATCACAAAAGACTATAAAGTCCTCATCACTAGATGGCAGAGCTAAAACTGGTGCTGAAGTCAATCTCTTCTTAAGCTCTTCAAAACTCTCTTCGCATTGGTCGGTCCACAGAAACTTTTGATTCTTCCTGGTTAGTCTGGTCAGAGGAGCTGCTATTTTCGAGAAGTCCTAAACGAACCTCCTATAGTAACCTGCCAAACCCAAGAAACTCCTGATCTCCGTCACTGAAGTGGGTCTAGGCCAGTTAGCCACAGTTTCTGTCTTCTTGGGGTCCACCTCAATCCCATTCTCTGACACTACATGCCCCAAGAACGAAATGCTCCTCAGCCAGAACTCACACTTAGAGAACTTGGCATACAAGCCATGTTCCCTCAAGGTCTGCAAAACCAACCGCAGATGATGGGCATGCTCCTCTGCATTCCTGGAATACACTAAGATATCATCTATGAAGACAATAACAAAGTGATCCAGGTACTGGCTAAACACTCTGTTCATGAGGTCCATGAATGCTGCAGGGGCGTTAGTTAACCCGAACGGCATTACAAGGAACTCAAAATGCCCATATCTGGTCCTGAAAGCCGTCTTTGGCACATCCTCATCTCTGATCCTCAGCTGATGGTACCCAGATCTCAGATCTATTTTGGAGAAACAACCCGCTCCTACTAGCTGGTCAAATAGATCGTCGATCCTTGGCAAAGGGTACTTGTTCTTGGTAGTGACTTTGTTCAACTGTCTGTAGTCGATACAAAGTCTAAGGGATCCATCCTTCTTTCTGACAAACAAGACTGGAGCACCCCAGGGTGAGGTACTCGGTCGGATGAAGCCCTTGTCTACCAGTTCTTGTAACTGTTCTTTCAATTCCTTCAAGTCCGCTGGAGCCATCCTGTAGGGAGGGATAGAGATCGGTCGGGTTCCAGGCATCAGTTCTATCTCGAACTGTATCTCCCTAACAGGTGGTAAACCTGGCAGCTCGTCTGGGAAGACGTCTAGAAACTCTCTAACCACTGGCACCGAGGCGGGCTCTCTAACCTGACTGCTAAGCTCTCTCACATGAGCCAAATACCCCTGACATCCCCTCCTAAGCAACCTACGAGCCTGAAGAGCTGATATCAGACCTCTAGGTGTACCCCTCCTGTCTCCTCTGAAGACTACCTCTGACCCATCCTGACCTCTGAACATGACTACCTTGTCCCTACAGTCCAAGGTAGCACCATGGGTAGATAACCAGTCCATCCCTAGAATGACGTCAAAATCTGTCAAGTCTAGAACCACAAGGTCGGCGGACAAGCATCTTCCCTCAACAAACACAGGACTACACTGGCAGACTGACTCTGCCACTGATGGATCACACTTGGGTCCACTGACCCAGAGAGGACACTCTAACTCAGAGATCATCAACCCTAACCTCTGGACGGCTCTCGGTGCAATAAAAGAATGAGATGCGCCCGGGTCCATCAAGGCATACACATCTGAACAACCAATGATTAAGTTACCTGCCACCACGGTGTTAGATGCATCTGCCTCCTGCTGAGTCATCGTGAAGATCCGTGCTGGAGCTGATGGACCTTCACCTCTGAAACCCGCTGAAGAAGAGGCTGCCCCTCTCCCTCTGCCTCTGCCACTGGCCTGAGTCATGGCTGGAGCTGCTGGCTGCGCTACACTACCTGAAGCTGTCTGCTGGGACTGTGCCATCGGGGCCGCTCTTGGACAGTCTCGAGACATATGCCCCTCCTGACCACATCTGTAACAGGCTGTCGTCCCAAACCGACATACTCCTCTGTGTGGCTTACCACACCTTGCACAAACTGCATTATCCGCACCAGAGCTTGAGCCACTCCCTAGTCCCAGACTGGACTTAACCTTGTTCCAGAACTTGTTCTTCTTAGACTTCCTGGGACCTCTGTCCCACTTCTTGCTACCTGAGGTTGCTGCACTCATTGAAGAAGAGCCTGGGGTCTTAGAACCAGAAGGCTGTGCCACTGACTGCTTAACTGTCCCCTGAACGATGGCACTGGCCTCCATTTTCTGGGCCATATCCACTATGGCATGGAAGCTCTCCCTATCTGCTGACTGGATCAAGGAGGAATATCTGGAGTGGAGTTTCATGATATACCTCCTTGACCTTTTCTGATCTGAATCAAGGTTTTGACCTGCAAACGGCAACAACTCCAAGAACCTGTCTGTGAACTCCTCTACACCCATTTCATCAGTCTGCCTCAACTGCTCAAACTCTATCATCTTCAGCTCCCTTGAACTATCTGGGAAAGCCCATCCTGCAAACTCGTTTGCAAATTCTTCCCAAGACATGCTGTCCACCCTCGGGTTCACATAATTCTTGAACCACTCTCGTGCCTTCTTGCACTTAAGTGTGAACCTAGCCATCTGAATGGCTTTACTATCATCAGCCCCAATCTCATCTGTGATCACTTTGACCCTCTCAAGATACACAAATGGGTCATCCCCTTTTTCATACTGGGGAGCACCCAACTTCATGTAGTCGGTCATCTTGACCTTGCTCCCACTGGCTGAGCTAGGTCTAGGAGGTTGGGTAACTGGGGCTGCTGGTTCTGCTGGAGGAGGAGGAGGTGCAACATCCCCTGGGGTAGGGTTTGCTGGATTTGGATAGTAAGGTGGAGGTGGATACATTGAGTATTGTGAATATGGTGGATAATAAGGTGGGTATGGCATCTGTGTGGGATAAGGGCTAAAACTGTGGTAATCCGATGTGCCTCCCATCGAATACCCAGGGTTTTGTGAGAAGGGTGGGTAGTAAGGTGGCTGAACAAATCCCGAGGCCTGAATGCCTCCTTGGGATTCTCCCATTCCCTCTTCTGACATACTAACTCCCAAACTGCCATCCCTCCTCTGCTCTACATCCATATCATCCCCCATATCCTCTGACGCTCCTCCCTGAACTGTTCCTCTGACTGATCTGCTTCTACCCAGATCCAAAGACCTTCTAGGGTCTCTTACTGCTCTTTCTCTGATAGACCTACTAGACATTGCCCTAGGCAATGCTGGAGAACGGGCGCTCGTGCCCTCATCCTCAGGTGGTACTCCAGTCAATCTTGCTGATCGACGAGTTCCTCTCATCCTGTTTTCTGAAAAAACAGTACACATCACATAAACATTAGCATCATATGGTTCATGTGGGAACACATGAACCCGCATCACACATCATAGCATATCATTCATATCATAGCATTTCACATCATCATGTAAGACAGGACTCCACATCCTATCCTAGTGGACATGACCTTTCCTACTGTGCTTGACCTTCCATAACATCTATGAGCCCGACACTCTAGGTCCGACCATATGAACCTAGGGCTCTGATACCATTCTGTAACGACCCGAAAATCGGACCGCTACCGGCGCTAGGATCCAGATCGGCTTAAGGCCGCCGGGACCCGTAGCAAGCCTGACATGAAACCTGTAAACATGTTTAATCCCATACATGATCAACAACATACATAAAAATTTAAAACTTTTCTTTCATACATTCTATCATACACCAAACTCAACCTGTGCATGCACTGAACATATACATAATCATAAACTTGACCCCTCTGTGGGATCTCATCAATGCCCCCAATGGGTGGCATAACAAGTGTTGAGTTGGCTAAACATGGACATCAATAACATTAAGATCATGTTTCAAAAAGGGATTACATTATACTATGGTCAAGCACACTTCTAACCTCAATATCGTTACATTACATGTCTATACATCATTATACAATCTGTCATGTCCACATTCTAACTATTACATACATGACTTCATTACTCTTCTTGACTTCTCTGTCTAACCCGTACCTGCAAACCTGGGGAATTTGGGAGAGGGGTGAGCTACTAGAGCCCAGTGAGCAGAATTATAAAGCATTTAAAACACATGCCATCATGGAATGCATCACATCACAATTAATCATATCAAGGATGAACTTGTCACCATCTAGCCCTCTACATAATCCAATCATGCCAGGGGCGTAGTGCAGGCCACACCTGGTCTTTCTCTTATACATAACATAACATAACATACATATTCCATGGTGCCGGGGGCGTAGTGCAGGCCACGTCCGGTCTTTCTCTTACATAGTGCCAGGGGCGTAGTGCAGGCCACATCTGGACTTCCATATCATATCATCATGTCATAACATATGAGGGCTAATGGATCATTCAACATTCATCCACATCAACCACATTTTATGCAATGCAACATATTCGTGATTTCTAATGCAAACAGCCTAAAATATCACATGGCATCCGTGATGCATGAACATGCTCAAAACTGATTTATTTATTTAAAAGCATAAGAGTTATTCCACTCACCTCTGGCTAGCTCTGACACTGACTGAAGCAGCTGACTCACTGCTGAGGTCCTCGGTTCCTCGGGTCCGAACCTACACAGGTGGACTCAAATGAGGGACCAACATACAAGAACATAACTCTAAAAACATTCCCCAAAAACCCCCTAAAACATCTCAAAACATCCATGCAAGGACATGCAAAGGAAGGCTGGACAGGGCACTTTCGGCGGCAAGTTCGGCGGCCGAAAGTCCCTCCAAAGCCGAAAGTCAGGCAGGTTCGGCGGCACCTTCGGCGGCCGAAACTCCCAGACAGAGACGAAACTCATGCATGTTCGGCGGCACTTTCGGCGGCCGAAACTCCCAGACAGAGGCGAAAGTCCTCTTTCGGGGGCAAGCTTCGGCAGCCGAAGGCTGCTTCCACAAGAGGGTTCGGCGGCCGAAAGTCCCTTCGGCTACCGAACCTGGTTTCTCCCGAAGGGCAGAAACTTGGTTCAAACATGCACAATCGCCTCAAAATCATACCATCATGCATTTAGCTCAACCAAAACATGCACACAAGCTCCTAGGGGTCTCAAACTAACTTAAACCCCAACTACAACACACATACACAAGCATTTGCAAGCCACATTGTCCATAAACTCAAAAATCATCAAAACTCACTAAAAACCTACACATGCATTTCTACCCCATAGATCTTGCATAAAACTTATTTAAAACATACAATGAGCTTAAGATCGGCTCTTACCTCTTGAAGATCGAGAGAGAGACGACCTAAAACTCGAAGGTGGGAGAGATTGGATTCTTGAACCTCCAAGCTCCAAAACTTTGCTCAAAAGCTCAAATCTTCAAAACAAGGTTAAAACAAATGAAAAACTTGAAAGATCTTGAGGAAAAACATCAAAGATCGGTGAGGGACGGCGGAGAGCTCACCTTGGCCGAAAATGGGGAAAAAGCTCGCCCGTTTTCGGCTAAGGGACCCTTTTATAGTGGCTGGCCAGGCCACGTTCGGGGGCCGAATGTGCCTCCGCATGCATGCCATGTTCGGTGGCCGAACTTGAGGTTCGGCGGCCGAACTTGGACTCTCCTCACTTATGCCTTCGGGGGCCTAAGGCTCACCCGAAAAGCATACATGTTCGGCGGCCGAACTTGAGGTTCGGCGGCCAAACCTGAGCTTTCCTCCAAGGTTGTTTTTATTCAAAAACTCATTTTCTTTTCCTTCAAAATCATCAAAAACATTAAAACATTTCATGAAAACATAGTTTTACCCTTCTAGAGGTCTCCGACATCCGAGATTCCACCGGACGGTAGGAATTCCGATACCGGAGTCTAGCCGGGTATTACAATTGCTAGGTTTACTTCTAGCACTTCACAGGAGGGCGTTTGGTTTGATGTACCTCCTCAATTTGTAAGCTCCTTCTTTACATGAATAACCTCTCCTCTTATTTTAAAAAATAAATAAATAAATAAGTTGTCTCTTTTCTCTTTTGTCTATCGTATAAGTTTTTCTATAGTTTTTACTTTTATTTTTCTACTATCATGGCAAGTACATCTGAAGGTAATGCGTTAGTGAAGGAATTCTGTACTGGAATCACAATGGAGGAGAAGCAGAATTGTATTCAGATTAACGGTGATGGTGAGGAGGCTGGTGAATAGGTATTGGCGTCTAATCCGCTGTGTATTATAGTGAGAGTAATGACTGATAGGAAGTGAGATTCTAGGTGTTTATAAATACCATGGGAGCTACATGGAGGCCTGTCAAGGATATGTTACTAAAAACTTTAGGGAATAGTGTCTTCTTGTTTCAATTTATGTATAGTATGAATCTAGAAAGAATCTTGAAGGGTAGTCCATATAATTTCAATAATAGCCTTTTGGTGATGAGTAGGGTACCAGAAAATCAAAACCCTAGATAGGTAGAGTTAGTAACGGAAGAATTCTAGGTGCAATTACATTCTTTTCCTGTAGGATGTAAAACAGAAAAGGTTTTTAAAGATATTGGGAATTCGATAGGCACCTATATTCATTCGGATAGGAGAAACTTCTATTTGTTGTGGTCGAAATACATGCACATAAGGGTTACCATTAATGTATTGAAGAGAAAAGTGCAGGTAAAGGTGCCAAAGGCTGGTCAGGAGTGGGTCTTGTTTAAGTATGAAAAGCTATCTACATTCTGTTATTTTTGTGGCAAGATCGGTCACTCAAATTGATTTTGTGCAAAGCTAATAGAGTTTTCAGGAATCACAAAAGAGCAATTTGCTTATGGTCCTTGGATACAAGTGAACTGAGGAAGAGTGCAAGTATCGGTGAGAAATAGTTGTTATTTGAGGTCGATGTGTTGCAACAAATAGGGGAAGATATTGGTGGTAACAACAGTGGTGTAGAAACGACTTCAATGGACCATGATAGGATACATAAGGAAGGTGGTAACCTGTTCGATTCTAATTTGAATATGGAAATATTCCTACAAATGTAATACCCGGCTAGACTCCGGTATCGAAATTCCTACCGTCCGATGGAATCTCGGATGTCGTAAGCCTCTAGTAGGGTAGAAACATATTTTCATAAAATGTTTTAAGGTATTTCATGGTTTTAAGTAAAATGGAAATGAGTTTTTGCATGAAAACAACCTTGGAGGAAAACTCAGGTTCGGCCGCCGAACCTCAAGTTCGGCCGCCGAACATGCATGCCTTCGGGAGCGCCTTTAGGCCCCCGAAAGCACAAGTGAGGGAAGTCCAGGTTCGGCTGCCGAACCTCAAGTTCGGCCGCCGAACATGGCATGCATGCGGAGGCACATTCGGCCCCCGAACGTGGCCTGGCCAGCCACTATAAAAGGGTCCCTTAGCCGAAAACGGGCGAGCTTTTCCCCATTTTTGGCCAAGGTGAGCTTTCCGCCGCCCCTCACCGATCTTTGATGTTTTTCCTCTAGATCTTTCAAGTTTTTCACTTGTTTTAACTTCGTTTTGAAGATTTGAGCTTTTGAGCAAAGTTTTGGAGCTTTGAGGTTCAAGAACCCGAATCTCTTCCAACTCCAAGTTTGGTCGCCTCTACTCTCGATCTTCAAGAGGTAAGAATCGATCTCTAGCTTATGTTATGTTTTAAGTAAGTTTTATGAAGTTCATGGGGGTAGAATGCATGTTTAGCTCATAGTTATGTTTATGGGGTTTTGAAGTGATTTTGAACAATGTGAGTTGCTTGTGTGTTGTAGTTGGGGTTTTGATGGTTTGATGCCCCCTAGGAACTTGTATGTTTGCTTGTGTATGGTTGGGAATGTTGTAGAATAGGTTTATGTATATTGTTGATCATGTATGGGATTAAACAGGTTTTCAGGTTATATGTTAGGCTTGCTACGGGTCCCGGCGGCCTTAAGCCGATCTGGATCCTAGCGCCGATAGCGGTCCGATTTTCGGGTTGTTACAGAATGGTATCAGAGCCCTAGGTTCATAAGATCGGACCTAGAGTGTCGGGCTCATAGATGTTATAGAAGGTCAAGCACAATAGGAAGATCATGTCCACTAGGATAGGATGTTGAGTCCTGTCTTGTATGATGATGAGTAATGCCATGATTATATACATGTGCATTGATGCTATGATATGAATGATGTATATGTGATGAGGGTTCATGTGTGCCCACATGAACCATATGATGCTAATGGTTGTATGATGTGTACTGTTTTTCAAAAAACAGGATGAGAGGAACCCGTCGATCGGCAAGATTGACCGGAGTACCACCTAAGGATGAGGGCACGAGCGCCCGTCCTCCTACATTGCCTAGGGCAATGTCTTGTAGAGCAAACAGAGAAAGAGTGTCAAGGGACCCTAAAAGGTCTTTTGATGCTAGCAGAAGGGGGACAGATAGAGGAGGAAGTTCTTCAGATGTGAGGGAGGTTATGGAAGAAGATCAGAGGAGGGATGGGAACCTGGATGTGAGCATGGAGGAAGAAGGGACAGGGGAGTCTCAGGGAGGCGTTCAGGCCTCGGGGTATGGTTTTCCACCCCATTATCCACCCTTCCCACAGGGTTCAGGGTATCCGATGGGAGGTACATTGGATTACTCCAGCTTTAACCCCTACCCTACCTACATGCCTTATCCACCTTTCTATCTACCTTACACACAGTACCCAGCTTATCCACCCTCATCCTTCTATCCAAACCCGGCAAACCCCACCTCGGGGAATGCTGCACCCCCACCTCCACCACCTACAGAACCAGCAGCCCCAGTTACTCAACCTCCTAGACCTAGCTCAGCTGGTGGGAGCAAGGTAAAGATGACAGATTATGTAACAGCCCGGAAACCGGTACCTCTCTGTAACGGCCCCCGAACTGCTCGGCACTAGGATCCAGATCGGCTTAAGGCCGCCTAAACCCGTAGTAAGCCTCTCCTGAACTCCGTGTACCTGATAAAATCCCATACATGATCCAACAACAGACTGCGGAAAAACATTTCTTGAAAACTACCAGACTTAACATTTAAAAACTGTACTGTAGGTCCAACCATGTGAACCAAATGTTCAGACATACTAATCTGAACTCGCCCTCAGGGCTACACCAGTGATACTCTACCAAGTAACCTCCATGCACTATGCGCTGTGTCATAGAACCCACTCTGTAAGGGTCAGCATATCATAAGGTAACTTGGCTACCATAGAGTTACAGGACTCAAACCTGGTCTTCTCTATAGGTCTCTCTATGGATCACAGGAATCACACCTGGTCTTTCCTCTGCACTGGTTTTGGGTCAAAGGAATGAATCCCTGTCTTCCCTCACAGTTATCATTCACTGGGTTTTCGAAACACAACATGTATTAAGTCTGGTTTGACTCATTTCTCATCAAGAAACTTTGAAAACAGGATACATGCATATACTCAAGGGATTAAGCATACACTGGGGATAAAACATACTATAGGCAAAGCACATACTAATCCATCAGCACATTAACTGACTATCTATACATCTGTAACAAATATCTCTTTAATTTACATCATGTCCACTATTCTATTACATAATCACAACCTGCACTATGACTTCATGCCTTACTCTTCGGATTCTGACATCCCACAGCTAACCTGCAAAACTGGGGTTAAGGGAGAGGGATGAGCAACTAAAGCCCAGTGAGTAGAAACACTGAAAACAGTTCATTCATACGCATTGAATATGAAAATGCCTCACAACTCAAACATTCCACATCTTTGATTAGACATGACCTCAAAACTCCCTCGACGGGCTATTGATGTCGCCTTGGTCCAATCATCTGGAATTAGACATGACCTCAAAACTCCCTCTAAGGGCTATTGATGTCGCCTTGGTCCAATTCCCACTATCACTGAATAATGCAATACAACAACTTCGTGATTCTAATGCAAATCACCCTAATATAAATCATAGCATCCATGATGCATGAACTATGCTCATACAGTCTGTGTCTGTAGTAAAAAAGATTAAGTTTCGTTCTACTCACCTCTGCTCTTCTAGCAGAAACTGAACTGACTCTGTAATCTCTAACTCTGATGACCTCCTCGATCTCTCGGGTCCAATCCTACACAAATGGACTCGAGTGAGGTGCCAAACACACTCTAAACAACTCATAAACAACTCTACAACAACTCCCCAAAACCCCTCTACAAGCTCATAAACCAAACACATAAAGCATGCAAAAGAAGGCTGGACAGGACACTTTCGGCGGCAGGTTCGGCGGCCGAATGTCCTCTCCAGAGACGAAACTCATGCACCTTCGGCAGCCGAATCTCAACTTTCGGCGGCCGAACCCTTTCGGGGGCATGGTTCGGGGGCCAAACCACACTCCAGAGACGAAAGTCTCCTACCTTCGGCGGCACCTTCGGCGGCCGAACCTCCCCTCCAGAGACGAAAGTCTAATCCTTCGGGGGCAGGTTTAGGCAGCCGAAACCACCTCCTCACAACGTTCGGCGGCCGAACCCTCCTTCGGCGGCCGAAGCTGGGTTCTCCAGTTAGGCAGAACCTCGCTCACCTCATGCTCAACTTCCCCCAAACCTTACTCAACATGCATACAACACTCCACAACTTGCACATATGCTTATATATGCACATAACCCCAACAAAACACACTCAACTCATCAAATAGCACATAATCACCTCAAAATCCTCAAAAACTCAAAACATGCAACGAACCATGAAAACTCCTTAAAACCTTCAAAAATCATGAAAACATGTAAGAAATCTCCATACTCCTCTTGTAAACAAAAGGATGGAAGATCCTAACGTGAAGAAATGGAGGAAACCCTCTCCAAATCATCACACCGTCAAAACGCAACCTTTTTGCTTAAAATCCTCAAAACATGCTTAAATCTGAGTAAAACTCTCAAAGATTGGAAAGAACACATAGAAATCACTTAGAGAGGAAAGAAGACACACCTGAGGCGGCTGGGGAGTCGGAAAGCTTATCCCTTGACCGACTGAGGGCCCCCTTAAATAGTGGCTGGCCAAACCTCCTTCGGCAGCCGAACGTGCCTCCTAATCCATGCAAAGTTCGGCGGCCGAAACTCAACCTTCGGCGGCCGAACCTGGCAATTCTCCTCTATGCAAGTTCTTGCCAAAACTCAATTCTTAAAATTCATTTCAATAAAAACCGCTAAAAACATGTGTAAAAACATCCATGATACCCTTTGAGAGGAAACCGGCTCCGGAAAGTCCATCGGAACACCAAAATTCCAGACCCCACTCTAGCCGGGTATTACAGATTACCTTAAGCTGGATGCTCCCAAATACAAGTCAGGGGATGACCCCTTTGAGTACCTGAGAGTAGTGAAGACAATAACTGATGAGCTAGGGGCAAATGACAGCAGGGCCATTCAGATGGCAGGGTTCACTTTAAAGTGCAAGAAGGCACGGGAATGGTTCAAGTGTTATGTGGACCCGAGACTAGACGGCATGACATGGGAAGAATTTGCAAATGAGTTCGCTGGATGGGCTTTTCCAGACAGTTCCAGAGAACTGAAGATGATTGAGTTTGAGCAACTGAGGCAGACTGAGCACATGAGTGTAGAGGAGTTCACAGATAAATTCTGGGAGCTATTGCCTTTTTCAGGGCAAGCTCTAAATACGGATACGAAGAAAGCCAAGAGATATGTTATGAAGCTGCATTCCAGGTACTCCTCGTTGATTCAGTCAGCTGAGAGAGAAAGTTTCCACACTGTGGTGGATATGGCTCGAAGGATGGAGGCGAGTGCTATAGTTGAGGGGTCAGTGAAGCAGTCAGTGACCCAGTCTTCAGGGGTTAAGACCCCAGGCAGAGGAGGACCAGGTTTCTCTTCTCAGAGCTCAAGTAAGAAGAGGTGGGAAAACACCACCAAGAAGCCAAAGAAGAATAAGTTTTGGAACAAGTTGAAATCCGGTCTGGGATTTGGCGGTGGCTCGAGCTCAGGCTCAGATGGTACAGAATGCCAGAGATGTGGAAGGCCGCACAGGGGAGTGTGTCGAGCTGGGACTAATACATGTTTCAGATGTGGACAGGAGGGACACATAGCTCGGGAGTGTCCTAGAGCACCTTTTATGGGTCAGCCCCAGCAGACAGCTTCTGGTAGTGTGGCACAGCCAGCAGCTCCAGTCACAACTCAGGGCAGTGGCAGAGGTAGAGGGAGAGGGGTAACCTCTTCTTCTGGTTCCCGAGGTGAAGGTCCATCAGCTCCAGCCAGGATCTTCACCATGACTCAGCAGGAGGCTAACACATCCAACACCGTGGTGTCAGGTAATCTCGTCATTGGGTGTTCTGATGTGTATGCATTAATGGACCCGGGTGCATCTCATTCATTTATTGCTCCGAGAGCCGTTAAGAGGTTGGGTCTGATAGTCTCTGGGTTAGAGTGTCCCCTATGGGTCAGTGGACCCAAGTGTGACCCGTCAGTGGCAGTGTCAGTCTGCCAGTACAGTCCAGTTTTTGTTGAGGGAAGATGCCTATCCGCCGACCTTGTGGTTCTAGATTTGACAGACTTTGACGTCATTCTAGGGATGGATTGGCTATCTACCCATGGTGCTACCTTGGACTGCAGGGACAAGGTAGTCAGGTTCAGAGATCAGAATGGGTCAGGGGTCGTCTTCAGAGGAGACAAGAGGGGTACACCCAGAGGTCTGATATCAGCTCTTCAGGCTCGTAGGTTGCTTAGGAAGGGATGTCAGGGGTATTTGGCTCATGTGAGAGAGCTTAGTAGTCAGGTCAGGGAGCCAGCCTCAGTGCCAGTTGTCAGAGAGTTTCAGGATGTTTTTCCAGACGAACTTCCAGGTTTACCACCTGCTAGGGAGATAGAGTTCGAGATAGAGTTGGTGCCTGGAACCAGACCGATCTCTATCCCTCCCTACAGGATGGCCCCAGCCGAGTTGAAGGAGTTGAAAGAACAGTTGCAAGAGCTGGTAGAGAAGGGCTTCATCCGACAGAGTACCTCACCTTGGGGTGCTCCGGTCTTGTTTGTGAGGAAGAAGGATGGATCCCTTAGACTTTGTATCGACTACAGGCAGTTGAACAAAGTCACTACCAAAAATAGGTACCCTCTGCCAAGGATCGATGATCTATTCGACCAGCTAACAGGAGCGGGTTGTTTCTCCAAAATAGATCTAAGATCGGGGTACCATCAGCTAAGCATAAGGGATGAAGATGTGCCGAAGACAGCTTTCAGGATCAGATATGGGCATTTTGAGTTCCTTGTGATGCCGTTCGGGTTAACCAACGCCCCTGCAGCATTCATGGATCTCATGAACAGAGTATTTAGCCAATACCTGGATCACTTTGTTATTGTCTTCATAGATGATATCTTAGTGTATTCTAGGAACGCAGAGGAGCATGCCCATCATCTGAGGTTGGTTCTGCAGACTTTGAGGGAACATGGCTTGTATGCCAAGTTCTCTAAGTGTGAATTCTGGCTGAGGAGCATTTCGTTCTTGGGGCATGTAGTGTCAGAGAATGGTATAGAGGTAGACCCCAAGAAGACAGAAACTGTGGCTAACTGGCCTAGACCCACTTCAGTGACAGAGATTAGAAGTTTCTTGGGTTTGGCAGGTTACTACAGGAGGTTCGTTCAGGACTTCTCAAAGATAGCAGCTCCTCTGACCAGACTAACCAGGAAGAATCAGAAGTTTCTGTGGATCGACCAGTGCGAGGAGAGTTTTGAAGAGCTTAAGAAGAGGTTGACTTCAGCACCAGTTTTAGCTCTGCCATCTAGTGATGAGGACTTTACAGTCTTTTGTGATGCATCCCGTGTGGAACTGGGTTGTGTACTAATGCAGAATGAGAAGGTGATTGCTTATGCTTCTAGGCAGCTGAAGAAGCATGAGTTGAATTACCCCACACATGACCTGGAGATGGCAGCAGTAATCTTTGCACTCAAGATGTGGAGGCACTACCTCTATGGGGTTAAATGTGAGATCTTCACGGATCATAAGAGCCTACAGTACATCTTGAGTCAAAGAGATTTGAATTTGAGACAGAGGAGATGGGTGGAGCTGCTGAGTGACTACGATTGCAAGATTCAGTACCATCCGGGTAAGGCGAATGTTGTGGCAGACGCCTTAAGCCGGAAATCACTCGGTAGTTTATCCCACATTTCGGCAGAGAGGAGGCCAGTGGTGAAGGAGTTTTACAAGCTCATTGAGGAAGGTCTACAGATGGAGTTGTCTGGTACAGGTGCCTTGGTGGCCCAGATGAGAGTGACACTCGTGTTTCTGGAGCAAGTGGCTCAGAAACAGCATGAGGACCCGGAGTTAGTAAAGATTGCCAGGACTGTTCAGTCAGGCAATGATAGTGAGTTCAGATTCGACAGCAAGGGGATCCTCCGCTATGGGAGCAGACTATGTGTACCAGATGACATAGGGCTAAAAGGAGACATTATGAGAGAGGCTCATAATGCAAGATACAGTATTCACCCCGGAGCCACCAAGATGTATCAAGATCTAAAGAAGGTTTATTGGTGGCCAGCTATGAAGAAAGAAGTGGCACAGTTCGTGTCAGCCTGCGAAGTGTGTCAGAGGGTGAAGCTGGAACATCAGAAGCCGGCTGGAATGCTTAACCCGCTACCTATTCCAGAATGGAAATGGGAAAATATAGCTATGGACTTCGTAGTGGGGTTACCGGCGGCGTCCAACAGAGTGGACTCCATATGGGTGATTGTGGACAGACTCACCAAATCTGCTCACTTCATTCCTGTCAGGAGTGGCTATTCTGTGGACAAGTTGGCGCAGGTGTATGTTGATGAGATCGTCAGACTGCATGGGGTTCCTGTTTCGATAGTGTTAGATAGAGGGCCCCAGTTCACCTCCAGATTTTGGCGGAGTCTGCAGATCGTCATCCACAGACGGACGGACAGTCAGAAAGGACCATCCAGACCATAGAGGATATGCTCAGAATGTGTGTGCTGGACTTTGGCGGTTCTTGGAGGCAGCATCTACCTTTGGTGGAGTTTGCCTACAACAACAGCCATCATGCTAGCATCGGGATGGCTCCATATGAAGCTTTATATGGAAGGAAGTGCAGATCACCTGTTTGCTGGGAAGAAGTTGGAGAAAAGGTCTTGGTAGGGCCTGAGCTAGTAGAGATTACCAGCAGGGTAGTACCCATCATCAGAGAAAGAATCAAGATTGCTGCCAGCAGACAGAAGAGCTATGCAGACGTCCGCAGAAGACAGTTAGAGTTTCAGGAGGGGGATCTGGTATTGCTTAAGGTGTCTCCAATGAAAGGAGTGGTTCGCTTTGGGAAGAAAGGTAAACTAGCCCCATGATACATCGGACCCTTTGAAATCTTGCAAAAGATTGGGAATGTGTCGTACAAGCTGGATTTACCTGCTTCAATGGAAAGAATCCATCCGGTTTTCCATGTTTCAATGTTGAGGAAGTTTGTGTCAGATCCGAGCAAGGTTCTTAGTGAGCCTGATGTGGAGGTCCAAGAGGATCTCACCTATGTTGAACAGCCAGTACGGATCATAGACACCCAGATCAGAAAGTTAAGGAACAAGGAAATCCCGATGGTGAAAGTCCTGTGGAACCACCACAACTTGGAAGAATGCACTTGGGAGACACGGGAGTCTATGCTCCAGCAGTACCCTCATCTCTTTTAAGGTTAGATCTCTATGTATTTATGTGTTATGTATGTTATGTTGTATGCCATGCTATGTGCTAGTTGAGGGACATTCGGGGACGAATGTTCTTAAGGGGGGGAGAATGTAATACCCGGCTAGACTCCAGTATCGGAATTCCTACCGTCCGATGGAATCTCGGATGTCGGAAGCCTCTAGTAGGGTAGAAACATGTTTTCATAAAATGTTTTAAGGTATTTCATGGTTTTAAGTAAAATGGAAATGAGTTTTTGCATGAAAACAACCTTGGAGGAAAACTCAGGTTCGGCCGCCGAACATGCATGCCTTCGGGAGCGCCTTTAGGCCCCTGAAAGCACAAGTGAGGGAAGTCCAGGTTTGGCCGCCGAACCTCAAGTTCGGCCGCCGAACATGGCATGCATGCGGAGGCACATTCGGCCCCCGAACGTGGCCTGGCCAGCCACTATAAAAGGGTCCCTTAGCCGAAAACGGGCGAGCTTTTCCCCATTTTCGGCCAAGGTGAGCTTTTCGCCGCCCCTCACCGATCTTTGATGTTTTTCCTCTAGATCTTTCAAGTTTTTCACTTGTTTTAACTTCGTTTTGAAGATTTGAGCTTTTGAGCAAAGTTTTGGAGCTTTGAGGTTCAAGAACCCGAATCTCTTCCAACTCTAAGTTTGGTCGCCTCTACTCTCGATCTTCAAGAGGTAAGAGTCGATCTCTAGCTTATGTTATGTTCTAAGTAAGTTTTATGAAGTTCATGGGGGTAGAATGCATGTTTAGCTCATAGTTATGTTTAGCTCATAGTTATGTTTATGGGGTTTTGAAGTGATTTTGAACAATGTGAGTTGCTTGTGTGTTGTAGTTGGGGTTTTGATGGTTTGATGCCCCCTAGGAACTTGTATGTTTGCTTGTGTATGGTTGGGAATGTTGTAGAATAGGTTTATGTATGTTGTTGATCATGTATGGGATTAAACAGGTTTTCAGGTTATATGTTAGGCTTGCTACGGGTCCCGGCGGCCTTAAGCCGATCTGGATCCTAGCGCCGGTAGCGGTCCGATTTTCGGGTCGTTACAACAAAGTCGACAGCTAGGAAGCACAAACTCCACAAAATTAGGGAATGGGGGATAATGTGAATTTTAATAATAATAATAATGAGAATCCCTTGTTGGTGATTTGAAGAGATGGCGTGTGGAGAAAAAATTTGAAAGCTCTATGGAAAAGGGCTTGGCCTAGGAGGAAGCAAATCTTTTAGAGGTTTTGACGAACCCAAAAAACATCATGGAGGCAGGTACTGCTAGACAGGCCCACCAAAATCAATGAGTTACCTATGCTAGAACTATTATGGGATTGACAACCCACGAATAGTTAATGACCTTAATGATATTGTATCTAATAAGAGGCCAAATTTAATATTTTTAATGTAGACTATGGTAGAATGGTGTCACATGGATAGGATACGTAGATTGTTGGGTTATGCGGGTTTGTTTGTTGTCAACCTTTAGGGTCACAGTGGTGGTCTTGCCTAAAAAAATGTTGTGTCTTTGATTGGATATAATAAAACATTTATTGATATTGTAGTGTATGTTGAAGGTGTTTCTCATTTTTGTTTTATTGGTTTCTATAGTTTTCCTGAAAGAAGTAGATTACGGGCTTCATAGAGAGGGTGGATAGGGTTCTTACTATAGTTGCGTAGATGGATTTATTTCTACAGGCTATCATGTGGAGACTAGCTACTTGGATCACAGTGTTGTATTCTTGAATATTGGTATTATTGTCATACGGTATATACAATGTCTATTCAAGTTTGAAATGTGTGGCTGCAAGAGGTAGATATAAGGCAAACTGTCTAGAATGCTTGGAGCTCAGGTAATGGAGAACTATTGAATGAAAAAATACAGACATGTGGGGAATATTTAGAGAAGGGGAGGATAAAAAAGAGGGCAATGTTTAAAGAGAAGCTTCGAGTGAGTAAGAAGCAGATGGCTCGTTATAAATTCAAACGAGATTCGGCATCTATGGAACTTTACAGAACGGCTCAAGCAGCATATTGGGAAGTGTTGAAGCAGCAGGAATTATATTAGAGACAAATGGCCAAGCAATTATGGCTGCGTGATGGTGATTTTAATACAAAGTATTTTCATTCTATGGCTTAAAAAGGCAAAGAAGAAACATAATTGTCCAACTAAAAAATGAACAAGGTAAATGGGTTGAATGGGATAACGGTCTTCTTGAGGTAATTATTTCTTATTACACTAGTCTATTTGAGTCTCATTATGGTGATGATGAAGCGATTCTGGAATGTGTTCGATCTAGGATTACCATGGATTAAAATGATTTTTTTTAAACTAAGCCATTTGAGGAGGAGGAAATAAGAGAGGCAGTGTTTAGCATGCATCCTAATAAGGTGGCTGGTCAGAATGGGTTCAATCTTGCATTTTTTCAATCATTTTGGTCAGTTGCTCCAAAAGATGTTTGTAGGGCGTGTTTACAGTGTTTGAATGAGGGGGCAGAGTTACTTAAGAAAAATCATATTAATATTATTCTTTTGCCAAAGAAGAAACTAGTGAAAACAGTGACACATCTTAGGCCAATTTCTCTATGTAATGTTATTAATAAAGTTGTTACAAAGGCAGTGGCTAATCGGTTAAAGCAAATGTTGCCTTCTATAATGTCTGAATCACAAAGTGTGTTTATTCTAGGCCGCTCTATAACTGATAATGTGATGATCACCTTTGTGGTAATACATTGCTTGAATCAGAAAACAAGAGGTAAAATGCGAACTGCTGCTTTAAAAACTAATATATCGAAGTCTTACGACAGGGTTAAATGGAGATTCCTATAGAGACTAATTTGCAAATGGGCTTTCATATTGCATAGGTGGATAGAATTATGAGCTTAATGTCTGCAGTAATCTACCTATTTATCATGAAGGACACATGTATGGTCCTATTATTCCGCATAAGGGGCTCTGACAAGATGATCCAATCTCTCCTTATTTATTATCCATGCTGAGGTATTGTTGTAGCTATGGCTCCTTCTATTAGTCATTTATTTTTTGCAGATGATGCCTATTATTTTTTTTCAGGCTAATGTTTTGGAAGCTTTCTTTATTCAACATTGCCTGAATTTGTATGAAAAAGCATCAGGACAGGTTGTAAACTTTACAAAGTCAAGGATTCATTTCAGTAGAAATACTGCTCATGCGGATCGAGAAGCGGTGTGTAATGAAATTCAGGTCTAGCAAGCTTCAAGATTTTCTAATTATCTTGGTCTCCTGTCTTTTGTGCTTAGAAATAAGAAGCATGTATTCATATATGTTCAAGATCGGGTCAGAAAAGATTGTTAGGATAGAAGGGTACTTTGTTGTCAAAAGTCAAAAAAGAAATTTTGCTGAAAACTGTGGCACATGCTATTCCTAATTACCTTATATCCATGTTTCTGTTGCCTAAGAGAATTAGTGATGGCATTGAAAAGGCTATAAATAGGTATTGGTGGAGGTCATCTATGGATTGTGATTCTGGAATTCATTGGCCAAAATGGGGGAGGTTAGCATGTTCAAAGGAGGCTGGTGGTCTTGGTTTTCGAATTGTAAGGGATTTCAAAATAACGATGTTAGCTAAGCAGGGATGGAAGTTTATGAATCAGCCTCAAGCTCTTGTTTCATGAGTGTATAAGGCGAAATATTTTCCACACTGTGAGTTCTTACAAGCTAAAAAAGGTCAAAATCAAAGTTATATTTGGTCTAGTATTTTAGCAAGTAAAAAATTATTAAAGCAATATTGTCTACAAAGAGTGGGTAATAATGAAATGATAGATGTTTACAAAGACTCTTGGCTGCTAAATCCTTAGTTTCCACAGGTTTTGAGTATGAATAATACTGGGATTGAGTGGATGAAGGTGGTAGACTTGATGGTCGATGGTGATAGGCATTGGGATATGGAGGTATTGTAGAGTTTGTTTTTGGAGAATGAGATGCGATATATTTTAAAAATACCATTGAGCAAGGAACCTAGTGAAGATGGGTAGCTATGGTGGTGAGAGATGAAAGGAGTATATTCTGATTGCTCACGCAAAATAATGAAACTAGAGGAGAAGTTGCAACGGATTTTTGGAGATGGCTTTGGAGTTTAGACATTCCTCTCAAAGTGAGCAATTTTATTTGGCGTTTGTGTTCTAATATTGTTTCAGTTCTTGTTAGCTTAAGGAGGAGACATATTGATGTCGAAACCTTGTGTCCGGTGTGTAATGTGGCGGAAGAAATGACTCTTTACCATTTTATGGAGTGCCTGTGCTGTGGGTTGCTGGTAGCAGTTGCTAGGCATCGGGTGGAGAGGTTTTCGGAGCATTTTGGAGCTATTTAATTATATTAGGACAACTTATGATAGAAGTAAGTGGAGTGTAATTATATATTTATTATGAAAACTATGGTTCTATCGAAATAAGGTGGTTTGGAGCCAGAAATTTTTAACCATAACTGATATTGTGTTTGTTTCAGAATCATTTGATTATGAATGACGGTAAGCTCAGTCAAGTAAACATCTCAAATCATGCAGTGTTGCCATATCCTGTTGTTTGGTCTCCACCTTCTATGAGCATTCTAAAATGTGATATGAATGCTTTTTAGGAGAGTGAATATGAAAGTTGTGGTGTGGCATGGGTGATGTATGATGAGGCTGGGCTATGTAAGTGATAAATTGATGATGATTTCAGCAGTCTATAATTTTTTAATTGCAGAAGCTATAGGGGTTAGGGAGGCGTTGTAATACCCGGCTAGACTCCGGTATCGGAATTCCTACCGTCCAGTGGAATCTCGGATGTCGGAGATCTCTAGAAGGGTAAAATCATGTTTTTTATGAAATGTTTTAATGTTTTGGATGATTTTAAGTAAAAAGGAAAATGAGTTTTGAATGAAAATAGCCTTGGAGGAAAACTCAGGTTCGGCCGCCGAAACTCAAGTTCGGCCGCCGAACATGCAGGCATTTCGGGTGTGCCTTAGGCCCCCGAAGGCATAAGTGAGGGAAGTCCAGGTTCGGCCGCCGAACCTCAAGTTCGGCCGCCGAACATGGCATGCATGCGGAGGCACGTTCGGCCCCCGAACGTAGCCTGGCCAGCCACTATAAAAGGGTCCCTTAGCCGAAAACGGGCGAACTTTTCTCCCCATTGTCGGCCAAGGTGAGCTCTCCGCCATCCCTCGCCATTTTGAGTTCCTTCTTTCAAATCTTTCAAGATTTTCACAAGTTTTTGCTTTGTTTTGAAGATTTTCAAGTTTTGAGCAAGTTTTGGAGCTTTGAGGTTCAAGAACTCAAATCTCTCCCATCTTCGAGCTAGGGTCGTTTTCCTCTCGATCTTCAAGAGGTAAGAGCCGATCTTGAGCTCATTACATGTTTTAAGTAAGTTTCAAATTGATCTATGGGTAGAAATGCATGTTTAGGTTTTGTTAGGTTTTATGTGTTTTATGGACAATGTGAGTTGATATGGATGTTTGGTGTGTTGTAGATGGGGTTTTAGATGGTTTGAAGCCCCTAGGAGCTTGTATGCTTGTGTATGTATATTGTAGAATAGGTTTATGCATAATTGGAAAGTTTTGGAGGCAAATGTGCATAGAGGAGCTGAGTTTCTGCCACTATGGGAGAAACCAGGTTCGGCAGCCGAAGGAACTTTCGGCCGCTGAACATGCTTGTGGAAGCAGCCTTCGGCTGCCGAAGCCTGCCCCCGAAAGGAGACTTTCGTCTCTGTTTGGGAGTTTCGGCCGCCGAAGGTGCCGCCGAACCTGTCTGACTTTCGGCTCTGGAGGGACTTTCGGTAGCCGAACCTGCCGCCGAAAGTGCCCTGTCCAGCCCTCTTTTGCATGTTTTGCATGATTGTTTCATGATGTTCTAGGGGGTTTTTTGGGGATGTTCTTAGAGTTATGTTCTAGTTGTTTGGTCCCTCATTTGAGTCCACCTGTGTAGGTTCGGACCCGAGGAACCGAGGACCCCAGCAGTGAGTTCAGCTGCTTCTGAGTCAGTAGAGCTTCAGCTAGAGGTAAGTAGAATAAACCTTTACGATTTAAAGCAAATAAATTATAAAGTTTTTTTAGCATGTTCATGCATCATGAATGCCATGTGATGAATTAGGTTGTTTGCATTAGAATTCACGAATATGTTGCATTGCATTTATGATGTTGATGTGGATTGGTTATTGGATGATCCTGTAGTCCTCATATGGTATGATGATGTTACGGCATGATATGGTATGGAAGTCTAGGTTGTACCCATTCTACGTCCTTGGCACATTGGAATGTTATGATATGTTATGTTAAGAGAAAGACCGGTTGTACCCATTCTACGTCCCGACACTTTGGAATGTAGAGGACTATTGGTGACAATACCATCCGAGATGTGATTTGTTGTGATGTGTTGCATTACATGATGGCATGAGAATTTAAATGTTGTTTTTCATTATTCTGCTCACTGGGCTCTAGTAGCTCACCCCTTTTCCCTAATCCCCCAGGATTGCAGGTACGGGCTAGACAGAGAAGTCAAGAAGAGTAAAGTCATATGTTTGTAATAGATAGAAAGTGGACATGATAAATTGTAAGATGATGTAAAGTTGAATAGTCATGTTATGTATAATGATATTGAGGATTAGAAGTTGTGCTTGACCCTATGGGTATTGTTATCCCCTTTATTACATGATCTCAGATGTTTTATGATGTAGATGTTAGCCAACTCAACACATGTATGTCGCCCATTGGGGCATTGATGAGATCCCAAAGAGGGGTCAATGTTTACAGTATGTTTATGTTCAGTGCATGCAGGTTGAGTTTGGTGTATGAGAGAATGTATGAAGGAAAAGTTTTAATTTTTATGTATGATTGTTGATCATGTATGGGATTAAACAGGTTTACAGGTTACATGTCAGGCTTGCTACGGGTCCCGGCGGCCTTAAGCCGATCTGGATCCTAGCGCTGGTAGCGGTCCGATTTTCGGGTCGTTACAGAATGGTATCAGAGCCCCAGGTTCATATGGTCGGACCTAGAGTGTTGGGCTCATAGATGTCATAGAAAGTCAAGCACAATAGGAAGATTATGTCCACCAGGATAGGATGTAGAGTCCTGTCTTGTTTGATGATGTGAAATGCCATGATTTTATACATGTGCATTAATGCTATGATATGAATGATATGTATGTGATGAGGGTTTATGTGTGCCCACATGAACCATATGATGCTAATGTTTGCTTGTTATGTGCTGCCTTTCAGAAAACAGGATGAGGGGAACTCGTCGATCTGCACGATTGACTGGAGTGCCACCTGAGGATGAGGGCACGAGCGCCCGTCCTCCTGCATTGCCTAGGGCAATGTCATGTTGATCAAGCAAAGAAAGAGTGTCAAGGGACCCTAGAAGGTCTTTTGATGCTAGCAGAAGGGGAACAGATAGAGGAGGAAGTTCTTCCGATGTGAGGGAGGTTATGGAAGAGGACCAGAGGAGGGATGGGAATCTGGATGTTAGCATGACGGAAGAAGGGACAGGGGAGTCTCAGGGAGGCGTTCAGGCCTCGGGGTATGGTTTTCCACCCCATTATCCACCCTTCCCACAGGGTTCGGGGTATCCGATGGGAGGCACATCGGATTACTCCAGCTTTAACCCCCTACCCTACCTACATGCCTTATCCACCTTTCTATCCACCTCACCCTCAGTACCCAGCTTATCCACCCTCACCCTTTTATCCTCACCCGGCAAACCCCACCTCGGGGAATGCTGCACCCCCACCTCCACTACCTACAGAACCAGTAGCCCCAGTTACTCAACCTTCTAGACCTAGCTCAGCCAGTGGGAGCAAGGTCAAGATGACCGACTACATGAAACTGGGTGCTCCTCAGTATGAAAAAGGGGATGACCCATTTGTATATCTTGAAAGGGTTAGGGTGATCACAGATGAGATTGGGGCTGATGGCAGTAGAGCCATTCAGATGGCTGGGTTCACGCTTAAGTGCAAGAAGGCACGAGAGTGGTTCAAGAATTATGTGAATCCGAGAGTAGACAGCATGTCTTGGGAGGAGTTTGCAAACGAGTTTGCAGGATGGGCTTTCCCAGATAGTTCAAGGGAGCTGAAGATGATAGAGTTTGAGCAGTTGAGGCAGACTGATGAGATGGGTGTAGAGGAGTTCACAGACAGATTCTTGGAGCTGTTGCAATTTGCAGGGCAAAATCTTGACTCGGACCAGAAAAGGTCAAGGAGGTATATCATGAAACTCCACTCTAGATATTCCTCCTTGATCCAGTCAGCAGATAGGGAGAGCTTCCATGCCATAGTGGATATGGCCCGGAAAATGGAGGCCAGTGCCATCATTCAGGGAACAGTCAGACAGTCAGTGGCACAGTCTTCTGGTTCCAAGACCCCAGGCTCTTCTTCTCTGAGTGCAGCAGCTTCAGGTAGCAAAAAGTGGAGTAACACCACTAGGAAGCCGAAGAAGAACAAGTTCTGGAACAAAGTCAAGTCTAGTCTGGGATTAGGGAGTGGCTCAAGCTCTGGTGCGGATAATGCAGTTTGTGCAAAGTGTAGTAGGCCACATAGGGGAGTTTGCCGGGCTGGGACAGCAGCCTGCTTCAGATGCGAGCAAGAGGGACACATGGCTCGGGAGTGTCCTAGGGCAGCTTTTGGAGCTCAGTCTCAGCAGACAGCTTCTGGTAGTGTGGCTCAGCTAGCAGCTCCAGCCGTGACTCAGGCTAGTGGCAGAGGTAGAGGGAGAGGAGCAGCCTCTTCTTCAGCGGGTTTCAAAGGTGAAGGTCCATCAGCTCCAGCACGGATCTTCACCATGACTCAACAGGAGACAGATGCATCTAACACCGTGGTGGCAGGTAACTTAGTCATTGGTTGTTCAGATGTGTATGCCTTGATGGACCCTGGTGCATCTCATTCTTTTATTGCTTCGAGAGCCGTCCAGAGGTTGGGGTTGATGATCTCTGGGTTAGAGTGTCCTCTCTGGGTCAGTGGACCCAAGTGTGATCCATCAGTGGCAGAGTCAGTCTGCCAGTGCAGTCCAGTCTTTGTTGAGGGAAGATGCCTTTCCGCCGACCTTGTGGTTCTAGACTTGACAGATTTTGACGTCATTCTAGGGATTTATCTACCCATGGTGCTACCTTGGACTGCAGGGACAAGGTAGTCAGGTTCAGAGGTCAAGATGGGTCAGAGGTTGTCTTCAGGGGAGACAGGAGGGGTACACCTAGAGGTCTGATATCAGCTCTTCAGGCTCGTAGGTTGCTTAGGAAGGGATGTTAGGGGTATTTGGCTCATGTGAGAGAGCTTAGCAGTCAGATTAGAGAGCCCGCCTCGGTGCCAGTGGTTAGAGAGTTTTTAGACGTCTTCCCAGACGAATTGCCAGGTTTACCACCTGCTAGGGAGATAGAGTTCGAGATAGAACTGATGCTTGGAACCTGACCGATCTCTATCCCTCCCTACAGGATGGCTCTAGCCGAGTTGAAAGAATTGAAGAAACAGTTGCAAGAGCTGGTAGAAAAGGGCTTCATCCGACCGAGCACCTCACCTTGAGGTGCACCAGTTTTGTTTGTGAAAAAGAAGGATGGATCCCTTAGACTTTGTATCGACTACAGGCAGTTGAACAAAGTCACTACCAAGAATAAGTACCCGTTGCCTAGGATCGACGATCTATTTGACCAGCTAGCCAGAGCAGGTTGTTTCTCCAAAATAGATCTGAGATCGGGGTACCATCAGCTAAGGATAAGGGAAGAAGATGTGCCGAAGACAGCTTTCAAGACCAGGTATGGGCATTTTGAGTTCCTTGTAATGCCGTTCGGGTTAACCAACGCCCCTGCAGTATTCATGGATCTCATGAACAGAGTGTTTAGCCAATACCTGGATCACTTTGTTATTGTCTTCATAGATGATATCTTAGTGTATTCCAGGAATGCAGAGGAGCATGCCCATCATCTGAGGTTGGTTCTGTAGACCTTGAGGGAACATGGCTTGTATGCCAAGTTCTCCAAGTGTGAGTTCTGGCTGAGGAGCATCTCATTCTTGGGGCATGTAGTGTCAGAGAATGGAATAGAGGTGGACCCCAAGAAGGTAGAAGCTGTGGCTAACTGGCCTAGACCCACTTCAGTGGCGGAGATCAGGAGTTTCTTGGGTTTGGCAGGTTACTACAGGAGGTCTGTTCAGGACTTCTCAAAAGTTGCAGCTCCTCTGACCAGACTAACCAGGAAGAATCAGAAGTTTGTGTGGACCGACCAGTGCGAAGAGAGTTTTGAAGAGCTTAAGAAGAGGTTGACTTCAACACCAGTGTTAGCTCTGCCATCTAGTGATGAGGACTTTACAGTCTTTTGTGATGCATCTCGTGTGGGACTGGGTTGTGTACTAATGCAGAATGAGAGGGTGATTGCTTATGCTTCTAGGCAGCTGAAGAAGCATGAGTTGAATTACCCCACACATGACCTAGAGATGGCAGCAGTAATCTTTGCACTCAAGATGTGGAGGCATTACCTTTATGGGGTTAAATGTGAGATCTTTACAGATCATAAGAGCCTACACTACATCCTGAGTCAAAGATGTAATACCCGGCTAGACTCCGGTATCGGAATTCCTACCGTCCGGTGGAATCTCGGATGTCGAAAGCCTCTAGTAGGGTAGAAACATGTTTTCATAAAATGTTTTAAGGTATTTCATGGTTTTAAGTAAAATGGAAATGAGTTTTTGCATTAAAACAACCTTGGAGGAAAACTCAGGTTCGGCCGCCGAACATGCATGCCTTCGGGAGCGCCTTTAGGCCCCCGAAAGCATAAGTGAGGAAAGTCCAGGTTCGGCCGCCGAACCTCAAGTTTGGCCGCCGAACATGGCATGCATGCGGAGGCACGTTCGGCCCCCGAACGTGGCCTGGCCAGCCACTATAAAAGGGTCCCTTAGCAGAAAATGGGCGAGCTTTTTCCCTATTTCCGGCCAAGGTGAGCTCTCCGCCATTCCTCACCGATCTTGAGTTCTTTTCTTCCAATCCTACTCGATTTTCATGAGTTTTCACTTGTTTTGAAGATTTTCAAGCTTTGAGCAAAGTTTTGGAGCTTTGAGGTCCAAGGGAACTCAACCCCTCCCACCTCCGAGTTTAGGACGTCTCTCTCTCGATCTTCAAGAGGTAAGAGCCGATCTTAAGCTCATTTCATGTTTAAAGTAAGTTTTATGCAAGATCTATGGGGTAGAATGCATGTTTAGCTCATAGTTAGGTTTTTGAGTTTTTGTTATGTTTTGAGCAATGTATGTTGGATTGTGTTGTTGTTGTGTGTTGTAGTTGGGGTTTAAGCTAGTTTGAAGCCCCTAGGAGCCAATGTATGTATAAATATGTTTTGGTTGAGCTAAATGCATGATTGGAAGTTTTGGAGGCAAATGTGCTTAAGGGAGCCAAGTTTCTGCCCTTTGGCAGAAACCAGGTTCGGCAGCCGAAGGAACTTTCAGCCGCCGAACATGGCTGGGGAGGCAGGCCTTTCGGCTGCCGAAGTTGCCCCCGAAAAGAGACTTTCGTCTCTGTCTGGGACTTTCGGCCGCCGAAGGTGCCGTCGAACCTGCCTCGGTTTCGGCTCTGGAGGGACTTTCGGCCGCCGAAGGTGCCGCCGAACCTGCCCTGTTTTGCCTTCCTTTGCATGTTTTTCTATGATTGTTTCTTGATGTTTTAGGGGGTTTTTGGGGAGTAGCTTAGAGTTATGTTCATGTTTGTTTGGTCCCTCATTTGAGTCCACCTGTGTAGGTTCAGACCCGAGGAACCGGGGACCCCAACAGTGAGTCAGCTGCTCCAGTGTCTGGTCAGAGCTACCCAGAGGTGAGTGGAATAACTTATGATGTTTAAAGCAAAGAATGGACTTTTTAGCATGTTTCACGCATCATGAATGCCATGTGATGAATTAGGTTGCTTACATTAGAATTCACGAATATGTTGCATTGCATATTTTTATGTTGATGTGGATGAATGTTGGATGATCCATAGCCCTCGATCTATGATATGACGATGTGATATGTACGGTACGGAATGTAAGACCAGTGGGACCCATTCTACGTTCGCTGGCACTATGTAAGAGAAAGACCAGGACCCATTCTACGTTCTGGCACAGTTGGACACTGTTATGTTATGATATGTAAGGGAAAGACCAGGACCCATTCTACGTTCTGGCACAGTTGGACTATGTAGAGGGCTATTGGTGACAAGTTCATCCTTGATGTGATTAGCTGTGATGTGATGCATTCCATGATCCATATGATTCAAATGTTTTTATTATTCTGCTCACTGGGCTCTAGTAGCTCACCCCTCTCCCATTTTTCCCAGGATTGCAGGTACAGGGTAGACCAGGAGATCCATAAGAGTAAGGAAGTCTTGTGTATGTAATAGATAGTGTGGACATGATAGATGTATTAATGTTATGTAAAAGTACAGTTTCAGTCATGTAATGATATTGAGGATTAGATATTGTGCTTGACATTGTGTATGAGGTATCCTTTTATTACATGATCATAAATGTTTTATAATGTTCATGAAAGCCAACTCATCTTATGATGTATCGCCCATTGGGGCATTGATGAGATCCCACAGAGGGGTCATGATTATGATTATGAGTATGTTCAGCGCATGTGCAGGTTGAGTTTGGCTTATGAGTGAAAGAAAAGTTTTAAATTTTTATGTATGTTGTTGATCATGTATAGGATTAAGCAGGTTTTCAGGTTGTAAGTCAGGCTTGCTACGGGTCTTGGCGGCCTTAAGCCGACCCGGATCCTAGCGCCGGTAGCGGTCCGATTTTCGGGTCGTTACAAAAGAGATTTGAACTTGAGACAGAGGAGATGGGTAGAGCTGCTGAGTGATTATGATTGCAAGATTCAGTATCATCCGGGTAAGGCGAACGCCGTGGCAGACGCCCTAAGCCGGAAGTCACTAGGCAGTCTATCCCACATCACGGCTGAGAGGAGACCAGTGGTGAAGGAGTTTTACAAGCTTATTGATGAAGGTCTACAGTTGGAGTTGTCTGGTACAGGTGCTTTAGTGGCCCAGATGAGAGTGGCACCCGTGTTTCTGGAGCAGGTGGCTCAGAAACAGTATGAGGACCCAGAGTTAGTGAAGATTGCCATGACTGTTCAGTCAGGCAATGACAGTGAGTACAGATTTGACAGCAAGGGGATCCTCCGCTATGGGAGTCGACTTTGTGTACCAGATGACATAGGGCTAAAGGGAGACATTATGAGAGAGGCTCATAATGCAAGATACAGCGTTCACCCTGGAGCCACCAAGATGTATCAAGATCTGAAGAAGGTTTATTGGTGGCCAGCTATGAAGAGAGAAGTGGCACAGTTTGTGTCAGCCTGCGAAGTGTGTCAGAGGGTGAAGCTGGAACATCAGAAGCCGGCTGGAATGCTTAACCCGCTACCTATTCCAGAGTGGAAATGGAAGAATATAGCTATGGACTTCGTAGTGGGGTTACCGGCGACGTCCAACAGATTAGACTCCATATGGGTGATTGTGGACAGACTCACCAAATCTGCTCACTTCATCCCTGTCAGGAGTGGCTATTCTGTGGATAAGTTGGCGCAGGTGTATGTTGATGAGATCGTCAGGCTGCATAGGGTTCCTGTTTCTATAGTGTTCGATAGAGGACCCCAGTTCACCTCCAGGTTTTGACGGAGTCTGCAGAATGCCATGGGTACCAGGTTGGATTTTAGCACTGCTTTCCATCCATAGACGGACGGACAATTAGAGAGGACCATCCAGACAATAGAGGATATGCTTAGAATGTGTGTGCTGGACTTTGGCGGTTCTTGGAGGCAGCATCTACCTTTGGTGGAGTTTGCCTATAATAACAGCCATCATGCTAGCATCGGGATGGCTCCATATGAAGCTTTATATGGAAGGAAGTGCAGGTCACCTGTTTGCTGGGAGGAGGTTGGAGAAAAGGCCTTGGCAGGGCCTGACCTAGTAGAGATCACCAGCAGGGTGATACCCATAATCAGAGAAAGGATCAAGACTGCTGCAAGCAGACAGAAGAGTTATGCAGACATCCGCAGACGGTAAGTAGAGTTTCACGAGGGGGATCTGGTATTGCTCAAGGTGTCCCCAATGAAAGGAGTGGTTCGCTTTGGGAGGAAGGGTAAACTAGCCTCACGATACATCGGACCCTTTGAAATCTTGCAAAAGATTGGGAATGTGTCGTACAAGCTAGATTTACCTGCTTCAATGGAAAGAATCCCTCCGGTTTTCCATGTTTCCATATTGAGGAAGTTCGTGTCAGATCCGAGTAAGGTTCTTAGTGAGCCTGATGTGGAGATCCAAGAAGATCTCACCTATGTTGAGCAGCCAGTACGGATCCTAGACACCCAGATCAGAAAGCTGAGAAACAAGAAAATCCCGGTGGTGAAAGTCCTATGGAACCACCACAATATGGAAGAGTGCACTTGGGAGACACGGGAGTCCATGCTCCAGCAATACCCTTATCTTTTCTGAGGTTAGTTCCTTGTGAGTTTTATGTGCTTTGTATGAATGATATGTGTATGCCATGCTATGTACTAGTTGAGGAACATTCGGGGACGAATGTTCTTAAGGGGGGAGAATGTAATACCCGGCTAGACTCCGGTATCGGAATTCCTACCGTCCGGTAGAATCTCGGATGTCGGAGACCTCTAGAAGGGTAAAATCATGTTTTTTTATGAAATGTTTTAATGTTTTTGATGATTTTAAGTAAAAAGGAAAATGAGTTTTGAATGAAAATAGCCTTGGAGGAAAACTCAGGTTCGGCCGCCGAAACTCAAGTTCGGCCGCCGAACATGCAGGCATTTCGGGTGTGCCTTAGGCCCCCGAAGGCATAAGTGAGGGAAGTCCAGGTTCGGCCGCCGAACATGGCATGCATGCGGAGGCACGTTTGGCCCCCGAACGTAGCCTGGCCAGCCACTATAAAAGGGTCCCTTAGCCGAAAACGGGCGAACTTTTCTCCCCATTGTCGGCCAAGGTGAGCTCTCCGCCATCCCTCGCCATTTTGAGTTCCTTCTTTCAAATCTTTCAAGATTTTCACAAGTTTTTGCTTTGTTTTGAAGATTTTCAAGTTTTCAGCAAGTTTTGGAGCTTTGAGATTCAAGAACTCAAATCTCTCCCATCTTCGAGCTAGGGTCGTTTTCCTCTCGATCTTCAAGAGGTAAGAGCCGATCTTGAGCTCATTACATGTTTTAAGTAAGTTTTAAGTTGATCTATGGGTAGAAATGCATGTTTAGGTTTTGTTAGGTTTTATGTGTTTTATGGACAATGTGAGTTGATATGGATGTTTGGTGTGTTGTAGATGGGGTTTTAGATGGTTTGAAGCCCCTAGGAGCTTGTATGCTTGTGTATGTATGTTGTAGAATAGGTTTATGCATGATTGGAAAGTTTTGGAGGCAAATGTGCATAGAGGAGCTGAGTTTCTGCCACTATGGGAGAAACCAGGTTCGGCAGCCGAAGGAACTTTCGACCGCCGAACATGCTTGTGGAAGCAGCCTTCGGCTGCCGAAGCCTGCCCCCGAAAGGAGACTTTCGTCTCTATCTGGGAGTTTCGGCCGCCGAAGGTGCCGCCGAACCTGCCTGACTTTCGGCTCTGGAGGGACTTTCGGCCGCCGAACCTACCGCCGAAAGTGCCCTGTCCAGCCCTCTTTTGCATGTTTTGCATGATTGTTTCATGATGTTCTTAGAGTTATGTTCTAGTTGTTTGGTCCCTCATTTGAGTCCACCTGTGTAGGTTCGGACCCGAGGAACCGAGGACCCTAGCAGTGAGTTCAGCTGCTTCTGAGTCAGTAGAGCTTCAGCCAGAGGTGAGCAGAATAAACCTTTACGATTTAAAGCAAATAAATTATAAAGTTTTTTTAGCATGTTCATGTATCATGAATGCCATGTGATGAATTAGGTTGTTTGCATTAGAATTCACGAATATGTTGCATTGCATTTATGATGTTGATGTGGATTGGTTATTGGATGATCCTGTAGTCCTCATATGGTATGATGATGTTACGGCATGATATGGTATGGAAGTCTAGGTTGTACCCATTCTACGTCCCTGGCACTATGTAAGAGAAAGTCCAGGTTGTATCCATTCTACGTCCCTGGCACATTGGAATGTTATGATATGTTATGTTAAGAGAAAGACCGGTTGTACCCATTCTACGTCCCGGCACTTTGGAATGTAGAGGACTATTGGTGACAATACCATCCGAGATGTGATTTCTTGTGATGTGTTGCATTACATGATGGCATGAGAATTTAAATGTTGTTTTTCATTATTCTGCTCACTGGGCTCTAGTAGCTCACCCCTTTTCCCTAATCCCCCAGGATTGCAGGTACGGCTAGACAGAGAAGTCAAGAAGAGTAAAGTCATATGTTTGTAATAGATAGAAAGTGGACATGATAAATTGTAAGATGATGTAAAGTTGAATAGTCATGTTATGTATAATGATATTGAGGATTAGAAGTTGTACTTGACTCTATGGGTATTGTTATCCCCTTTATTACATGATCTCAGATATTTTATGATGTAGATGTTAGCCAACTCAACACATGTATGTTGCCCATTGGGGCATTGATGAGATCCCAAAGAGAGGTCAATGTTTACAGTATGTTTATGTTCAGTGCATGCAGGTTGAGTTTGGTGTATGAGAGAATGTATGAAGGAAAAGTTTTAATTTTTATGTATGATTGTTGATCATGTATGGGATTAAACAGGTTTACAGGTTACATGTCAGGCTTGCTACTGGTCCCGGCGGCCTTAAGCCGATCTGGATCCTAGCGCCGGTAGCGGTCCGATTTTCGGGTCGTTACAAGCGTTAAGTTGGGTGAAGAGTAAAGGATGGAACTAAGGGTTTGTATTTGAAACTGATGTTTTGATGATCATTCAAGCTTGAAAAAGGTACAAATGTGAATTTGTCATATTTTCATTCTATTATTGCAGATTGTAAAGCTCTATTTTTGGAACTGTCATCTTGTGTTTTTAATTTTGTTAAAAGGTCAGCAAATTGTGCGGCTCATACTATGGCTAGGATAACAATTTCTATGTCTATAGAATGGAATGTTGTTTCTCCATATTTAATTTTTGATGTATAGATTTCTGATGCTATTAATATATGAATTCAGTTTACATTTTCAAGAGAAAAATTAAATAAGTTTTTTTCAAATAAATTAAATTGAATTTAACTCATTCAAACTCATCAGAACAATTCGTTTTTAAATTTATAATTAAATTTGCAAATAAATTCATTTAAAAAAAATTCATAAATAAATTTAATAATAAACTTTATAAACTCATTAAATAAATTCATAAATTATATTATTGTAATTCGCTATATATTTACAATTATATTTTACAAATTTACAGTTATATTTATTTTAATGTTGATTTTTCTAAATGTATTATATTATTTAAAATTATAATATAATAATTGTCAAAATATATATTTAGAAAATATAATTACCCACAATGGCGAAACCCTGAGGACAAGGGGCTATTGGGTTTGAAATTTTTGCAATTACCTAACTAATAGTTAGTTTTATCTTAATTATTAATAAATAAAAAATCAATATTAAATTTCAGAAATTAAAAAACTATTAATTTGTTTTTATTTAAAAATTATATAATTAAAATATTTTTGTATTTTATAAAATTAAATTCGTTAATTCTTTTATAAAAAAATCCTCAAATTTATATTAAATATTTATATTATTTAACTCATATAATTTCAATTATATGTATTATTTAATATTTATAAATTAATATTTATAATATTTAATTTCTTTAACTCATATCAAGATATATTGACTAACAATTTTTTACAAATTATTAAATAATTTAATTTTATAAAATATAATTCATAATTTTAATATATAAACAAAATAATTAAAGTGTATTTATTACCATTATAATTTTCTATTTTTTATTTAATAAATAAAATATATAACGCATACATTTGTTAGCGTTGTATTTTTATTTTTCTACTTTTTACTAAAATTAAAAAATTAAAAACTGAAATACAAATATTGATTTTCTTGTTACAAATTCTATTAAATCATTATTTTTATTTGTGATTTTTATTAAATTATTTTTAAGAATTTCAAGATTTTATCTTCATCAATTAATTTATAATATGCATTTTTATACTATTATTATAAAAAATTACTATTTAATAGAAAATTTATTAATTGGTTTTTCGATTTAAAAAAAATAAAATATTTTTAAAAATTTAAAAATATACTAATTAATTATTTAATTAATTTTAATCGTTAAATATTTTACTATTTAATTAATGTAGTATGAAAAAACTTATTAGTTAGTACATCAATTTTGGAATAAGTCTACTAATTAGTGATGTTACACAACAATTGCAAAAAATAAGCAGTAAACAATCGCTAAAAGTAGGCAGTGAGCTCTCACCATAAGACAGGGATATGTGACAAGAATATTGTAACGACCCGGAAACCGGACCACTACCGGCGCTAGGATCCAGATCGGCTTAAGGCCGCCGGGACCCGTAGCAAGCCTATCATGAACTCTGTGTACCTGATAAATCCCATACATGATCAAACCTTAACATAAAAACTAAAAAACTTTCCTTTCCCTTACCAAGCTCGACCTGCATGCACTATGTCTGAAAACATAGAACCCACTCTCATAGGGTCAGCATTTCACAAGTCAGCCTTGGTTCAACATTTCTCATCTTAAAACATAAAGCATTCAAGAAAGATCATGCATAACAAGGGATTAATCATACACTAGGGCAAAGCACAACTCTATCCATTACATGATATTATATCACTATACATTATCTTACAGACTAATCCTTTAATTTACATCATGTCCACTACTCTATTACATACACTTCATACTCATAACTCTGCAGACTCTGATTCCCCATAGCTATCTCTGGCCCTGCAAAACTAGGGTTAGGGGAGAGGGGTGAGCTAAAAAGCCCAGTGAGTAGAAACAATGAAAACAATTCATTAATTACATGCTGTCATGAAATGCGTCACAGCACAAACATTTCACATCTCGGATTGGACATGACCTCAAAACTCCCTCTGTCAGCGCCCAGCCCCCCCCAGGGAGCTCACACAGGTCTTTCCTTACTTAACAGATCGTGGGCTATTGAGGTCGCCTTGGTCCATCCACATCATCAATAAATAATGCAATGCATCATATTCGTGACTACTAATGCAATCAACCTATTGCATACTCATGGTGTATGAAACATGCTAAAAGCATTTAATTGCTCAATTTAAAACATTAAGTTTAGTTCTACTCACCACTGGCAGACGCTGGACTGACTCTGCAACAGCTAACACTGCTGGCCTCCTCAGTCCCTCGGGTCCGATCCTACACAGGTGGACTCGAATGAGGTGCCAAACACACTCTAAACAAGTCATAAACAACTCCCCAAAAACCCCCCTAAAACATCCTCAAAACATGCATAGAAAACAATCAAAGAAAAGCTGGACAGGGCATCTTCGGCGGCGCCTTTGGCGGCCGAACCCCCTCTCTAGAGACGAAACTCGGGCACTTTCGGCGGCACCTTCGGCGGCCGAAAGTCCCTTCCAGATCCGAAAGTCTAAACTTTCGGGGGCAAGGTTCGGGGGCTGAAAGACCTTCCAGAGCCGAAAGTCACCAACCTTCGGCGGCATGTTCGGCGGCCGAACCTTCCCTCCAGAGACGAAAGTCCCATCTTTCGGGGGCAAGGTTAGGCGGCCAAAACAGCCTTCCTAAGGGGTTCGGCGGCCGAACCTGAGTTCATCCCGAACTCAGCTTCATGCACAAACAAGCCTCCCAAACCTTCCAAACACCCAAAACATGCAAACCACACTTCCACAACCTGCATATACTCAAGTATAGGCACAAAGAGGTCCAAAACTAATGTACAACCCCAACAAACAACACATCTAAACACATAAGCATGCTTTGACCACAAATCAACCAAAAACCCACTTTACCCTAAACATACATCTCTACCCATAAACCTCCATAAAACTCACTTAAAACTTCATAAAAGCTAAGGATCTACACTTACCTCTTGAAGAACAAGAGTTGGTGTGACCCCAAACGTGAAGATATAGAGATCCAAGCTCCACAAGTCTCCAGGCTTCAAAATCTTGTTCAAAGCTCACAACTCTTCAAAACAAGGAGAAAACTCATGAACACCTTAAAAGATTTGAAGAAAAACCATGAAAACAACCCAAGGAGAGCATGAACCTACCCTTGCACGAAAAGAGAGTGAAACACACTCTATTTCTGGTCAACGGGGCTTTTATAGGTGGCCAACCGCCTCTCCTTCGGCGGCCTAAGCTGCATGCAAAACCATGCAACGTTCGACAGTCGAACTTCACCTTCGGCGGGCGAAACCATGCAATGTTCGACGGCCGAACTTATCCTTCGGCGGCCGAACCTGCAATTTGTCCCCTTGGTCTTTTCCTTTCCTTTTCAAAACCCAAATCCTTTGCATTCAAAACCATACAACGCTTAAAAACATTTTGAAAACCTCTTTGAAGGCTCCGACATCCTCGAATTCCAGATTCCAACGGAAATTCCGCCGGAAAGTCAGAATTCTGATGCCGGCGTCTAGCCGGGTATTACAAATATGATAAACCAATATGCGATCCCACTCAGAGAAAAGAAAATTCAGGCGCTTCAAGTCGGCCTTAGGATAGGTTGGTCTCAAGCCGACAGACTCACCTGACAGTTTCCGGGCGAGACTTCATAAGGAAGTTACTGTTAACAAGTATAATCCAACAGATCCCCTTTATGCCTGCAATCATGGGATTCCCAACCAATTAGTCGGTAAAGATCCCTTATCAACGAGTCAGGCACGTCATTGTCGAATCAAGAAATGCTATATTTATCCCCACCTTCTTATAGTATAAATGGAGAACAATCACAGAAGCAAAAGTACGCAATTCTCTTGCACAAATACTCTCAAGTTCTTCATTCAACATTTTCTCCAGTTTACTGACTTGAGTATCAGAGTGGTTGCCGTGGGCACCACCATCTCACTTTCTTTATCTTGCAAGATTAGCCAACCACAGCACAACTCTATTCCGGCCACATCATTATTTTAGTTTTAGAAATATCATTCGGTTCTATTGCTGAAAAATCCATTGAATCCTTTTAGTTCATTTGGATCAAATCCAGTCTCTTATTCCTTTTCTCTTAAAAAAATCTCTCTCTTTTCTCTCTCAAAATGACTGGTAGTTCACAAGTTGCTGCTAAAGTTGCTACCAATAAGGACGTAAGATCTCAGACAGGGTAATCCAGATGAAGTCCAAAGACAAGTTCGAGAAAGAAGAGCCCTCAGATGATGCTCCAAAGGACATTGGCCAGAAGTTAGTACGGGCTGCTCAAAGGTACTAAGAAGGATGGGAAAAGGACAAAAGAACGAGTCAAAAGCAAGAGAAGCAAAGATATGAGGGAGACCACAAAAGTTACCTGGTCTCCCAAGAAAGGAATGGTCGAGATAAGTATAAGAAATATACTCCATTGAATGACTCACGAACGCATATTTTAATATAGATTAGAAAAAATGACAAGAATATTATGTAGCCTCTCAAACTCAACCCTAAAAAAGCCGAAAAACGCGACAGGATCAGACACTGCCATTTTCATAAAAACCACAGATATGTAACGAAGGAGTGCTGATAATTGAAAGATGAGATTGAGAGGTTAATAGGAAACGACACCCTTTGGAAGTTCATCTGAAAAGAATAGAAAAGGTTGATGGATCATTCTAGAATGAATAATGAAAAGAAAAGTCCAGCTAATGGGGCCGACTAATAGGGAAAGAAGAAATGATAATATACAATAACAAAAAGGGTCAGCCTCTCCGCACAAGTCTGCTTAGGTCGACCTTTCCACACAAGTTTGCTTAGGTCTGCTTCTCTGCACAGGTCTGCTTAGACCTGCCTCTTCGCATAGGCTTGCTTAGGTCAACCTCTTTGCACAGGTCTGCTTAGGTCAACCTCTCAGCAGGTTGGCCTCTCCACACCGTTTCATTGTCAAGAACAAAACGTTGTCGTCTTGCTTCTAGTTATAATCTTTGTAAAGTCAGAGTTCAAGGTAACAATTCTTGAAATCACCCTTGACAGTGAACCTGTCGGGGTTATTCATACAATTGCAGGAGGATCGAGTGTTAATAGGAGTAGCAATAAGGAGAATGTCATAAATGTTAAGCTCTTGAGTCAAACTCCAAGTTTTTAAATTAGTCAAGTCAAACGACCAAGTCTTTTATTTTACAAAAATGTTTGTGAATTATGGAAATGTTGGCATCCATTCTTCAAGCTTCTTTTTTTACAGGAAAGTCAGAAACATTAGATGGATGAAAGCATGAAGACAAGAACAATGGCCACAAGACAGGTTCCACCAGGGTAGTTCACATCGCAGTTTCCACCAGACCATCATCTGGGCATTGGTCCCACTAAATAAGGCCACAAGGCCATTCAGGCATGGGCCTCACATAACAAGGCCACAAGACCATCCGAGTGTCGGTCTCGTATAATAAGGTCATAAGGCCATTCGGGCATAGTTTTCGCATAACAAGGCCACAAGGCCATCCGAACATGGGTCCCACTTAATAAGGCCACAAGGCCATCTGAGCGTCAGTCCTGCATAACAAGACCACAAGGCCATCCAGGCATGGGCCCCACATAACAAGGCCATTTGAACATGGGTCCCGCATAACAAGGCCATAAGGCCATAATCTGGGTATTGGACCGCGAAAACAAAAACAAACAAAGGCCATAAGGCAATTGCCAGGCCATAATTTGGGCATTGGACTATGGAAACAGACAAACTAAAGCCACAAGTTGAGAATCTGTCAGGTCAAAAGACTGAGTGTTAGTCTCATTAAAATAAGGCCATAAGTTAAAAAACCGTCAGGCCAAAAGATCGTGTGTTGGACCCATTGAAACAAGACTATAAGTCGGAAAACCATCAGGCCAAAAGATCGTGCGTTGGACCCACTAATTAAGGCATCTCATACTAAGCCGTAAGGCAAGTTACGCCAGGCCAACTGGGTGTTAGTCCCATTCACGAAATAATTCTAAGACATTTCATGCTAGGCCGCAAGGCGAGTATACGCCAGGCTGAATAACGGAGTATTAATCCCGTTTCATAAGAAGATTCTAAGGCCTTTGATGGCTAGGATATAAGGCCGGTATAAGCCAAGCCACGCGACCGAGAGCATTGGTCCCATCTCCCAAAAAGTCTCCTAGGCATCTGTCACTGCTCTAGCAATCAACTTCGGAAATCCAAAACTTTTTTGCGAAGGAAGAAGGCCCATTGTAGGCGGGCAAGACTTCTTGACGGTCAGGATTAAAGAAAGCCCAGAAGCATGTCAGGGTTAGAAAATGCTCGAAAGCTCGTCAAGGCTAGAGAAAGCTCAGAAGCACATCAGGGTTAGGAATGCCTGAAAGCTCATCAAGACTAGAGAATGCCCAAAAGCTCGTCATAGTAAGAGAAAGCCCGAAAGCACGTCAGGGCTAGAGAATGCCCGGAAGTACGGTTAGGGCTAGAGAAAGCTCGAAAGCATATAAGGGCTAGAGAATGCCCAAAAGCTCGTTAGGGTTAGATAGAGCTCGGAAGCACGCCAGGGCTAGAAAATGCCCGAAAGCTTGTTAGGGCGAGAGAAAGCCCAGAAGCATGTTAGGGCTAGGAAATGCCCATAAGCTCGTCAGGGCTAGAGAATAACCGGAAGCACGGTTAAGACTAGAGAATGCTCGAAAACTCATCAAGGCTAGAGAAAGCCCGGAAGCACGTTAGAGCTAGAAAATGCCGATAAGCTCATCAGGGCTAGAGAGTGCCTAAAAGGTCGATAGGGCTAGAAAACTCCCGAAAAAGGCCAAGGAACTCGCAAGGGTTAGAAGATGCTTGAATGATCCCTAGGACTGGTTAGTGCTAGAGAGAGCCCGAAAACTCATCAAGGCATTACTATATCGCTCGGATCAGTTTTTGCCAGACAAGATCTTGGACCTGACTAGTCAGCATGGCAAGGAAGAAGAAAGCAAGGATATCGTGCGCTCAACCTGAACAAACAAGCCACATGCCCCAAATCATGAAAATAACTGTCACATTCGAATCTAAAGAATCGAAGACTAGCGGGAGACCTATGATGTTATACAACAATCGCCCAAAGTAGGTAGTGAGCTCTCACCATAAGGTAAGGTCACGTGGCAAAGATCTAATAAACCAATACGCAATCCCACCTGAAGAAAAGAAGACATGGGCGTTTCAAGTCGGCCTGAGGTCGGCAGACTCACCCTCTCAGCTTTAGGGCAAGGCTTCATAAGGAAGTTACTGCTAACAGCTACAATCCAGCAAATCCTCTTTATACTTGTGATCACGGGATTCCTGACCAATTAGCCAGTGAAGATCCATTACCAACATAAAATGCTACATTTATCCCCACACTCTTAAGGTATAAATGGGAAACGATCACAAAAACAAAAGTATGCAATTCTCTTGGACAAATACTTTCAAGTTCTTCATTCACCATTTTTTCCAATTTACTGACTTGAGCATCGGAGTGGGTGCCCACCTCACTTTCTCTATCTTGCAGGACTAACCAATCACAGCACAATTCTATTTTAGCTACATTATTATTTTGATTTTAGCAATATCAACTAGTCTCTCCATATTGAGGATGTTTTAGACTTTTTGCAATAAAAATTTACTATTTAGTTCTTATGATACGAAAAAACTCATTAGTTAGGTCTTAATTTTGGAAAATATATTAAAATATCATTAAAGTATTAAAAATATATTAATTAGTCATTTCATTAGTTTTAGTCGTTAAATATTTTAGTAGTCTCTATCATAAGAGAAAATTAATTGGTTAGTTTCTCAGTTTTATAAAAATTTCTACTAACTACTCCTTTGTATTGAGAGAATTTTAAAATTTTTTGCAATACTAGCTAAAAATTGATGGAGGGATTAATTAATAAATTTTTTTATAATTTCAAAAATTTATTAATGTATTTTTTAAAATTAATGAATTATTTAGTAAATTTTCTTATATTATATAAACTAAATAGTAATTTTTATTTTTTTATAATATTTAATGATCAACATTTATAAAAAAAATTAATTAGTAAACTTTTTAAAATCAGACAAATATTTTAATATAATTTTTTAAAATCGAGAAACTAACTAAATAAATTTTCTATACAATAGAGAAACTAAATAAGTTTTCTTTATAAAAAAGATCAAATAATAATTTTATTTATTATAATATTATATAATTTTATAAAAATAATTTACATAATCATTAATAAAATTATTTATATTCTTATTTTATTATTAAATATTATACTTAAAAAATATTTTAGTTCTTAATTTTATATAAAAGTTTATAAATTTATTTTTATATAAATAGTTTTTAGAAAATTATTTTAAAAAATAAATAATAAAAATAAAACGCTGTTTCTAAGTTTTAGAAAATAAAAAAAAGTGTTACCAATTGCATCTTAAATTCCTAAAACCTGAGAAAATTGATAATAGTCCTGTCATGTATAAACCCACAACCCTTTTGCAGCTTCCACCTTAAGTAAAACAAAACTACGTAGTTTTTAACACAACAAAATTCGTCTGCCCTCTACTCCCCTCCCGATCTCCATTACCAATTCGCTCCCATGCCCAATCCCACTCCCTGTTCTCCTCGCAGCTGCCTTCTCAGCGCCATTCCCTGAGCCGCACCGTTGCCTTCCCTGCGCGCATCTAAAGCCGCCTGCTCATCATTCCCGCCGCATCCCGCGTTCCCTGAGCAGGATTGCATCAGCATCGCCGCGTCGCGCTCCTTGGGCAGGTCAGCATCTCTGGCGCCGCACGCCTCCCTTCGATTCAGCCCTGAGCTTCCATTTAATCTCCTGCTCTGTCTCAGGTACATTTAATCTCTTAATTTTGTTGCAAAAAAATTTAATCTCAGGTAACATTAAAACTTGGAAAAGGGTATTGGTTGTATTTCGAATTTTTGGCAACAAGCATCTGTACCACCATATCAGAGTCTTTAGGAATCAATATATGAGAATATATATGTGTGTGTGTACACACACACACACACACACATCTCTAAATTTGTCTTCGATTCAGCTCATTTGTGAAAGTTCTTTGAGTTTCATCTCTTGCTTTCAGTGCTTTTCAAAGGACCGAAGGTACATCTACTAGTATTTGGTAGGACTGAAGCTCGGTTATTATCATAAATCTATTAGTTGTGTTGAGAGCTTTTAATTGTTTATGGTGTAATAATACATGAATGTAACCTGTGGGCTTGCTGAATCTAACTTGTTATTAGGTAAATGAGCAGCATATAAATGCATATAATTGAGCAGCTATTGTGTAATTATGAGATTTTTACCTCAAGCAAGCGGGGACAGTACAAGATGGAATTATTTTGCTTGTTTTCCTCCAAATTCTGGTTTAGTTTGCTTTGATTTATTTGATATTTGAATTGGTTTGAAGAAATTGTTTTATCTGCCTTGTGTTGTTGTATCTTTCTGGAATGTGATTGTTCTTTTTTATTTTTTGTTATTTGTATTAGTAATGAGTAATGACTTATTAAGGTGTGCTACAAGTATAATGTGGTCTGAACAAGGAATTGGAGCTCGAGCTTGCTGTTGAGCTCTTGTAAGTGAGCTCAATGAGCTAATTTAAACTTATCTCAAGCTTGAGTTTGAGCTTAGAAACGTGATAACGAGCTTAATCGAACAGAGCTCGATTGAGGCTCATTATTGTGATAAGTGAGCTTAGTACAAGCTGAGCTCAAAGTTCATTAAACATTTCACGATCTGAATTCGAGCTTATATATAGAGTGGGTATGAGCTCAAGTTTGGTTTTCCATTTTCCTATGCAATGTTACTTTGAGAAAACCACTATCCCATTCTCTTTTAACAATGTTATGCTATCCAACGACTATTTTTTTTCTTTTGGGGTGTGGTGGCAGGTTTAGTCTGTGCAATGATAAAGGGTGCACGAATCCAGCTGAACCAGTGGCAACAGGCTGCAGTTGCGCTTGGCTCAGCAATAGGTGCATTGCTAGATCCACGGAGAGCAGATCTGATAGCAGCTCTTGGAGAAACAACCGGGAAGCCTGCTTTTGAAAGGGTTCTTGAGAGGATGAAGAGGAGCCCAGAAGGCAGGGTGAGTTTCTTTGTCTATATTCTTCTTCTCCGTACTATTCTTTATATTTGGATTCATGACATATGAATGGTGATACCGATATGGGAATGTACGCTATTTATGATGATGAACCATTTAAGATTCCCTATTATGGTATTCTATTAATCAGTCTCATACCTACTAATGCAAATAGTGAAAGCTTATCCAGCCTTTTGGATTTGACTGAACATCATGTTCTTTGATGAAATGTCTATGGTAACTGGTTAGTTATATTAGAACTAGATTCATGTGAAATAATTTATGGAGCCTCTTACTATGAACATGTCTGAAACCCTTTTTTTGTGTTTTCAACATAATATTGGCACATATTCAACTTATCAGGTATTATAATCAGAAATGCCACAGGCGAAGCAACAGCAGCAGTAGTAAAGTAGATTTTACTTTACTATTTCCATTTATTGATTGTCCACATTTATTGTTAATAAGCTTCAAGTGATGGATTGCCAGTGAAATAACCTCACAAATAGTTGAAAAAAGTGACTTTGCTGATTTGCTCCAATCATCAAAACACATCAATTTTGCATTTTCTTGCTTGTTTTTGGGCTTCAGGCGCATACCAATGTTCTTCCCCTTTTCCGGCGCAAAATTTACCAATTTAGAGGCAATTGATCATTCTTTCTAGAAGCTTTTTTTTTTAATAGCAATAGAATGTCCATCATTTTTGAGTCCAGGGGATTGCATGTGAAATCTCATGGTCATCAACTGGTAAAGCCCAGAAAGCTGGACATCTTATAGAGATCAATGCCTTCATCAGATATGAGTTTATCGATTTGGTGGTCTGTTTAACCAAGGATTGAGATGTTCTCCAAGATTTTATGTTGAAAAGAGAACTTTTGAATGAGAAGCCTATAAAACGAGGATCCATTTGCCCCATTAAAGTGATTATATGGAGCTTTCTTTATGCATGTCTAGGAGAGCAAATCATATGCGACTCATTTTGCAATAAGCAAAACCAACAATTTTATCTTTTTAACAGGCAGTTCTCTTGGAGAGACCACGTGTGATATCTACAGAAGTGGGCCATGCATGGGATTTGCCAGCAAATACATTTGGTGCTGCTTATGCAAGATTCATGGGATCTAGGAACTTTTCTCCAGATGATCGCCCTCCAGTGCGATTTATGGACACAGATGAACTGGCATATGTAGCAATGCGAGCTCGTGAAGTGCACGATTTCTGGCACACGCTATTTGACCTCCCCACCAACCTAATCGGTGAGTCAGCACTAAAGGTGATAGAGTTTGAACAAATGTACCTTCCAATGTGTATAATGTCCGTTGTAGGGGGCACGGCAAGATTTAGTGAGAAGCAAAGGAGATTGTTCTTTCAGCACTACTTCCCATGGGCCACCCAAGCTGGAATGCGGTGCACAGATCTCATGTGTGTATATTATGAGAAGCACTTTCACGAGGATTTAGATGATGTCCGCAGAAAATGGGGTATAATTCCTGCTCCTGTAGCTCCTAAACAATAAATGGCCTAACCGCAATCTGTCTGCTGGATGGATGCTATGCATCATTTTTAGGATTACCATACTGTCATTCTGTTTGAATTTATGTACATATAGAGATTTGTTAGTAAATTGCTTCTTCATTACTTGTTATTTGTGTTCCCAGCAAGCCTGTCAAAGAAATGCGTAATTATTTTTGTGTGCATGGTTGCTCCATCTATGTTGAGCTAATTCATGTGTATTTTGGAAGCGTTAATAAACCCATGTATAAAAATTAACAAGCTTAATTGTATTCTGAAAATATAATAATCCATTTGTATTAAACAAATTCATTTGTATTTTGGGGAAGTACACATATAACCTGTGTATGTATATGTTTGTTATGTTAAATAATTTTAACTTTTTTGTTTGAGTAGGGGATTGGGGATATGGAAACTGGGTTTAATTATTCTCATATTAAATTAAAATAATTTGATTATTAAACTTAATAACAATGCCCGTTTAGATCTATTCTCTCAATTTTCATTTCAAAAAAAAAATAAATAAATGCCTATATTTAGAGATGTGTGTGATAGTTTTCTTTTTTAAATAGTTTATATGGTTATTTATATAAATATATTTATATTTTTAAAAGTAGGTTTTTAAATAAGTTATCTTTGGAATATGATTGTATAATACGATTCTACAAAAGTTAGACAACGTTGTCTCCCAGACGTGAATGGTAATGGCAGACTCCTGAAGGCATTCAACGTTGTTTCAGCGACTGCTACTTTTCCCCATTATCAATTTAATAACCCCATTTGACAGAAAAGGTTTCACAAATAAAAATCCTAATCAACATCAACATGAATCTATACCTACTTTAAACTAGACATTAACAATGGAAGAAAACCTTGATATATTCACATACATAAAAAGGGGGAGAGAATCTACTGGAAGGAGCAAAGCTCCCTCTGCAAATAGAAATATCGCTGAAAACACAATAGTAAAGTTCATGCATATAAAATGCCTTTTGATTGAACAAAACAAACACCACCACCACCAATATGTTACATCGCATGATCCAACAGGTTCGCTTAAAATGTACTATAGTGAATGCATTGCTTCATCCAAACTACAGGTTTCCAATGCATCATCCAAACTACAGGTTTCCACAAGAATTGACATATAGAACTTCCATCAGGATGGGATTAAGGTATATCTCAGTTACTACCACCACCGAAGAGGTATCCCAGAGAAGATCCACCACCAGGAGCAGCATGGACTTTGGTTGAAGGTCGATCCTGCACTCAGTAAGAAATTTTGTTAGGCTACTGAATTGACAACTTCAAGAAAGAATAAATTTGCATGTCATGAAACACAGTTAAGATTCGTTTGAGTGTTTAAAAGCAGCTCTCAAGAAAGATTCTCAAAGCACCATAAACAATTCCTTTGATAAAATGTTTTGAATTATTCATCTCTTCCTTCAATCAAAAGCTCCATGATGTTCCCATCAACCCTTGCTCACAAGGCTTTGTTGAGGGCCAAAAAAAAGGCATTTTAGAAAAAGCACTATGTTATTGCAAAAAACGGTTTGAAAAAAGTAATTTTGTTGTTTTAGTATTTTTATAACTAAAATATGTCAAATTTAGTTAAAATCGTTTTTTAATACCCTCTAAGTAACATGTTTAAGAAAGTGTTTTTCTCACAGTTCGAATAGCAATGCTAAATAAACCCTAGTTATTAAGTTACAGCTTATGAATTGAATACTAACACCAGAATCATTTTAGAGAATGAATATGAAAGAGAAATGGTTATCAGCCTAGACTTAATATTTGCAAGCTTGAAGTTCCATCATAACACTTGAGAGGACTTTCGACTTCAAAAAACAGATTAACAGATTTGACTTCAATGCATGGCAATTCTACACAAGATTTTTCTCTTACTAAAAATACAGAAGTGCAGACTTCACAAATCCCAGAACTTTGCAAACAAGAAATATTATGTGGAATAAATTGAAAAGATACTGCTTCCATTTGTATTTATGCATGACAATCAGCCGGGTAGTTCCAGTTCGTTCCAATAAAACAAATGAAACTTTACAGAGATTAAATCAAGTATATTTCTTCATCTTGAAAAGTTTCATGAGACATCATGAAGCTGAAAAAATTTACATCCATGCATAGACAAGAAATCCAAACAGTAACCCATTTGCACTTTGCCAAAGAAGAAGAGCATAATCACTAAAAATCATACCGTGAGGAAGTTTCCAGTATTCTGGCCATCTGCACGCATGTAGTTGTTTGCAGAAGTACTATTAATACCAGCAGGTATCTGCTTGGTCACATCTACCGGCTGAGGAGCAGAAACAGGTTTGGAGGGAGGCACATTATTCATGGTTTGCCCATCATTTGAAGCATGTTGGGTGTTGGTGGAGGGCTTTGGAGCCTCTCCATTCCCAAAAAGATAGCCCAATGAGCTTTGGCCTCCACCACTGCTAACTCCACGACCCATTTTCTAGGAAAAAACATCAAGAAACAAGATGAAACCATCTGATGAGAACAAAGAATAAATCATGAAAAACAAGCAGCAGTTTGGGCAATCATTGCAAGCATCAGTCATCAGAAGGTGAACAAGTAAGCTCATAAAGTTTTATAGCAATCTATGTCACTAACATTTGAATTTAATAATGAGAATCACACAAGCTTCCTTGCCCGGCACAGTCACTTCAATTTCCAAAATTAAAAAATATTCAGTTTCCAAACAAACAAGTCTTGAAAGGTGCATCTGCAACTTGATCCATACTAGAGTGCCCCCGTTACTTGGAAATTCTAAGACCCTGGGCATGTGCGGAGGAAAATGCTTTTATAAAACTTTTGGGCTTCTTATCTGATCTCAATTTTTACATTCTGTTTGGATAGGGTGAGGAAAGGTAATTTAATGGAAGGAAAAAGGACCTCAAGAAGAGTAAGAAGGATCATAGTAAAGAAGTTGCATGTTTGTGAAGGAGGAGGCAATGTTTTTTTTTTTCTTTTTTCTTTTTTTTTTTTTGTATTTTGAAAGAGGTGAAGGAAGGGTATAAAGAGGTAACATAATAACTTACTTTTACCCCTCCTCCTTATACCCCCATATTGGAGTGTAAGAAAACTGAGATTTGAGGGATGATGGAGGGTAAGGCTTATTCTTCCTTAACCTTACCTACTACCAGCTCACCTTCTTCCAATCAAAGGTAGAAAAGTTACTCGCCCCTTCTGACATTTATTTATCCCTTCTTTACTCTCACCTAACAGACCTAATGAAACACATAGTAAGCACTTAAAAGCTTTGTTATGGGTCCTATAATCTAGAACTACATACAAAATTAACTGCACGACTTGACTGGAAACTATTTTCATCAAGACACAGTGGCTTATAGAAGCCATATTACAAAGACAAGCTATGCAATTAACAAATAAGTTGCAAAATATTAAACCCTTGTTTAGAATCAAAGATTTTACAAGAATTCAATTCCATTCAATTCTTTTCTTTCAAATTTCTTATTTGGAATGAAAGAATTCAATACTTTTTAACTTAAAAAATTTTCATTTTAAAGGAAGTTGAATTCTTGCATGATTTTGCAAGAATTCATCTGAATTCTTTTCTTTCAAAATGAATCATGCCAAAGGAAGGGTAAAAGAAACAGGAAAAATAATAGGCGTAACCAGCAGACAAAATAAAAAACAGCAGAATATAGTAGCCCACAAATAAAGAAAAGCCTACATATCTGGAACCTTCTATTCCCAAATAAGCTAGCTACCCATAACCAAAACCAAAGCAAAATAACAGCACCCATTAACCTTGTGTCAGTTTCAGTACAAAACAGAAAAATATCCATAACCCACAATCATCCTAATTATATTCAAGAAAAGAAGCGTCTCAATCCAAAACTAAAGAGAAACAACAGATCCAACAGAAGAATGCAATTTTAGTTCGAAGCTATTTAAGCTAACACTTCAAGTACTGAGATTAGGAAAAAATCGGCAAACAATGCGAAGCGAAAACATCAAATCAGTAAAAGCAAAAGCGAAGAAGATGTTGATATAACTCTCCAAATCAAAGATAGAAGAAGAGATAGGAAGGAGATTAGGGTTTCTAACTTACCTTGGGAGTTTTAGGATCAGATCTGGAGAGCGGAATCCAGAGCAGAGGAAGAGAGTGAGAGTAACAGCAGCTTGCGAGCTCACAGAAATGGAAAGTGAAAGCAAAAGCCAAATGTGAGCGTTATATATAGACCACAATTTACACACAGCTTACATAAAAAAATATTATTAATTAAAATAATTTCAATTTTTTTTATTCAAAAATGAGATTATCCAATAAGATAAACTGTTACTGACACAATATGCACTACTCTAAACCATTCAACACCTTATCTGTCCAGGTGTAAAAACTCAAATGATTTTAAAATTTTGAATGTGAAAAAAACAGTTAAATTAGTTAAATAATCCGCTAACTTATTATTTCTTTAAAACAATGGGTATCCAGTACCAATTTGGTGCCTATATTAACTTCCACCCATCGAAACCTATGGTCCAAGTCACATTGTAAACCATGAATTAGACTCTTTAAATCAGCCATAATGGCATTATACACACCCAATCTCACGGTATTCATACTATTCCATATCACTCCACCTGCATCCCCATGTCCTGGATTTTCTTTACCAGCACCATCACAATTCATCCCTTTGCTGAGACTTGCCACCTAACAGAAATAATGGTTTTCACAGGATGATAAGAGCTACTAGAGCGTTTAACCTATGCATCATTATTACAGCTAAATTGGGCTAATAATAAACACAACTTTGCATTAAGGCAGCTAATAGGTTTGAAGAATTGAAAGACAATCTCATTTGTCCGCTCCAAATCCACTAGATGGTAATACACAAGACATCCAGAGGATGAAAATTATGAGCAATAGAAGAAAAAAACTCTGCCTCAACTAGAATCCAACTCAATACTGGAAGGTTAAAGAATGAAGTATACATCCCAAACACACTGCCAAACCTGAGTTGCAGTAAGACAATCTCAAAGCACATGGAGGATGGATTCCTCACTTGCACCACAAATAATGCAACCTAGATCATCAGTAAATCCTCGTCGAAATCTCCCAGTATTCATCATGATTTTCTCCTATAGAACTAACCAAAGGAACATACGACAGCATTGCGACTCCTTTATTCTCTATAGAGTCTTTCACAGCTCTTTCTTTGGCTAGTGCACAAATAGATTCATTAGTGCATATGTGGTCTTAACAGAAAACACCCCATTATTTAAGAGCTGTCAAGCCACCTCATCCATAGCATCCAAATCAGAAACTAGACACGGGTTTTAATTAAAGGCAAGCTTCTTCATTAAGACGAGCAGACGAGCTCCCCATTCCAACCTGCTGGTGACCACATTTAAGCAACCATAGATGACTTGATATTCTTTGGAATTGGACAAATAGTTACAAATTTTGAAGGAGAATTGCCAATCCAATGATCCTCCTAAAAGTTAGTTATTATACCGTTATAAACTGATTGGTATATACCTTTCCTTAACAGGGGGTGCTCTGAATAATTCTTTTCCAAACTATACAAAAAATAGGTTTAGCCATAAAACTATTCATGCTCCAGCTAAACACACCATATTTCCCTCTCAAAACAAGACTCCAAAGTCTATAGCATCCTTGAGGAGGTGCCAACCAATCTTAGCCAAGCAGTATTCATCTCCCGACAGCTTCGTATACCTAGACTCCCGTGATCCACAGGTAACGTGAGAATATCCCAGCTAAACATATGGACTCTACGCCTCCCAATCTGATCACTCCAAATGAAACCGCAAATCTTCTTATCAATTTCATCATAGACAAACTTGGGAAGAGGGATAGATTGCATAACATGATTAGGTAAAACAAAAATAACCGACTTCACAAGTGTTACATGCCCTGCTAATGAAAGTAAGCCTGTTTTCCAGCCAGCTACAGCAGAATCCATCTTATAGAGGAGCGGATCGAAAAGATTCTTTCGAAGTTGGCCATGGACAATCAAGACTCCTAAATAGCTTCCCATATCCTCTGTAAGAGCCATCCCCGCAACAGAACAGATCTGATTTTGGAGAGCACTGTCAATAGATGACAAGAACAGGATTCTAGACTTCGCATAATTAACTCTCTGACTGGAAGCTACTCCAAATTCCTCAAGGCATTGTTTAATCAATTGAACCTGCTCAATGGACACCCTAGCAAACAACAGGAGGTCATCAACGAAGAATAAATGAGACAAGAGAGGGCAGTGGCGAGCTAGGGAAACCAATATCCAACGTCCATCAGAAATAGCTTGAGAAATATGGTGATTGAACCTTTCCATAGCTAGAACAAATAAGTAGGGGGAAATAGGATCTCCCTGATGAACCCCTCTAGATGGTCGAAAGCTATGAGAGAGATGATCATTCCACAAAATCTTTATATTGCAAGAAGAGAGGCAGTTAGAGATGATAGTTCTCCACTGTTCTGGAAATCTAGCTAACATAATCATCAAGAGCAAAGCGCCATTCCAGTCTGTCGATCCTTGGAAGACCATCATAAGTTATCCGAAAAGTTTTTGACGTTATGGACATGGTGGGCATGAAGTTGAACCCTAAAAAGTGCACCTTCGAAGTAAAACTCGGAAGTTCCTAGAATATATAGTCTCAGAAAGAGGTATAGAGGCGAACCTAGAGAAAATTAGTGGCATCCAAAATATGGAAGCACCAAAACCATTAATGAGGTACAAAGGCTGAATGTGTGGGTCATTGCACTTGTTTGTTTCATATTGTGCTCGGCCAGAAGGTGCATCTCGTTCTTCAAGACCTTAAAAGGCAAAGGCAAGTTTGAACGGGGAGAAGAGTGTTAAAGAGGTATTTGAAAGTCTAAAAACCTTTTTATCATCCCCTTTGCTGCTAAGCCCGCCCGTTGAAGATGAAGTTTTGTTTCTATACTTGTCTGTGACAAAAGAAACAGTTTGCTCAATGCTTGTTCGTGAAAACAGTGGGGGTGAAGCCCAGTATACTATGCCTGCTAGGTGTTGAAGGGGCAGAGTTGAACTACCCTCCCCTCAAAAAGTTGACATTTATAGTTCTAATGTCAGCCACAAAGCTGTGACCATACATTGAGTCACATACCATAGAAGTCAGAATAGATTACCCGTTATGGAAGATTTTACACAACCAGAATTGTCAGGGCGGTTATCCTCCTAGGCGGTAATATTATCGGCCTACGGTATCAAGTATGTCCTAAGGAAGGCCATGAAAGCCTAGGTGCTAGCTAACTTTGTTGCAGAGATGACTCTGTCATTAGAACTGTAACAGCCCGGACACCGAACTGCCACCGGCACTAGGATTCAGATCGACTTAAGGTCGCCGGGACCCGTAGTAAGCCTGCTATCCTGTCTGTATACCTGTGCAATCCCATACATGATATTCTACTCACTGGGCTATAGTAGCTCATCCCTCTCCCCTAACTCCAGTTGTGCAGGTTCAGAGGTCAGAGACAACTCAGCAGGGTACAGGAAGAGTACAGAGTAGTGTAATAGCTAGTGTGGACATGTAAATATATATGTATAGTGTATAGAATGGTGCTTGACTTATAAGAATTGTCATCCCTTTGTGGAGTCTCATGATCAGTTTATGTATGTTTCTTTATTGTTGTATGTTTATGAGCAAAACCAGGCTTAACATTCTGAGTTTGATCCGCCTAGAGCCATGAGGAGCTCTAGTAGGGATTAGTAAGAAAATCACAGGTGCTAAAACATGCTCTCATGGAATGCAACACATAAGCACATCACCTCGGCCGGACGGATCAAAACTCCCTCTATCTCATCTGGGGTACCGGAGTACCATGTGCCTGGTCCCCGTAGGGCTGTTCCAGGTCTTTGTGCCTGGTCCCCGTAAGGCTGTTCCAGGTCTTTCCTCTGAGGGCTAATGAATCCTCACGAAGTCTGTGCCGTCTCATAGAAACAATGTACAAGGAGCAGTGCCAAGTACAAGGATAAATGCAATGCGCCATATTCGTGTTCACTAATGCACTCAGCCTATAGCATATTCATGATGCATGAAACATGATAAAAATATCCATTTCTCATATTAAAACATTAAAGTTAGTTCCACTCACATGTAGTTATCTCTGAACTGACTCTGCAGGTCGGACACTGGACTCACTGCTGACCTCCCTGATTCCTCTGGTCCGTACCTACACAGGTGGACTCAAATGAGGGACCAAACTCACTCAAGAACATCTCTAAGAAACTCCCCAAAACCCCTCTAAACAAACCGAAAACCATCACATAAAACATGCAAAAGAAAGCTGGACAGGGCACTTTCGGCGGCAGGTTCGGCGGCCGAAACCCCACTCCAGAGACGAAACTCATGCATGTTCGGCGGCACCTTCGGCGGCCGAAGGTCTCGTCCAGAGACGAAACTCACACACTTTCGGCGGCCGAACTCCCTCTTTCGGCGGCCGAAAGTCTCTGTCTAAACCGAAAGCCTAGCGTTCGGGGGTAACCTTTGGCAGCCGAAACTGCCTCCACAAGGGGTTCGGCGGCCGAACCTGGTTTTGCCCGAAGGGCAGAACCCTGCTCTGTTTCATGCAAACTTTGCCCAAAAACCTACAAACATGCATATCAACTACTCCCAACTAGCATATACACATATATATGCACAAAGGGGTCTAAAACTACCCTAAAACCCCAAACAAACATAGCACATAACACTTAAACATGTTTGAACACCACAAATCACCAAAAACCTCACCTAAACCTAAACATGCATACTACCCATACAAACTTCATAAAACCTTCAAAATCATCAAAGAAGCTCAGGATCTTCACTTACCTCTTAAAGAACTTGAGGATGAAGGATCCTAACGTGGAGATATGAAGAAAAGCTCTTCCAAAGCTCCAAGCTTCAAAACTTGGTTCTTTTGCTCAAAACCTTCATAAGTCACCAAAACTCTTAAAACTCTTGAAAGCTTTGATGAAAATCATGGAAAACATGAAAGTCAACGTGGGAGAGGCTGAAACTCACCTCTGGCTGCAAGTGGAGGAGAAATAACCTCCTTCCACCGACCCTTGGCCCTTTTTGTAACGACCCGGAAATCCGACCCGTTACCGGCGCTAGGATCCAGATCGGCTTAAGGCCGCCGGGACCCGTAGCAAGCCTACATACCTCCTGTAAACCTGTGGAATCCCATACATAACAACATATACATGATCTGTAAAAATTTTTCTTTTCTCTTATCCAAGCAAAACCTGTGCATGCACAAAATCATACATAAACCCCACACTGGAGTCCTCATCAAATGCTCCAATGGGGTATCATCATCATACATATCAGCTTGGATAATCATGGTCATTAACATCATTACTCTTTAAACACTCTGTACATAATGGGGATTCACACACCTCTAGGTCAAGCACTACTATAATCCTCAATACATCATCAAATCATTCATTACATTACATGGTCATAAATACTCATTACATCATGTTCATGTCCACTACTATCTATTACAACATACATGACTTAACTTCACTCTAGCCGACTTCCCGATCTATCCTGTACCTGCAACTCTGGGGATAAAGGGAGTGGGGTGAGCTACTAGAGCCCAGTGAGCAGAATAATAAAACGTCAATTTAAATCATGCTTTCATGTATGCGCCATAACACAAACATTTCACAACAAGGATGAACTTGTCACCATTTAGCCCCTATCTTTCTTACTTATACATGCCGGGGGCGTAGAGCCGTAGCAGGCACACCCGGACTTCCATAATCTGTCATAGTGCCAGGGGCGTAGAGCCGTAGCAGGCACACCTGGACTCACATAGGCTATCATGACATACAAGGGCTAATGGATCATTCAACATTCATCCACATCAACAACAAAGTATGCAATGCAACATATTCGTGAATTCTAATGCAAACAACCTAATATATCTCATGGCATTCATGATGCGTGAATCATGCTAAAACATTTCATTAATTTGCTTTAAAACTTAAAGTTTATTCCACTCACCTCTGGCTAGCTCTGAAGAGACTCTGAAGCAGCTGGCTCACTGCTGGGGGTCTCGGTTCCTCGGGTCCGAACCTACACAGGTGGACTCAAATGAGGGACCAAACATACATGAATATGACTCTAAAATACTCCCCAAAAACCCCCCTAAAACATCCTGAAAACATCACATGAAAACATGCAAGAAATGGCTGAACAGGGCACTTTCGGCGGCAGGTTCGGCGGCCGAAAGTCCCTCTGCAGCCGAAAGTCATGCAGGTTCGGCGGCACTTTCGGCGGCCGAACCTCCCAGACAGAGACGAAACTTGAGTTTCGGGGGCAGGCTTCGGCAGCCGAAACTGCCTCCACAAGGGGGTTCGGCGGCCGAAAGTCACTTCGGCGGCCGAACCTGAGTTTCTGCCGAAGGGCAGAAACTTGGCTCCCTTGTGTCCACAGCCTCCAAAACGCCTCAAAACATGCATAAACTTGTTTCTACACATGCATACACATCATACATCACACCTAGGGGTCTCAAACTATAATATACCCCAACTACAACACTTCAAACAACACATTTCCAACATACATTGTTCAAATCACAACATAAACCCATAAACCTAACAACAAGCCTAAACATGCATTCTACCCCATCAACTTGCATAAAACTTTCATAAAACATAAAAGAAGCATAGATCGAAGCTTACCTCTTGAAGATCGAGAGGAAGAACGACCCTAGCTCGGAAAATGGAGGGATTTAGCTCCAAGACTTCCAAGCTCCAAAACTTGTTTCAAAAGCTTAAATCTTCAAAACCAAGGGAAAACAAGTGAAAATCTTGAAAGATTTAGAGGAAGAACATCAAAAATGGGTGAGGGGCGGCGGAAAGCTCACCTTGGCCGAAAATGGGGAAAAGCTCGCCCGTTTTCGGCTAAGGGACCCTTTTATAGTGGCTGGCCAGACCACGTTCGGGGGCCGAATGTGCCTCCGTATCCATGCAATGTTCGGCGGCCGAACTTGACTTTCGGCGGCCGAACCTGGACTTCCCTCACTCATGCTTTCGGGGGCCTAACGTGCCTCCAAAACGCATGCATGTTCGGCGGCCGAACTTGACTTTCGGCGGCCGAACCTGGGTTTTCCTCCAAAGATTTTTCATGCAAAAACTCATTTAATTTCTTACTTAAAAACATGAAATACATGAAAACATTTCATAAAATCATAGTTTTACCCTTCTAGAGGTTTCCGACATCCGAGGTCCCACCGGACGGTAGGGATTCCGATACCGGAGTCTAGCCGGGTATTACACTTTTATAGGTGGCTGGCCAGACCACCTTCGGCAGCCGAACGTGAAGCCGCAACCATGCAATTTTCGGCGGCCGAACCTTTGCAGTTCTCCCTTGTTGCTTTTCTTTCAAAACTCAAGTCTTTTAACACTTCAAAACATGAAAACAAGTGAAAATACCTTGGAAAACATATGAATACCCTTCTCGAGGGTTCCGACACCCGAGATTCCACCGGACTATAGGAATTCCGATGCCGGACTCGAGCCGGGTATTACAAAAACCTTCAGGGTCCTTAAAGGAGAACACAGAGGACTGGAAGGTCTAGGCAGACGGAGCTTGCAGAGCTGGGGGTTTAGGAAGTGAGATCTTATTGTAATCTCAGATAGGAATAAAGCTTCAATATGCACCCAAACTCGCCTTAAATGCTACTAACAATGTAGCCGAATACGAGACTATAATAACGGCCCTAAGAATCATCAAGGAATTAGGTATATAAAAATTCATTATTTTTAGTGACTTACAATTAGTTGTTAATCAATGTTAGGGACAATTCAGAATCCGAGAACCAAACCTTATTAAATACGAGGAGAAGGTTTGATCCCTAATGGTCAGGATTAAAGATGGGCAGGGTAGCTACGAACTTTTCCAAGTGGCCAGAGGCAATAATAAAGAGGCGGATCTTCTAGCCAAGATGGCAGCGGCGGGCAAACAACACTTGACCCAATCGTTTCAATTCGAGGAATTGTACACTCTAGCAACGGCAGTGGAAGAGTCCTTTCACATAGAAGAAGGGGAATCATGGATGATGCCAGTATACAAATTTTTGACACAAGATGATCTTTCAGTCGATGAATATCAGCCAAACAGGTAATAAGAAAGTCTTCTAAATATGCACTAATTGATGGCTGGTTATACAGGAGGTCCTTAATACATTCATGGCTGCGGTGTGTTACTGAGGAGGAAGGATAAGAAATCTTAAGGGATATCCATGAAGGTGATTGCGGGAGCCAAAAAAGAGCCCGAACAATTGGTCAGAAAACATTTAGATAAGGATACTACTGGCCGATGATAATGAAAGACATGAAGCAGCTTGTCCAGAGGTGTCAAAGATGCCAAGTACATGCAAACATCCCAAGGACCCCGGGAGCAATGTAAGCGGCCATTGGAAGTCCCTGGCCTTTCTTTCAGTAGGAGATAGACATTCTTTGCCCGTTCCCTAAGGCAACCGAGTGAAGAAAGTTCGTAATCGTTGTGGTAGATCATTTCAGCAAGTGGGCAAAGACAGAGGCAATATAGTTCATCACCACCCAACAAACGATTTTCTTCATCAGAAAAAACATATTCACTCAATTTGAAATGCCAAAAATAGTGATCATCAATAATAGAACTCAATTTGTAAGCTCCATGTTCAAAGAATTCTACAAGAAATAGAAAATTGACTTAAGGTTCAGCTCAATCTATCACCTCCAGACCAACAATATGATTGAGGTAACTAACAGGACCATCTTACAGGATCTAAAGAAAAGACTCGACCAAGCCAAGGGCAACTGGACCAAAGAGTTACCTCACATACTATGGGCATATAGAACTAACCACAGGATAGCTACAGGAGAAATGCTCTTTTCTCTTATCTATGGGACCGAGACAATCATTTCCATAGAAATACAAATAGGCAGCTTCAGGACACAATACCCTGAGATATCAAGGACTCCTGAAGAAATACATTTCAATTTGGACCAAGCAAAATTCCTATGGGAAAAGGCCGCAATCAGAATGGTAGAAACAAGATGTTCTGAACATTCAATAGTAAGGTTAGGCCTTGAGCCTTCAACGTAGGGGATCTAGTCCTTAAAAGAGTAGATGTAACTAGTGGCAACGTCAGGTCTAGTAAGTTGGGCGAGAATTGAAAAGGACCATTAAGGGTCTCGAAGGTTATTCACCAAGGGTCATATAAGCTAACTAAGTTAAATGGTCAAGTCATTCCCCATTCTTGGAACATCATCTGAGAAAGTTTTATCAATAACAAATTAACAAGGTCTTTTTCACATGTGTTGTTCTTTAGTAATAAGGAACGAGGGGATTGCCTCCCTCGAAGAGAGGCTAAACCAGGCCTTAAGGCAGTTTTTGCCAGGTCATTCGAGCGTTGGTCCAATTAAGCAAGGGCATAAGGCACTTTTTGCCAGGCCAAGCCATAAAACAGTTTTTGCCAGGCCATTCGGGTGTTGGTCCCACTAGGCAAGACTATAAGACAGTTTTCGCTAGACCAGGCCATAAGGCAGTTTTCGCCAGGCCATTCGGGCATTAGTTCCACTAAGAAAGGCCGTAAGGCAATTTTCGCTAGGCCAAGCCATAAGGTAGTTTTTGCCAGGCCATTCAGGGATTGGTCCCATTAAGCAAGGCCATAAGGTAATTTTCACCCAGGCCAGGCCATAAGACAGTTTTCGCCGGGCCAGGCTATAAGGCATTTTTCTCTAGGCCATTCAAGCGTTAGTCCCACTAGGCAAGGCGATAAGGCAATTTTTGCCAGGCCATTCGGGCGCTGGTCCCACTAAGTAAGGCCACAAGGTAATTTTTGATAGGTCAGGCCACGAGGCGACTCTTGCGACCACAGATTTAGGCGTTGGCCCCATTAATCGAGTTGTTTATGCCAGACAACAAAAAATGTAGATATACCAACCCCGAAAAGACAAAGGATGAAGGTGTCAAACAAAAAATTAGATCGAGTGAAAGATCCTTATTAACAAATCCTCCTAAGACATTTTACGACAAAAGGATGGCAGTCTGTAGGGCTACAGGCCTAGGTATTAATCCTATGTTTTTAACTATTTTATAACTAAACGGGCGATAAGGAAGATATGTTTTAGCTCCCTTCGCTCGGCAAAAATGGTGGCAACAAAGGAAGCACACAAGCATACGAAACATATATTTTCATTACAAAAGATTACAAAGAGTCAAGAAAGGGACTTGAATAAATTCTCTGTTACATCAAAAGTCTCTATTACATCAGAATCCTTAAAATCCATCCCATCCTATGAGAGGGAGCCGTCTGAAAGGCCATGAGAAGAGCTATCTCTCCAACTACTTTCCTAGCCTTCCTCTAGGAATCAATCTCGCACAATCCAACCCGCCCAGAGGTCGCAATGCTGAAAAACCATTATAGTCGTATTGGTTGCAGTCCTCAATCAGTGCATAGAACTAAGCAGTGTACTTGTACCTTCAGAAAGACTCGACTTCAGTTGTTCTTCAAAGGCCATGATGATATCCTCCATACAGATTTGGTTACCCACAAGAACAGAAGAAGAAGAACCTCCACTCCTCTCTCCCATGATAAACCATCGTGAACTAAAAAGAAAAAAGAAGGGTTCTTATACAGCGGGTTCTTGTACAGTGAAATAGCCAACAAACTTTTAAATGCGGCTCAAAAAATAAGGTGACCACAAGTAAGCGAAACGATGCTCACAACTGAGATCATGCAATGTTTCCTAAATCGAAAAGGCAAATGGTCACCTTCGAACCTAAAGAGTCAAAGGCCAGTGGGGGACCTCTGATGTTACATAACATCCACCCAAAAATAAGATATGAGTTATCACCACAAAACAGGGGCTGATGCGGGTGCTTACATCAGGGGCCACGTGGCAAGAATCTGATAAGTGGGAGACACTGTCTCATTATGTGAAAGGAAGACCTAGACACATTAACACCCGAACTATCATCAAGACTCACCCTCTTCTGATAGGCCGAGTCTTGGCACAAGATTACCGTTATCAGACACATTCCCATTTCGCACGTGATCGCGGGATCACCAATCCATTAGTTGGCGATGTTCATTATCGAACAGTCAGCCACATCATCACTGGATTCTTAGAAAAAGATATATTTATCTCCATCTTCTTATAGTATAAAAGGAGAACGATCACAAAGGTAAAGGTACGGTATGATGTAAGCACAATCAATAACACCAAAAATGAAGAGCTAGTATTGCCTCAAGGACCAATTACAAGGTTGAGATCCAAGAGATTGAAGGAAGCACTTCAAGGATTCATGAAGGAATATTTTGAAGTTTTGCAAGTTCATTTTGAAGTTGAAGAATAATCTGGCCATTCCAAGTCAATTAGGCCGAATGTGTCCTTATTGACGATTCAAATTTTGTATTTATAATGGGTAGTTATTTAGTAGTGGCTAGTTATTTAGTAGTGGGTAGTTAACTAGTAGTGTGTAGTTATCCAGTAGTGGATAGTGGCATAGATCATGAATCCATGCAGAGTAGTAGGTAGTAGCATAGATCATGGGTCTATGTATAGTAGTGGGAAGTGACAAAGATCATGGGTCTTTATTTAGGTTTTTACTTATTATTATTATTATTATTATTATTATTATTATTATTATTATTATTATTATTATTATTATTATTATTATTATTATTATTATTATTATTTAATTAGGCTAGGATGCCCTAGGTATATAAAGCATCTCCTTTTTGCATATTGTACACAGATTATCAATTATTCAATACAATTGCTTTACACGATTCTTCTTTGAGAGCATAAGAGAGATCTTGGTTCTTGACATTGCATCACGAATAAGGTTTGATACTAACTTGTATGATTTTTATTCTTGCTGCTCTTAAAATCAATTAGTTATAAGTGTTCTTAATTGCATGTTAATTAAGGGTGCTTTAGATTGGGGAATTATTTTCCGAACTAAGTTCTTTTTACTAGGGTATGTGTCATTTCAGTCTCTAATAGGCTGGGGTTCCACATCAATTGGTATCAGAGTTAGGCTTAGTAATAATTTCTTAATTATCCTTTATGTCTTTGTATTCAATTTTGTCCATTATTGGCCGAATATATCACTTTGGTTATCTGGTGTATTTTCTTCAATTTTTCGTGATCTTTCCATTTGGGATACCTATTAGAGTCGAATACATTGTTTAGCTGCTGTTCAAATCGAATTTTACCCTAAATTCTTGTTTAGGCGGAATTACTATCTTTAGTGATTTGGTTTGTGTTTTTTGCCCTAATTCGTATGCTCCTCTTCTAACACTCTTAGAATAGTATTTCTAGTGTTTTACTTCTGTCCATATAAGAAAAATACCAAAAAGAAGAAAAAAAAGAAAAAAATTTATGTAACTTTGGATTAATTATTGAAACTTTGTTTTGATATTGATACCTACTGATATAAATCATATTTCATATACCTTGAACATATTTCTGGGCTTGGAATTCGAAATACATATTTGGGATAGGTTTAGAGCCAATTTGGGTAGTATTTTCCACAAAACAGTTGTACTTAATATTTGGTGTTTTAAGCGTCTATTTTGTTTGCTTGCTTTGAATTGTTTTTGTTGAGTCAATATTAACATTAGTTAACCCAGGATCGCATGCTTAAGGAAACTTCGTGTTAAGCACATCCGTCTTGTCAATTTTGATTCTTAGTTTGTCAATTTGGTGTCTTTGTGTCTGTTGGTTCCTTACACTTAGTTTGATAAATTGCACATTGTTGAACATCTAATTACACTTAGTACAAGAAATCTCACTTTTGTGTGCTAAATCAATCCGTTTGTTCATTTTGGTCAGTTTGCATCTAGTGTTGTTTCCTATCTTTTTTTTTTGTTAGGTCTTTTTTTGCTTTCCTTGTTATTTGAATCATACAAGTTAGGCTTATTGAGTTTTTATTCTAAAGTACACTTTTGAGATACTAAGTGAGTGCTTGAAAGTTAAACACGTGAGTTGAGAGAATTGTGAATTTTTCTATAATGTATGGGCATAATATTGGTGATACTTCTGACCCAACATTTGCTCTTAAAGTTATGTATAAAGCTTTCATGGATAGCTTCATAAGCTAAATTTGAGAATAGATAACCTTGAGGACAACCTTAAATCTTCAAAAGGCAAGTCTAATTAGAGAGATGATGATACACACGATCCATCCTATGAAGGGGAAAATGAGGCACAATCAGCCCCTTTCCGAGCCAGAAAGTTCAATGATCATGTACCCTATGTAGATAATAATATGAACTCCATAAAGATGAAGATTCCGAGCTTCAATGGTAAGGCTGCTGTTGATGCCTATTTAGAGTGGGAGCATAAAGTGGAGATGGTTTTTAACTGTCAAAGCTATTCCGACGATAAAAAGGTAAAACTTGTTGCCCTTGAGTTTTCAGATTATGCACTAATATGATGGGATGAGCTTGTGAAATCTAGGAGAAGGAATGGAGAGTTACCCATTGCTTATTGGGAAGAGATGAAGCGAATCATGAGGAAGAAATATGTGCTTACTTATTACCATAGAGATCTCCATCATCAGTTGCAAAGATTAACCCAGGGATCAAAATCTGTTGATGAGTATCATAAGGAGATGGAGTTGCTCCTGATCAAAGCAAACATAGTGGAGGAGGAAGACCAGACTATGGCTCGTTTCTTTGGTGGTCTAAACAAGGAGATTACTGATGTGGTTGATTTGCAACCATATGTTGATTTGGAAGACTTGGTGAATATTTCCATTAAGGTGGAAAGACAAAGAGGCCGAAGTAGATGGGGGAGTAACAGGGCTACTCAAAACTCCAATAGCAAATGGGGTTCCAAATGGAACACCAAGGCTGATCCTAAAAGGTTTGATAAGTCTTCAACTCAAAAAGGCACGTTACCTTCCAAAGAAACATCTAATTCTCATGGTAAAAATGAATAAGCCCCTAAATCTAATAGGATTAGAGATATTCAGTGCTTTAAATGTAAAGGGCGTGGAAATTATGCCAATGAGTGTGCTAATAAACGTGCCATGATAGTGAGGGGAGATGAGATAGTCTCCGAAACTGACTCTGATTCTGATGAAATACCACCTTTAGAAGATTGTTCTGATGTAAAGATAGAAGAGTATCTTGTTTAGGGAGAGCCCTTAGTGATATTGCGTACTTTAAATATTTCTATTAAAGAAGAGGAAATTGAACAGCGTGAAAACATCTTTCACACTCGTTGTTTGATAGGTGGTAAAGTCTATTGCATAATAATAAACTCGGGTAGTCAAGTTAATTGTGATAGTACTATTTTAGTTGATAAATTAGGACTATAAACTATTAAACACCATAATCCTTACAGACTTCAGTAGTTGAATAATAGTGGCGAGACAAAGGTAACCAAGTAATGTAAAGTGTCATTTTCTATTGGTAAGTATGTAGATGAGGTTACTTGTGATATTGTACCCATGTAGGCTGAACATATTTTGTTAGGTAGACCATGGCAATTTGATAGGCGTGTCATTCATGATGAGTATAGTAATAGGTTTTCTTTTACGTTTCTTGGTGTAAAATATATATTTGTACTATTATCTCCTAAAGATGTATATGCAGATCAAGTAAAATTACAACAATCTGCTAAATTAGGTAAGGGAGGTGAGACAAGTAAAAAGAATGAGGGAAAAGAGGCCAGTAGTAAAAAGAATGTTTCAAATGGCCCAAAGGAGAGTGACTGCACAAGAAAGGATAAAAATGAGAGATGTGCAGGAGAGAAAACATTAGTGAGTGTGGAGGTAAAAGGAGAGCTGAGTGAGAAGAGTGAAGAATTCAGCAAGTCTTCCTTTTATTGTAAAGAGAGAGAGTTGAAGAAAGCATACTTAGGGAAGAAAGTTTTGATTATGTTGCATTTTAGTTCCAATTTTATGATTGAGACTAACCCTACTGATGAATTGCCTAGTTCTTTTTCTAAGTTGTTGTAGGATTTTGCGAATATATTTCCTGAGGAGGTGCCATCTCGGTTGTCGTCTATTAGGGGAATAGAACATCAGATCGATTTTATCTCTGGAGCTCAGATTCCAAACCGTCCAGCTTACCGGAGTAATCCTGAGGAGACAAAGGAATTGCAAAAGCAAGTTGATGAGTTGCTAGCTAAGGGACATATCAGGGAGAGCCTCAGTCCATGCGCAGTACCTGTTTTGTTGGTTCCAAAGAAAGATGGAACAATGCGTATGTGTGTTGATTGTCGTGCGATCAACAAAATCACTGTAAAATATTGCCATCCTATTCCTAGATTAGATGATATGCTTGAAGAATTATATGGTGCTGTTTTCTTTACCAAAAGTGATTTGCAAAGTAGTTATCATCAAATTAAGATGAAGCTAGATGATGAGTGGAAAACTGCCTTTAAGACTAAATATAGTTTATATGAATAGTTAGTGATGCCTTTTGGCTTAACTAATGCACCTAGCACATTTATGAGATAAATGAATCATGTTTTGCGTGATTACCTAGGTAAGTTTGTGATTGTGTATTTTGATGATATATTGATTTATAGCTGAAACTTGGATGATCATATTAGGCATGTTGAACTTATCCTATAGAAGTTGCATGATCATGAATTGTATGCTAATCTTAAGAAATGCACATTTTGTACTGATAGTGTCATATTTCTAGGATTTGTTGTTAGTTTACGTGGAGTTGAGACAGATACTGAAAAGATTAAGGCTATCCAGAATGGCCTACACCTAAGAATGCTAATGAGGTGAGATCCTTTCATGGATTAGCAAGCTTCTATAGGAGGTTTGTTAGAGATTTCAGCACTATTGCTGCACCTCTAAATGAGATCATTAAAAAGGTTGTAGGGTTTAAATGGGGGTAAAGAACAGGAACTTGCATTTAATACATTAAAAGAAAAACTTACTACTACTCTTGTTTTAAGGTTACCTGATTTTTCTAAAACCTTTGAAATCGAATATGATGCTTCTAGGATTGGTATTGGTGTTGTTCTTATGCAGGAAGGCCGACCCATAGCATATTTAGTGAGAAGTTAGGTGGCGCATATTTGAACTATTCAACCTATGACAAAGAGTTCTACGCACTGATTAGGGCTCTTGAAGTTTGGGAACACTACTTGCTGCCTAATGAGTTCGTGATTCATACCGATCATCAATCTCTCAAACACTTTAAGGGACAAGGTAAGTTGAACAAGCGACATAGTAAGTGGGTTAAGTATCTCGAAATCTTTCCTTATGTGATTAAATACAAGCAAAGTAAAGAGAATGTGGTTACTGATGCATTATCTAGACGTTATGCATTGACTTCCGTACTTAGTTCTAAGTTATTAGGATTTGAGCATTTGAAAGATATATATGAGAATGATACTGATTTTGCTGATGTATTTAAGGCATGTGAATATAGGGCGTTTAACAAGTTTTATTTGCATAATGGGTTTCTTTTTAGGGGGAAATAAATATGCATACTCAATTGTTCAATGCGTGAGTTGCTTGTTAGAGAATCACATTCAGGAGGGTTAATGGGACATTTTGGTGTGTAAAAGACTTTAGACATGTTGAATGAACACTTTTATTGGCCTAATATGCGAAAATATGTAGAGAAAATTTGTGCTCAATGCTTTGCATGTAAACAAGTTAAATCTAAGTCCTTGCCACATGGGCTGTATACTCCTTGGACTGATATATCTATGGATTTTATGATAGGTTTATCTAGGACAAAAAAAGGTAGAGATTCAGTGTTGTTGTTGTAGATCGCTTTAGTAAGATGACACATTTTATTCCATGTCATAAAACTGATATGCAACGAACATAGCTGATTTGTTTTTCAGGGAAGTAGTCCGTCTACATGGTATACCTAGGACTATTGTTTCTTATAGAGATTCTAAGTTCCTTAGTCATTTCTGGCGTGTTTTGTAGGGGAAATTAGGTACTAAACTTTTATTTTATACTACTTGTCATCCACAAACTGATGGCCAAACTGAAGTTGTGAACAGGACTTTAGGAACTATACTTCGTGCTATTGTGGGTAGGGACTTAAAAACTTGAGAAGAATATTTGCCATATGTTGAATTTGCTTATAATCGCGCTGTCCATTCTTCTACTGGTTATTCACCTTTTTGAGATTGTGTATGGTTTTAATCCATTAATTATATTAGATTTAATGCCTTTACCTTTGAACGAGTTGTCTGATTTAGATGGAAAAGGAATGTTGAAATGGTTAAATCAATATACATGAAAGCGCGTGAGCATATTGAGAAGCGTAACAGAATGTATGAGAAACAAGCCAATAGGGGTCGCAAGAAAGTTGTATTCAGGCTAGGTGATTGGGTTTGGATCCATATGCGAAAGGAGAGATTTCCGAATCAAAGGAAATCAAAACTCGATGCACGAGAGGATGGATCATATCAAGTGTTGGAACGAATCAATAACAACGCATACATATATAATTGATCTGCCAGGTGAGTTTGGTGTAAGTGCTACCTTTAATATTTATGATTTGTCTCCTTTTGATTTTGGTACAGATTCGAGGACGAATCCTTTTCAAGAGAGATGGGATGATGTAAGCACAACCAACAATACAAAAAATGATGAGCTAGCATTGCCTCAAGGACTAATTACAAGGTTGAGATCCAAGAGATTGAAGGAAGCACTTTAAGGATTCATGAAGGAATATGTTGAAACTTTTCAAGTTCATTTTGAAGTTGAAGAACAATCTGGTCATTCCAAGTCAATTAGGCCGAATGTGTCCTTATTAACGATTCAAATTTTGTATTTATAGTGGGTAATTATTTAGTAGTGGGTAGTTAACTAGTAATGTGTAATTATCCAGTAGTGAATAGTGGCATAGATCATGGATAGATGCAGAGTAGTGGGTAGTAGCATAGATCATGGGTCTATGCATAGTAGTGGGAAGTGGCAAAGATCATGTGTCTTTATTTAGGTTTTTACTTATTATTATTATTATTATTATTATTATTATTATTATTATTATTATTATTATTATTATTATTAATTAATTAGGCTAGGGTGTCCCAGGTATATAAAACATCTCTTTTTTTCATATCGTACACAGATTATCAATTATTCAATACAATTGCTTTACACGATTCTTCTTTGAGAGTTTAAGAGAGATCTTGGTTCTTGACATTGCATCACGAACAATGTTTGATACTAACTTGTATGATTCTTATTCTTACTGCTGTTAAAAACAATCAGTTATAAGTGTTCTTAATTGTATGTTAATTAAGGGTGATTTAGATTGGAGAATTATTTTTTTAACTAAGTTCTTTTTATTAGGGTATGTGTCGTTTTAGTCTCTAATAGGCTGAGGTTCCGCATCACTCTATCTCTAATACTACACAATCTCTAAATAATTCATTGCATTCTCTCTATTCTTCAAGATACTAACTTGAGCGTTAAAATGACTGTCGTGAACATCTACCACCTCTCACATTTCCTCTTTTACATGTTCTAGCTGATCGCAGTCTAGTTTCATTCTTACCACATCATCAAACTAATCTCAACAATATCAATAATTATCTCTTTAGATTATATAAAATATTAATTTATAATGTTCATTAAGATGATGACGTTATTGTCTAACTTGACAGTAGAATGCAAATAAATTTAACTAGTTAGTATAGGGCGTATTGGTTATTTGAGTATATATATAAGAACAATAGTTCATCTAAATTAACTTCCCACAAAATAAGCTTATTTTTAATTCATAAAAATAACAATATCTATAATATAGCTTGAAGTTGAAGTCTAACCAATTAAATAATTAATTAGTAAATTACATTACATTTATTAAAGAAGTGCAATTTATCAAGATGCTTTATTTCCCATGAAATTATTTTAACAGTACAAAACTAAACAAAATTAAAAACTCATACATATTCTACTTACCACTAATCATTCATTTTAAATTTTTATAATTTCACAATAAATGTATGCAATATAATAAGAATGGTTAGCAATGACTTTTTCTTAGTGGTTTTGGAATCATGTCTAATGCTATGAGTTATTGAATTTGAGTTCATTACATGAACAATTACACTTATTAAAAAAATAGCAAGAATAACTAATTTCATATGTTTCAGATTATTATATTATTAGCATTTCAAGAAAATAAAATAAAAAATCCTTTATGTCCACACAGTCTTCACTTATTTACATCAATAATATGACAAGAATATGAATCTTGCTCCCTATCAAAGCAAACAAAGATTACGAGGACAGAAATTAAGCTTTCTTGGAGACAAAAAGATGCCAGATGGAGGTTCTCATTACATGAACAAAACACGTGGACAACAACTAATGGCATATGCAGGCACATGTTCAGCTTTGACCATATCTAACTTGGATGCCAAAACATTATTGCCTGCCTGTTACCATTGTCTTAGGTTTGCTTTGGTGGAATCTGCAATATCTCTATCAGAATCCTATGCAGAGCCTGAGGCTTTGAGAAGAATGGTGCATGATCAGAACCTTTAACCTGGAAAACTTGTTCTGGAGGATTGGATTCTATCATGGATTCCTGTAGAGAAACAGGGATTGCACAATCTTCTTGAGTTTTTACATAAAATCGTCGTATGGAGCCGTAGTTCTTGTCTGAAAGAGAAAGCTTCTCTGCAAGTGGAGCAAATGGGATTGGTCTCATTGATACTGATGCCAGAGCTATGTCCTGAGATGCATGTGAAATTTACAATTTGGATGTAAGAGGATGTTACCCTGTCAGAAGGTTGTGTCAAAGCGCAAATGATACATAAATTTTTAAAGGAAAATTACTGTCGGATCCTTGAATTTTAAGAAATTTACTAGTTCGTCTATATTTCAAAATCATTAAATTAGAATGTCAATCTATTTTATAAAATTGAACTCTTTAATCATTATATTAAATAAATTTTTAGTCAACTTGATTTAATTTCAATCAGAAAAATTAATTAGTAAAAATATTTAAAATTATATATATAAAATAGTATGTAAATTTAAAATTATAAGGACTAAACAATATAAATATTCAAGACAATTAACAGTTTTTTTTAGAGAAATTACTATTTAATTTCTATGTTATAAAGAAACTTACTAATTAATTTCTCAATTTTTAAAAATATATTAAAATGCCTTTATCGTTTCAAATAGTCTAATAATTTATCTTTTCATTAGTTTTAACCATTAAATATTATAAAAAGTTTAAAATATCCTTAATACATAGAAATTAGTTAGTAAACTTTTTATAAAATTGAGAAATTAATTAATAAATTTTTTAAAATTATATCCTTCATACATAGAAATTAGTTAGTAAACTTTTTATAAAATTAAGAAATTAATTAATAATTTTTTTTTAAATCATGGTGATTAAATAGTAAAATATTTAATGGCTAAAATCAATGAATGGTATAAATTAATAGATTTTTTAAAAAATTAAAGATGTTTTAATGTATTTTTCAAAATCGAAAGATCAATTAGTGAGTTTTTTCATGAAACTAAATATTTTTTTTAAAAGAAAAATTAAAAAATTAAATTTTACAAAAATATTTTAATCGAGTGATTTTAAAATATAGATAAACTAGTAAATTTTTATAAAAATTTAGAAATTTTATACAAATTCATCCTAAATTTTATTTTATAATAACTTAGGTTTTAGGGCATTTTTTTAAGAATCAGGATTATGCACCCAAGGAAATGTGAAAATTTTACCTTAGCTGAACTCTGGTTAAACAATAAATCTGCTAAAAACTCCTTGTCAAGGTCAATAGCTGTTGGAGGTTTATCCTTCCCATTTGCATAAAGAAATACCTGAGCTTGTCTCATCAGATCATTCGATCCTGTCTGAAGTCACCATGAGAATCTATATTAATCCAAGAAGTACTAGGTGACTTGATCAATTGTGTCCAAATAAGATATCAAAGTCTCAGGACTAATATTGAGTGAATTACTATTAAGTCCCTGTATTTCATCAAAATTAACTCTTTAGTCCTTATTTCTAAATCACTTGTAAAGAATAGGACTCCATAGTTAATTTTTATAAAACATATGGACCTGATAGTGATTTTACCCTCAAATGTTTTTTCCTTTCTTTTTTTTCTATCATGGGCCAAAATTATTGTTCTTGGTAAGGTTACTTGGAAGCAACCTAACTTTATCAACTTTTGGTATAGGACACACATGCCAATAGAAGACACTTATGAACTATGAATTATTGAGCAGTTGGCCATGTGAAGAAACATTTTTAGTCAAAAAGAAATGAAATACACAATGCTTCATTTAATGGATGAGGGTGTACGCATGGGGAGGCCACCAATTCTTGCCCTTATGACATTAAAAAAATAAATAAATTTGATCTCAACTATATAACAGAAATTAAAAATATTAAATTTTATTTTTCGATTCAAATCTGTCTCTGAACTATTATTACGAAGTGAAATAATTCCAAATAAACTGAGAAAAATGCCGTTCACACTCTTAAATTCTAGGAATTGGTAACTTTATTTGGATTTTAAATTACATACCTGTTGGGATAATACATCAAGAGCACTCTGGCCATTTTGCAACATTGTTGCAGCAATAAAAACAGATTTAGCAATCTGAGATGGAAACATCTCCATCAAATATGATATGCAAGCTCCACCAATATCATGTCCCACCAATATCACCTACATTATTAGTTTCAACGTAAAAAACTCGATACATATAAAATATATAAGATACCGATATTACCTACATTGAAATTTAGTGACTGCAATAAATCAGTGACTAAAGTTTAATAATTATAGGTGAAAATTACCCCAATATATTTAATTCAATTTGGTCAAGCAATCGAAAGATCTAATATTGATTTCTTTAAATGTGTCATTGTTTAAATTCATCCATGAAAATTAGGGTGGATATCTCGTATTCAAAAATTAGTTGTTAATCTCTAAAGATTTAAATAATTCAATTTTCTTTCGTAAACTATTATTCATTCGTTCGAAACTGATCAACTTCTATTCCACTTTCTATAAGTAGATTCAAGCTTTAACTCATTCGGTAGATTTAAGTTCGAGTTTTGCTCTTTCTTTTTGATTTTCATCTGAAAATACATCTATATATCTATAGATATGATAGTAAATTGTAAATGGAGAAGAGTGAGGATAAGAGTGACAGACCTTCTCTCCTTGATGGAGCTTGTGGAAAATATCAGTAAGGGGCTTTGTGTATTGAGATAGATTCATAATGGTATTAGTATCAGAAGAATGGATGCCAGATCCAGTGAGGTCAACTGCATCAACTGTGAAGCCACTTTCCACTAGAAGTGTTATGATTTTATACCAACACCAGGCTCCAAACCCACCTCCATGGACAAGTATCAAATGTTTGGTTTCAGCATCTTCAATCTTTAGATCCTGAAACACACAAGTATCTTTGTATTATACCTAAACCACTGAGAAGGATTTTTTGTTTATGCTTTTCCCTTGTAATAGGCTTGTTGCAAATAGGGTTATGTAATCCATCGGTTTGCTTTGAATCAGACTAAATTGAATAATTGAATAATCAAACTACAGTGTTTTTTTTGTTTTTTTGTTTACAAAATGAAGCAAATTTATAAGGAAATCAAATCAAATCAAAGTATTATTTGGCACGATTTGGTTGGATCAGTTCTTTTGGAGTCAAATTTTTTGGGCCTCCAAAAATCAAATTTAGATCAACTTGGACAGCAGAAAAGAAGTGGGCTTGCAATGAACTATGGGCTACAGGGGGCAAAAATTGCAAAAAGCCCTATGGTTGGTGGGGCCTTTTTTGGTTAGAAACCATTGTAACCACTGTATATTTAGTAATTAATTTATATATTATGAAAAAAAATTTTAATTAATTTTTAAATTTTAAAAAATATATTAAAATATTTTTAATATTTTAAAAAAATCTATTAATTAATTTTTATATTAATTTAAGCCATTAATTATATTATTTAATATTTATAATTAAAAAATTATTAATTATGTAAAAACTTTTTTATAATGCTTAATTATTAAAATTAATATAAGAACAATCAGTAAACTTTTTAAAATATTATATACATTTAACTAAATAATAAGTTTTCTATAATATAAAGATTAAATAATAATTTTTTATAAAAAACAAATTATATGTAATTTTCTTTAATTGTAATGTATTTAAAATAATAACTCATAAACAAATGGCATGATCACCAATGTAATTATTTATTATAAATAAAAATACTTATTAAATTACATTGACACTAAACATAAAAGAATTTGTGATATTCCCACTCTAATATTTAAAAAAAGGAATTTTAAACTCTTAAAAATTTTCAAGATTTATTAAAATTATATTGCACTGATAGTTGACTAAGTGCCTAATTGTAATTTAACTTGCACAACTACTATAATTAAAAGCCTCAAATGATCTGGCAACATTTTTTAAAAATTTTATAAAGAATTTTTCAGCTTATAATTTTGAATTTGACTAAATAAATTTTGACATTTAAATTCATGGGTTGAATTGTTTTATCTATCTGACAAGTCCATGATAGAAACATGATTCTAAAAAAATTTTAAAATAAAATAAATTGAAGACTTTGATCTTGATTGCATGATTTGTTAAGATATTTCCATAATGAATGCTCACAAAAGTTCAAACAAATACAATATTATATGAAGCAAAAGTGGAAGACATCATCATCCAAATTCATTTCAGAACTCAAGATTTGACCAAACCAACCTTTAATATTCCCAAGACATGAAAAATTAAAAATTAAAAAAGAAAAACAATAGAAGGAACCCTTTAATTAACATATTACAATTCAAAATTAAATTAATTTTTTTTTAAAAAAAAAAAAAAAAACTCTTTAGAAAATGTGAAAAGTGGGAATTTTAGGGCTAAAGATTAGAAATACTATTCAAATAAAGGCTAAAAAAAACCTCTACGGTTTGATAAATACCCATATTAATAATTGATTGAAAAATAACATTGAAGAGTAAGGAATCCGAAATATCCAGAAATTGATGATTTTTTCCAAGTGCAATCAATTAAGCATACCTGATTAACAAGCTGACTTGGTTTGAACAAAGGATCAGCGAGAGATCGTTGTCTAGAACTGGAACTTTTTGTAAAAGAATGCTTCTTATTGGATCCCTGGTGAGAAGTAGAAGATACAGAAGAGGATCTTGGGAATGGAAGAGTGCCGTTTCTTTGATGATGACGAAAAAGCATAGCTGCAGCAATAGCTTGTTCAGCTAAATCTTCATCAAGCTGCTCTTTGTTGATGTTGTCGATATTATTATTCTGTTTCTTTGAAGAAGAAAGAGAAGGTAAAAAGAAGGCAGGATCTTTTTTTACATTGGAAGAGGAATTAGAGGTTTTCTTTGTGAGATGATCCTCCTGGGCTGAGCTGAAACAGCCTACTGAATTTCCCATTTTCTTTGCATGGAAAAGAGAGAAAGAGAGAGAGAGGTGAAGGTCAAACTTTATAAAAGGCTGATAATGGAATTGGGTTGGTCCTGCCCACTGCTATAAAAAGAGGGTTACTTGGATTCTTATCAATTTAATTGAAGATTTATTATTCTACAAGAAATTATTCGCTAAGCGTGCACATTGAGTTAGATATTTTTTTAGCGGTTTCCATGGATTAATAGTACTCTTAATCTGTGTAATAATTCTTTTTTTTTTTTCTTGAGAAAATTTACTTGGTCTAACTGGTTGAATTTTCAAAACAATCCGATGCAATTCTTAATGAATAATTTAAGCTTCAGTTGATCCAGTAAGATGCATAGAATAGAAGTGAGACAAAATGAGGAATAATTGTTTAAACCATCAAATTAAGAACCCATTTTTAGACTTAGTATACCTCTTCAAGACGAAGATTGGCTGATGGGTTGTTGAAAAAGAAAAGGAAAAATTAACGATCAATCAGATTAGATGGAGACTAAGAGGCCCTACATGAAGAATAAGATAAAGAAAAGTTGGAACTTGTCAACTACCTATCTATGTAAGGTTAGGCATGTATAAACATCTTCGAATTTTATAGTATACACTGCGTTGGCTGTTGACCAAAGAGATGGAGTTACTTCTTGGCCTTTGCTGCACAGAAAAACCCATTCAATCTACATTTTCAATATTAATTTAAATAAATTAATTACATTAGTTTTAATGAAACAAAAAAACATTTTTCACTAATATTATAGTAAAAAATTAATTTAATCTATTGATTGAAAAATAATTTAATAACAAAAATACTCGTTTTTATACTTATAAGCTAATTTTTTATTAAATACACATTTTAATCAAACAAAATAGATTTAAAAATACTGAATACTTGTAAATTAATTTTTATAAGATATGACAAACGTCCTCTAAGGAGATCATCATCAATATATAAATGCAGATTTTTCCGAATGTTCAGGGACCATGTCTGCTTGAGTTTTGATTCATGTTAAATGATGGAAAAAATTTCATAACATCCAAATGTTAACACCTGAAATTCCTGGAACACTTGCTGTCGTGATAGGCACTAGATTCAGTCAAGCAGTAATACTGGATTGCCCAAATTCTTGTCAAAAGCCAATTCAAAGAATCAAAAGCACAACCGGCATGTCTCTGGTGCCTTCCAATTCCATTGACAGAAAAATGTGCAAAAATGTTCACCGAAAAAGTGCCGCCGCGGGATAGCAGTCGACATCACTCCATCCACTGTTGGCCACAGTTTTAGGATCAGAGGAACACATGACTTGGAGCTGCCATCAAGATTTGCAGTACCAAGTACTGATAGTAAATTTATATATGCTATGACATATTTATCACTACACTTCCGGCAGATGCCTGGTTGGCTGCACGATTACTCCCAAAATTCTTTCGGTTGGATTCCCTTGCTATTCTTGAACCAAACTGCAAATGTAAAGCAGTAGAATTTATTGCTTTCAAAATAAAAAAATCAAACACATAGGTATTGAGGTTTTTTACGAGTTTTTTTATTTTTTTATTTTGTTGTTTGGGGGTTTAGGGAAATTGTCTTGAACTTCAGTAGTTTCAAGGTACTGGTTTTGCTTTTCCTCTTTCCAAATTATAGCCAACAGATAATTGCTTTGGTAAAAATCTAACACAGGATGTATCATATCATTATCCTAGCCAAGCTTGCTGAACATTCTTGAACAGAAATATCAAAAACCTGGATTGCTCGTTTCGGAAGAACTGCTGCCTCATGTAAACCAAGCATTTTTGCAACCTTCAAGACAGGTAATAAAGACAATTAATTTTTACCACATGAAATGAAAAATATACTAATCCTGCTTAAAAGGACATTGATTTGTCAACAGCATGGGGAACAGATACAATTTTTAGGATGTAAATTGCACACTTCAGCATTAGACCTGTAGCAATCAACTCATATGGATGTATAAATGTCCAAGCATATATGACAAAAAGTTGTATCCCCACCATTCGCATCCTACAACACAAGAGAATGAAAATAGAACAAAAGGAATACAAAACTGACCTCTCTCAGGATCTTCTTATCACCAGTCCCACTGGGTTGATTAAGGTTGGCAACCTCCCATAAAGGAATATCAAGAATAGTCCTAATAACATCTTCATCCAAGAAAGGAAATCTAGCCTGGTGAAAGCAATTAGATAGTTAATATCCAGAGCAAGAAAGGGAGACGATTAAAAATTGTCTGAGTTGCCTGCAATACCTCCTTCCCATTATCAGCAATGCATCTATCATCTCTCCCCATGTTTCGCTTCCATATTCTTTGCATGTCCAACTTCATCTCCTCATTGAGCCCAAGCCAACTGACGATAGCATGTGAATAACCATATGACAACATGAGCATGTGTTCCCCCAAATATCTCCATATGGTATATCAGACTTAAATGATAATGTTATGTGCTCGAACTCTAAAGGTTGTTCCTTCGAACTGGGAAAAAATTATAAGATAATAATTGGACATGCGATTGCATAAAAACCTAACAGGATTATCTAAGGCTTCATTTGGAAAAATCCTTTTCATGCTTTCCTATTGTATCTCTTTTTTATTTAAAAAAAAAACAGAGGGAGAGAGAGAGAGACGAGAAAAGCCCGGCGTTCAAGCAATCACCACCCCCCACCCTCCAAGACCACTAGAAAAAAAATAACCACCATAATAAAGCAAAAGATTTCTTATGTTTCTTTGTCATAAAGTGGACAACTTTCATCAATAGTGTTTAGACTTCAAGACATGTTTAAGCTAGATTACTGACACACGAGAATATCATGAAGCTGCTTTTCTGTTTCCCTTTCTTTCATTTCCAGAAGCTACACCCTCATCCAGGGTAACAACAATTATTATTTTAGAGTTTATGTTATTTAATATTCCTAACTGGATTTGAATTATGATTTCTATTCCTATTTGATTAGGTCTGTAAGCTCTATAAACAAGGGTAATTTTCTATTATTTTAGATCTTTGGATTATGATAATATATGAAATAATACAATGGAGAAAAGGATTTGGTCCTTAATATGCCTTTGTTCTTCCTTGTTCTACATAACATTAAAAACAAAAATATAGCAAGAAAACAATAGACATTTATTTTCCAATGGCATAAATTAGAAATGATGAAATACCTTCCAACTTTAGAACACCATTTGCAAAAAAAAAAATAAATAAATTGTACAGCTGCAATTTATAAACTAGCATACACAGTATAAGCTATTAGAGAATGATGATGCATGGAATTTAGTCCATTCACGTTAAAACATACCTTCCACATCTGTATTTTGTTTTATGCCTTCCATATCCAGCACACTGCTCATCAGCACCAGAGCCAACCAGGACAATTCTGGCACTGGATTTGTATCTAATGCGCTGTTGATTCTCATCATCATTGTTATTGCTAGTTCCTTCAGAGACCCAACCATAACCACTTGCAGCCAGCCATAAAGCAATTCCTATATTCAGGTCCTGAAACATTGTGCAAATTGTTTTTCAAGAGTAATACTAGATATCCATTTTCTAACATGTTTAGAATGTTAATTAGCATGCTGATTTTATCTTAAAGCAGATATGTTCATCAATTGTAAAAAGACCTTAAAATGCTTACACGCATATCCTGAAATGCTAGAAATCCTATTTTAAATTTCAGGAGCTTTAGAAATTAACGAGTTACAAAATCTATGCTGCAAAGTACTACACGTATAATGCACTTGTTCACAGAAGAAATCAATTACCATATAAGTATTTGCAGGGTTAATGAGAGACATAACATGCTTCATTTCCAAAGTCAACTTTGACAAATCAGCATCAATCTCTACAAGTTTCCACCTGCATCCCAAATCAAAACTGAATTTAATACCAGAAATGTAAATGGACAAAATGGACTAATAACCAAGAGGAATTATTATGAATAAAAGATTATAGCTCAAAACATTTGCCTTCTTGCTGGATGAGGAACTCATATTGTCCCTAATTTACTGTGAACTACAAATTGACCTGGTGGTCGTTATTCTGGACTTGATTTAATTTTGATTTCTTAATTTGTGCTCAAATGTATTGTTCTCCAATTATCACTAAATACTATGCAACCTTTGGCATAAAATAAATGCACTGCATGCGCACAAAAATTTCCAAACATCACTTACATATCTTTGATATAAAAAGCTAGAAGATGTAAAGTAATCTAAGGTGGAAGATACAAGGTTTCAAGCATAAAACATCAGATCTAAGTGAAACATTGATTTCTATACCTTCTCAATGGTGCAATTCTTCTAAGTTCCTCAAATCCTGCCTTGGCAGATATTCTATCAGGAGCAAACTGACCATCAAAGCTCACATTAAGTAAATCAATTCCATCTGCCAAGGGAATTTTATTGGCAAATTAGCTTGACCAAACATCCAAAAGACTAAATTTCAACCAGCTGTCTATGGATCCAAAATGTTAGAGATGGGCCAAACTAAAAGGAGAACCAGAAAGTCATGTTAAACACGCTGAGAAAACTATAAAATTAAGGAATAGCATTTCCCATTTAAACAGATAAGCATATGTACTGACAAGAACCAGCACTGAATCAAGAACAGTCAAATGTACAAAATCAGTTTTGACTTGGGTTTGATTAGAGTTTTGATAAAGAATAAAAAAACCAAAATAGTAATTCTTGCAGTGTCAGTTTTCCCAGTTCCAATTCAATTCTCGGATCCAGTCTAGAGTACCCAAGAAGCATGCTCAGCCCTATAAAGAGACCTACTTAGAGCATAAGGGCAAAAGATCATAAAAGATTGTTAAATGTCAAGCATTATTGCTTCTTCATACACTTGTTAACTTAAACACTGATTAGAAAAGCACAAATTTTAAGACAAGGAAACATGACAGAAGGAAATGAAAAGTCTAGTTTAGCAGAAAGGGGACAGACTTACAGCTGGTATCTAGACACTCATCCAATAATGCTGCAAGGATCATAGAATCCAAACCACCAGAAAACAGGATTGCCACTGGAACAAGTTCCTGTTTTCCAGTATCAGATGTTTCTACCTGTGGATTCAAATATAAAGGGTGTTATTAAATTGAAAGAATAAATAACTAAGCATATAAATGAAGCTTTGGAGATTGCAGCAATCAGAACACAGAACTTGATTCTCCGCTTTTGTTAATCAGACAATAAGAGCTGGGGAGGAGGATAATAAATCACTGCAACTTCTTTTAAGTCTTTCCCAAAATGGGAAAAAGTTTTTGTGAAAGTGATTTAGAAACACTTTGACTAGGAAAACATTTTCTGGAAAACACTTTCTGCAAAACAAATGGAGCCTTTTGTGTTCTTGAGGTGGTGGTGTTGTGAAAGTGATTTAGAAACCTTTTGACTAGGAAAACACTTTCTGCAAAACAAATGGAGCCTTTTGCGTTCTTGAGATGGTGGGGGTGTAAAACCAAAAAAGCAGTAAAAAGAATAAATAAACTATAAACGAACAACATAAGTGCACATATCCATTAGTACCAACTACCATCAATCTTCTCCAGCATGTGACAACCATAATTAACCTTTTTCTGTTATAGTTTCTTATATGAAAATCCTAATATAGAACTTTGAAAGTTTGAAGTCTTTTAGGTCCAAAATTTTTCAACATTTTATTCAAAGAAAAAATAATATATCCACTGTAATCCATATGCCAGAATTTTCTAACTGATTTTCATTATAGCAATTAAACCACCAACAATAAATAGTCACTGTTTCATAAAAAGAATTTCCATAGACAAGTTACTTTCCTTGAATGAATGGAGCCTTATTTGAATGCTTTGTTGATCAAACTAAAAGATGCAATACTTTGAGAATGAACAGGTAGCTTATTGCAGTCATAAGAAGTGCAATGCAATTCAATAAAATTCCAGACCTGAAAAATTTTATGCACAGATGTGTGCAGCATCACGGATCTCCTTAAAGCATTTAACACATTTTGGGCAGGCAATGACACAGAGCTTTGATCAGGCCCTACAAAGTCAAAGAAAACTTGCACTCAACTGTGCTCATTCTTCACTAGTCAAAAGGAACTATAAGCCAATTGAAGTTTGGAATCATGACGCTATGCATTTTATGCACCATGGTGGCATTATAGCATGATTAGAATGGAATACATCTGAAAAAGATGGACTTATATTATTCCAATAGAGTCATACCACATGAAAAATATATGTCTTCTGGGTTAGGTTCAACAGAAACCCTCTCCCATTTAATCAGGTCTATTAGCCCTGTATTAGCCCATTCGTGTTTCTTGATTTCACCAACAAGACATCCATACAGTTCTGAAGTACTCATTGATAAACTGTATACACCACAAGAAAGCTCCTCCCAAAAACTGGGGCTTGTACTATCTTCAACTCCAAGATCTGCGTTAATGGCATGTGTTAGAAAATTGTTACTGGTATATCATAGTATGCAACAATTTTATCCATCAAGTGATGCATATTCTGTGGTTCCCTAAAGAATGTACATAATTTGGGCATCAGATTATCGCAGACACTCCCCCAGATTTTAAATGGTAATAATGCTTATTAAAAAAATTTAAATGCAAAGCCAAACCTTTTTATTGACCTGGTGGAGTGCAATACTGCAGTCTAGTTTTGCACACAATAAATAAGTTGAATATGGTGACTAAAAGAAAATAACATTATCCAAGTTGAATACAGTAAAACAACATGCTAACAGAAAATTTATTCCTTTTAATGGAAAACATTGTTCCAGAACATGCATCTAATCTTCATAATCATCCACAGAGTACGGTAATTAGAGGATTAAGATAAGAAAAGCTCTACCAATCATTATATACCAGAACTCCGATCAACAGAAGAAAATGGTGATACAGAAGATAGCAGAAACCGAGAGTCCTTCATGGTTGGCCAATGAACAAGAAGGCTACGCCTACCAAATGCATCCCGACCAAACCACAGTGTTCTTGAATTATCCTATACATGATAAACCAAGTAAAACAGCCAAAATGAAAAGCAGGGGAAAAAAGGAAAGAGACTCGAGCTTTGACAAAAAAAAGAATAGAAGCATAGCACACACAACTACCTGCCAATAGATTACAGCCCATGGGCCCTTGATTGTTGAAAGAACATCTAGAACAGAAGTTCTCCCTTTTCCATTGCTGGAGCAAGCACTTGCATGTTCTCGAGAACTGCAGGAGCAGCAGCTTCCCAGAGTTCGCATGAGAATTTCACCATCATTGCTATCACTTTCAACATTAATTCCTCCAAAAATTTCACCTTTAAAAACATTCACAACCACTGAATTAGACTCAATAGTGCAAAAGCAAGTCTCTTCACAACCTTCAAAAAACATCCATCACACGAAGCACAAGTAGGTATTACCATTATAAATAAGAATATCGCCGGAGGAATCAACGAATGGCTGAGTTACAGCAGTTCTTCCTCTAAGCTGCAATGTGGCGCCAATAAAGTGCAATTGGCCAACAGCATATGGAACTCGCGAACAAGTTTCTCTATTTGCACAACATAACAGTCTCGCACGGCAATCTTCGTCGTCGATGGCAGAGAACAATTCTTGATCCCCGGCAGAAATTACGACCTTCTTAGTCCCCAAGCTATCAGGGCCTCGTCGCCGGAGAGCTGCTTCTAGAGCATCGACGGAAAACACAAAATTTGAACTGCTTACCGGCTCAGGGTTAGGAGCAGGAGATTGAGAATGAAGGAGGGTAGCCGATAGGTCGATACGAATGCCACGGATGATCAGCGCGATCCCACACATATTCTCCTTTCGACTCTCCCTCTTCTGCTAGCCCTAGGGTTTAGTTTAAAATATAGCGCCAATTTTATATTTTATTAAACAAACATTAGGGAAGCCAAAGCGGCTGCTTCCATAGCATAGTGGCAGTGCGTTCGCTTCGTAAGCGAAAGGTCGCGAGTTCAATCCTCGCTGGGAGCTTTTATGGACTTATTATTATTATTATTATGAAATCATTTAATCTTTCAATTTTGATCACAAATTTTATATATATTGTTTTCAACTGTAACAATAAATTAATTAGAAATAATTCACATGTTTTCACTTATTACTAATTTTATCTAATACTTTTAATTTTAAGATTTTATGCAATTTTAGAATAATTCATTTTAATAAAATAATAATTAAATTATATGTTTAAAATTATTTTGTTAATTTTACTTTCGCCCCTCTTCTTATTTAAGTTGGTTTTCGTCTCTTTTGGTATTAAGAAATGTATCTAATTGATTATCTAACACTTGGTTGAAAAATATAATAACTAATAATAAATTAAAATAATAAATAATAATAATTAGTATTTCAATAAATAAAATGCAGAGCCTCACTTTTGTTAGCTTTTTTTAAATATATATCCAACTCTTTGCAGCTTTTTTTCATATCAATAACTTATTAACATATTCAAACACAACAAATTATTAAATGATATTCATTTTATCTTATAATTTTTATTTATTTTTTTAATCATCTCAAAGTTATTATTTACTTTATTTTTTATATTATAATAACATATAAATTAATTATTATAATGCTATTTAATTTTATTTTAATTTTAAAATAATCTCTCATTAAATGTTATTTTTTTAAATGAATATTTAAAATATTTTTAATATAAGTATAATTAAAAAATTATTTTATTAATATGTGTAAAAAATAAAAGGACAAAAATTATGAAGCAAGTAATTTATAATATAGTTGTAGATGCAAGACAAAGTATAAATTAACATAATAATTTTTATATTAACAAAAATATATGTTAGTGGCTAATTTGTTTCTTATTCAAAATAGTAATACTAAAATGTAGAGTTTGTCAGAATCCAATGATTGAATTGTAAAATATATATATAATATAATATAACTCTGTCCTCAATTGCTATGGTCTATGAACGGTAGCAATTGAGGACTGCGTTTTGTCTTTTTTGCCTTCAAATTGCATCTTCTTTTAGATTCTTAAAATGTCCTTCTGTTCGCCCATACACAATGTCCCTTTATCCGGTTTATTCGTCTTTCTCCAATACCAAAATTTAATACATTTTATTATTAATATTAAATAAAAAATATTACTAATATTGTATAATTTCAATGCCATGACATTATTATTATTATTCTGCAATTAAATAAGTACGACTGCATAAAAATAATTTAATAAAATATAAATATAATTTTTATAATTTTAAATATTTATATTAATTAATTAATTAATTTATATATTTTTAATGAATTATAATAATTTAGTGATGTCGTATGATGACCGCTGGATTTCACCATTCCGGTCTGAGACCTGACCCATGATAATAGTCTATTATTTGAAAGCTCTTAAGCCTCCTTCATAAACTAGATTCAGCCCACTCGGCCTGAAGACCGGACTCCCTCTAAAGCCTCTCAATCGAGTCGACCCAATCCTTTCGGTCCTAAGATCAGATTTTCCCTGGACTCCAATCCTAATCTCATCTTCCAGTTCAGTCCGGAGGACAAAAGGTAGTCAGCCCATTCGCCTAGTGGGTTCATCCGCATGCGTATCAGGAGGAAAATGGTCGTTACGCATAGAGCAGAGATTTAAGATCTGATATTCTCGTACGTCTGTATCTGTATGGCAGAGACAGGTGACCCAATAACAGTGAGGCCGTTACACGTCACTGGTAGATAAAAGAAAAGAATAAAAGAATATGAGAACCCTCCTCTCAGACCAAGCTTATAAACCCCTTGTAAAACCCTATATCAGATCATGATAATAAATTTACTTTATCGGACGAATACTAAAATATAAAATTTTCTTTTTTATTTTATATTTTTCTTGAAATTAAGACTAAATAAAATTAGTTATGATTTTATTTGACCTTCAAATAATATTTCAGAATAAATTTAAACTAGAAATAAAATTTAATATCTTTAACTATCATACATAGTTAACATTTAACCTTTTAGTCTTATAATTTTTCATTAAATTGTGTTTAGATGAACGACAAGATAATTGAACCAATAAATTTATAATTATATTTTCATTGTTTTTTTTGTCAAATTTATAATTATATTTTCATTGTTTTTTTTCATAATAATAAATATATAAATATTTAAATATTAATAATAAAATATATTAAATATTAATATATTAAAAATATTAATATTTAAAATTATAAAATTATATTATTCTGTGATTAGAGGTGTATAAAATTATTAAAAAATTAAAGAGAAATATTTAATTAATATTTTAATATATAATATATTTTATTATCCTTAATATTTAAAGGTACTATAAAACTGGTAATTAAAATATGCCGGAAAAATTTAGAATTACAAAATAATATTATCGTGTGATTAATGTATATGAGAGCACAATTACTATCTAATTATAAAATTATTATATTAATATATTAAAAATAATAAAATATATTATAAAAAATGATTAAAAAACTTCATCACTAAATATACTTATACCATATTATTGAATTGTTCTTATAAAATATATTATTCTTGATTAAACTGATACGATATTATTGAATTGTTTATAATTTATAATTAAATAAATTAATTAATTAATATGGATATTTAATGTTACGATAATTAAACTTGAAATATTTTAATTTTATTTTTTTATAATAATAAATAATTTAATATTATTTTTAATATATTATTGTAATAATACTATAATTAAAAATAATATCAGTTATATGTTTATTGACATGTAATTATTATATTTAATATATTTTATTATTTTTAATATATAAAAATATTATAAAAATTAATAAAAAAACTGACATTCAAAATATTTAGAATCATGAAATGATATTATGATGTTATTAAACGTGTACATTATTTTATTACAATATTACTATATTAATATATTAAAAATAATAAAATATATTAAATTTATTATTATGAAAATTATTATAAAAATTATATTATTATAAAAATTATATTATAAATAATATTATTAAATTAATATAATATAAATATATTATTATAATATAATAATAATAATATTTATAATAATACTATTTCGCATTTCACAAGTTTTAAAAAGTATAGTGTCGATTGTTGTACATTCTTAAGACTCGATTGCTTGCCATGACATATAAAGTAAGTTCTAAACGTTATATATGTTTTTAAAATTTAAAAATTTCATTGGAGAGAATCCTTAGATATATTCTATCCACAAAACTCAAATTATAATCGAAATCTATCAATATTTCTACCTATTACCTCTATTGTTCAAAAAATGAGAGTTCATCGCATTTTTCTTTTTGCCCTCATGCATATGGAATATTTTAAAGTTATCGATTAGTTCGAGTAGGTATGATAATGTGGAGGCTTATTATGACATAATAAGACATCTAGTGCATATGAAGTTGTATTATCTGGCCTTTGAATTTTAGGCGATTGGATGAATGTGAACTCTCACGAATTAGTAGTACATTCTGATAGGGGTACCATCACTACAAAACGGGATCCGCTAAAATATAATATTAATATTAGTATTCATGATTACAGTAGTTATTCAACTTATGCTGCAGGTATTAGAGATGCTAGAGAACATTTTTTTATGGGTCTGACCGGTTTCTATGGATCTATCTTTTCCATTAAACTTGTAGTAGTTTTAACTCTTAGAAAGTCTTTTTTTTTTTGGATCAAGGACAATCATCTCACAAATATTTATGTGGAGTTTGATGCATGAATTATTGTGGATGCTATTTTTTCGGTCAGATGCAGAAATTTAATTCAGGGATTGGATTTAAATATCTCTTGTTTTATTATTTTGTCAATATTTTTATTATTATTTTAAAATTATTATTCAATTTCTTTTATTATAGTAATATATAATTGACTATTATAATCCTATTTAATTGTATGTTATTTTCAAATCAATCTATCATTAATTATTATTATTTCAAATAAGTATTCAAAATATTTTTAAATATTTAATAAAATTTAATACTTTTAAAATAATATATTTAAAAAGTTAATAAAATAAATTATTTTTTTAATATGTGTAAAAAATTTATATTATCATTATTATGATTTGCAAATATATCTTTCAATATAAGTTATTGATAAATTATAAAATCAATTTTTAATGATATTTAATATAAAAAAATTTCTTTCCGCTATTGTTGTAACATGCAAATCTATATAAAAATTTTTTATTAAAATAATATAATATTGTAATACATAATTTACTATTGAAATTTAATTTTTTTAAAAAAAATGCTAACCCATTAAAAATTATTTTTTATATAATTTTAATCGTATAAATATATTAGTAATTAAGTGAGATAAATAAAAAAAACTATAGTTTAATAATAAAAATGATATTACAAAAATAAATTAAATAATGAGTAAATAATCTAAGAAAAATTTTAAGTGTAGATTTGAATTTGAAATCTTGAAAATGAAAAGTAAATTTTTTGAATTGAAAAATAATATAGAAGAGAGGGACTAAATAGTAAAAATTTCTTTGATAAATGGATTAAAGAATTTGAAATTATAAAATATAATGATGATTTAATTAAATAATTTGAAACAAGGATGAGTTATTAAGTTTTTTAAATATGTAGGGATTTAATGATAAATTTTTAATATTTAAAAAAAAATTACTTATATATCCTTAAAAAATTTTAAGAGGGTCCATGGCTCCCTGCCCATGAATGGGTCCGTCAATTTATGAGAATTCGTTAGAATTTGAATAAATTATAGATAATGATAGATTTTGTTAATTCAATAGTCTGTTAGACAACAAATTAATTTAATTGTTCACTGTCTTAATAGGATAGTTAAATTATATATTGCTTTCACTATTTGATATATATCTCGTATTATTTTATATAATATTTTAGATTATAATATTTTTATAAAACTTTTATTTAACACTTCAAATTCTAGTATAGATATTTTGGAAAGTCTAATGGTTGGATTTAGTATGTATTTAATTTGATTTAATTAATAAAAGAATGTTTAATTTAAAAAATAAAAAGATAATTATTTAAAAAAAAAAAAATCAAAGCCTGCTTTAAATCTTTGAAGCTTGCTGCAGGCTGAACGAACAAAGTAGCGCTGACTTTATTCATTTAAAAAAAAATGGCATTTTGAGAATTATTTATTAAATAGAGATTTGACGGCACTAAAGGTAAATAATTTATTGCTAGAATTTCACTCGCACTTCTTGAAATTCACGCAAATTCTTTACCTCTCCTCTGGTTTTCACTTCTCTCTCTCGATATCCCTTTTCTTCTCTCTATCCTAATTTAGCTGTTTGGTGCTGTTTACCAAACCATTTCGATTGTGCATTGAACGTTTAACCACTTCGGTTTAAAATTAAATTAAATTAAATTAATTAAAAATTAAAATTTTAATATTTATAAAAAATAAATTAAATTAAATCAAATTGATTTAATTTAATTTAATTTAATTAGATCAGTTTTAATTTTTAATAAATTTTTTATTTTTTATATTTTATTTTTAATATTTTAAAATTTAATTAAAATATTTTAATTTTAATATGATTTAATTTTTTTATATTATTAAAAATAACTTATTATTATTATTATTATTATTATTATTATTATTATTATTATTATTAATCAGGTTGATTTAATTTTTTTTATTAAAATCGAATCGAATTAAAATAATAAAAATTTTTAAAATTAAAAATTAAATTGAATTGAATTAAAATAAATAAAAAATTAAATTAAAATTTTAAATTAATTTAAGTGAATTAATTTTTTAAATTTGAACGGAACGATAATAGTCCGAACCGAAACCGACAAATTCTGAGTTTCTGATCTAATTTACGGGTGGTTTATGGGTTTGATGTTTAGTGACATGTTAATTCTCCATTGGCTGTGAGAATGTCCTTTTTGCTCAATGGCAAGCGTCAGTGTCACAGCTTCGGCTACCGCTAGTGGTAGCGGGGATGTCAGCTTTTTCACCGTTTCTAAACAATAAAAATTAGGATTCACTTACCAAAATGGAAAAGATCACTAAAATAAATAACAAACACAATTAACCACAGCTCTTAAACCGCGCGTGCAACCCACTGCCTGCATGTTTCCACTTCCCTTCAGAGAGCGTGGTTACACCACACCTCTAACCTATCTTCAATACAATGCCAGCTCATCTAAATCAACAAAATCAACGCCGTCAATCCACATCAAGATCGATTTGAGAGACCAATCAAAGGCAATCAGGGCTGCGAAAACTCTATTTACTGAGGTCCCACACCAACCTCACGTGCTTCGTAGTGGTGGACCCCACATTCTGAATATATACCACGAACCAAAAAAAGGAGGACGCAGGGAAGAGAGAGAGAGGCATGTACAGAACACACAACTTAAGAACTCTCACAGTGAGTCTAACTCACTGTTGAAACCAAAATCTATTGACGGTCGGGAACCGTAGGGATTAAGGAGTCCCTCAAACCCCAAAACTCCCCTTTATGCCTCTTTTATGATCTCTAGCTCCTGCCGCCACTTTCTCTCTTTTATCTGTCTCAATTTTTCATCTCTCTCTCTCTTGGCCAGAGAGAGAATCTGATTGCGCTTAACGAGGTAGCCTTCAGTTCCGTCTCTCTTTTTCTCTGGGTTGGTTGAATCGGTTGATTGTTTGCGTTTTTGTTTGTCAAAATATCGTTGTTTAACTGGGTTGATCCTAAATTTATTGATTGAATTAGCGTGGGTCTGGGTTAGTTTGTTTTGCTTTCCTATGGATTGGGTACTTCCTGATTTCTAGATTTGCTTGTTTTTTTGTTTGTTAATTTTGTAATTTAGATCTGGAATTTGAGTTTTTGATTGATCAAGTTCTGAACTTTTGACCTAAAGGTAGTGCCTGCTTGATGTTTTCAGAACTAAAATTCTCTTTTTTTTTTTCCCTCCCGGTTGTTGTCCTGCTTGATCCTTTTCGGGTAGTAAATAAAATTGCTTATATATGACTCTATCTGCTGGTAACGTAATAAAAAAAAGTTGTCTTTGTTATGAAACTGCTTTTGAATGTCATTTGAAGCAGCAAGGTGATCAAAATTCAAAAATTTCCGTAAGTAGGGTTCCCTAAGTTTTTGTTTTACCTGAAGCGGGCCAAATTGAACAAATAATTAGATGTTTAATGATTCCACTAGATTTTGTGCAATATTATACATGATTCCTGCTATTAAGGTATATCGTTCATCAATATTATTGAGAGCTTTAGGTTGGGTTTTGGGTTGGACCTGTGCCTGACCATATAACATAGTATTATTGCTGTTATTGCTTATATCTTAATTACTTTGATTGATTAAGGAGCTGGCTTCTCCCATTAATATTTAGTCCACATAGGACTGGGATCTTCATTTGCAATGGCTCTATGTTATTCTATTTGTACGAGAAAATAGTATATTTGGCCATGCTGTGTCTGATTTCATGTATTTTAGGTCTAGTTCATTATTTCTATTAATTCATGATTTTTTATGCTTTTTTTTGTTTTGAATTTCTCCCTGCGTACTAAAATAATTTAAATATATTTTGGCAGGGATGGCGACCCAGGCAGAAGAATCTACCCCCACTCCTCAGGTGGTGGGGAATGCATTTGTGGAGCAGTACTATAATATACTGTCCAAGTCTCCAGAGGTGGTTCACAAATTTTACCAAAATTCTAGTGTGATTAGCCGGCCAGATTTTGATGGTCTCATGTCATCTGCATCAACTTTAGATGTAAGCTCTCTGAAACTTGCGATAACTACATATTGATGTTTGTGGATTTTCTGGAATAACTTTATCAGTAGTAATATTGCAGCATCTCACTTAAATGGGTTGCAATTGCTATGCTTTAAGATGTTCTTTAAAACATGAGTTTTTTCACTCGCGATAAGCACTGTTGCATTGCCACCATGTATTACTTCTCTACAATTGAAGAAGAAGCTTGATTTATTTGTAGTTCTGTTTGGCAATTCCCTCTATTACCATATATTTTATGCAAAATGGCATGTGTAATAGCTTGCATGTGCTTTGTCAAATGTATCATGCTTTGGTTAAAAAGCTTGTTGGTTGTTATATTACTAGTAGTGGTCCATACCTGTCCTGCAGACGGTTGTTTGTCTATTTTGTGAGAGTAGTAAGAACTGACTTTGTGTCTTGAAGTCAATATATCTTTCATCCAACCCTTGCCTTTTTTAGAACTCTGGGCAAAATGTTTGCATTGTCTAATGATGTAAATGGTAATTCCTTTCTTGGGACAGGGCATTGACAAGATGATCCTTTCCCTTGACTATAAGGATTGTGTGGTTGAAATATTGACCACTGATGCTCAAGAGTCTTTTGGAGATGGGGTGATTGTTTTGGTGACTGGCTTTTTTACTGGGAAGGAGAATATAAGACGGAAGTTTACACAAGTATTCTTCCTAGCCCCACAGGACAGTCGGGCCTATTTTGTTCTGAATGATGTTTTTAGGTATGTGGATGAAGAAGCAGCGGTGCCCATTAAAATTAATGATGCTGATGAAGCTGCTCCTGTCACACCAGATCCTGGTAGGTTTTAAGTACCATTTGTTTCCTGACTGTGTTGTTATTTTGGTCAGAAAAATTATTGTTTCTTTTGCTATTTCAGAGCCAACTCTTGTTTCCAATCACACTTCGGTGGATCCTGCAGCTCCTTCTTTGGAGGAGGATACTGTTCAAGCTGAGGAAACTAGTCATCCATTAGACAATGGAAAGATTTCTACTCCTGATGAAGTTGTTTCTAGTCCATCAGTTGGTACACAGCAGAATGATGTTCCTCCGGTTTCATCCAATACAGTCCAAACTGATGCTTCCTCAGTTCCCAAGGCAATTGTTTCTGATGTCCAGGAGGATCTTCCTAAAAAGTCATATGCATCAGTAGTAAGTTCATTCACATAGGTTTGCTAGAAACATCATTATCATGATTGAATGTAATTAATTTATTATGTTTTGTTGGCTCAGGCAAATGCATTGAATTATAAGAAGCAACCATTCCAACAGAGGATTTTACCTGCCAAGCCTGTTGAACAATCACGTGCAATTGTTGTGCCTGAAGCATCCCCACGCCCAGCAAATAACAAACCTGTGGAAAAGAACAACACTACTAACCCAGGTTGTTGTTTATTTAGTGTGTGCGTGTTTTTTTTTTCATTATAACCTTCTGGAGGCTACTGCTTTTCCTTGGTGAGCTTATATTATCAATTTATCAGCTGCAGTTAAGGGTTACTCCATTTTCGTTGCCAATTTGCCAATGAATGCAACTGTTGAACAGCTTGTAGAGACTTTTGAGAAATTTGGACCTATTAAACCTAATGGTGTTCAAGTCAGAAGTTATAAGGTATATTTCTAATTTAATTATGTTCAACGTCACTTTCATTTGGCTGTACTTTTGGTGTGAGACTTATTCATTCATGTGCAACTCCTCTGTCCAGCAAGAGAAGAATTGTTTTGGCTTTGTGGAATTTGAATCTGCAAATTCTATGCAGAGTGCCCTTGAGGTACTGTTTCCACCTATACTTAATGTTTGCTATATTCTTAATCTTGTATTCTTATTTTTCTTTTAATAATAAAACCTTGGTTTGTTTTTGTTTTGCTCTTCCTTGTCCTTGTATGTTCTTGCAAATTCGTTGCTGTGAGCATTGTTCACTTATTGAATTATTCATAAAATTGAGTCTAAACTTGATTTCTATTCTCTTTACTAGTTAATAATCTCTTGTTTTGTTGTCCCCTGTGCACTCTCTATCAGATCATAAATTTGAAAGAAAAATGATGTCTAGAGTTGAGATCAGGAGAAATTTAATCCCTACGCACACATGCACACAGATATATGCAGCTATTTTACTGCAGAAAGATTTATTCAAATTTAGTTCTTTTGAAATTTTTGTTGATGCCTGCTACAGTGACATCCTTTCAAGTATTTAATGTTTTTTCATTTTGAAATGAAATTTATTGTGTAACTAGGTCTTGCATTTATCTGATACTTTGGCACCCTTTTTCAGATTTCTTCTATCAAGATTGGTGACAGACTGGCTCACATTGAGGAAAAGAAAGGCAAGTCAAGTCAAACATCCTTTTCCTGTTTCGTTCTCTTATTCTTTTGAAGTTATATTTGCTTGAATTAAATCTTGTTAATTATGGCTCAAACAATTTGATAGCTGAAGTTCTTTAGGCGTAATATAAGCTTAACCTCATTTGGTCGCCTTTGTAGCCAATAATGAAGGTGGGAAATTCCCAAGTAGAAAGGTTGGTTTCCGAAATGACAGCTTTAGGAGTCGAGGTAACTTTGGCGGAGGACGTGGCTATGGGAGGAACGAGTTTGACAATCAGGGAGGATCATCTGGTGGTCAGTCCCGTGGTAGTGGTAGTGGTAGTGGTAGTGGTAGACGCAATGGGGAAGCTAACCAGAAAGTTTATCAGAATGGGGGAGGAAGAGTTGCCCGAGATGTTCAAGTTCAAGCTCAGTCATCAGGTGGAAAGAACTAGTTTGCTGCTTTCTGCTTGAATTTTGTTTAATTAAATTTTTTGGTCGAATATTCAAATAGAGAATTATTTAGGCAATGAATGAGATTGCGGATTTCTTAGAGAAAAAAGAAAGATTGCGGATTTTATTTTTCTCCTTTAACACAATTGATAGAGTTATTTTAAGCATTTTTGCAATCTGCTTAAATGCAGAACATTTTTTGTTAGAAAGATAATGTTTCTTCTTCTTTTCTTGCGTGTGCATACTCTCTCTCTCTCTCTACGTAGGCACATTTTGTGGCTGCACTGCACTGCACTAGAAGTTTGATGTTAATAGGTAAAAGGGTCGAAAGAAACCTGCAGAGTTCTTGCATCAGATTGTCATCTTTATCTGTTGAATATGTTGTTGTCATCTGGTCACTGTGATGTTATTGTCATCTGATCCATTGATATTTTCCTTACTTTACAAATTGCTGTGAATTCATTTTGTGTTAACTTTATAAATTATGTGCAATCTTTTAAATAAATAACTTTCCGACTAATCAACGTAAAAGTTTTAGTACTTAAATTTCTATTGGCTTTTTATTTGAGGAAATATTTGGAGATGATACATCTTGTCTAATTTCGATATATGCTTTAATTTTTTTTATTATATGTATACTATGAAGATTGATAAAACTGGATTTTTTTTAAAAAAAAATATATATAGTTAAAAAATGTTAAAAATTAATTTAAAATTATATTTAATATAATTCAATTTATATAAGTTGATAAAAATAACTAAACTGGTAATAGAATTTTAACTGATTCTACCTTTCAACCACAATGCACAGGCGCTTTTCAATCTACATTGAAACTCTAATTGTCTGGTTCGCAATTGCCTGAGAATGAACTTGGCCAATGCCAATGGTTAGGATTTTCCTTTTTATTATTTTTTTTCTTTTATTTTGTAGAAAAATATTGCTTAGATTTTTTGGGTAATTGCCACAGGTCAAACTGTAAAAAGTATTAAGAGAATAAAAAAAAGAGTGGTTTAAATATAAAAGGAGTAATTATGAACCCATAGACCACTCTATGGACGTGGTGAAAGGAGAGTCTCAACTGATAAAAAAAATCTGCAACCCTTTGAGCTTGTCCTGCACTCCTAAAAGTTGGTTAGCAACCTCTCATTTTGTTCTAGAATTTTTTCTATTCATAAATCATTTATAGCATACTGAAGGGGTTGTGCAGCTGCCGTAGGATTTAAAAAAAATCCGACTAGAATCTGAAACCATATCTTATTAATTAACAAGTATGTTTATGATTGGGTTTCACAGTGCATATGTTATTAGATAAACATAATTTTATTAATAGGATTTGAATATTGCAACCAAAATAACAAACTAAATAAATTTATTTTTAATTAGGTTAATGGGAAACATATAATTTATTACATTAGGTTAGCACTCATTTAATATTTTGATGCTTGAATTTTAAAACTTTAAAAATACAGTATTAAGAATTTTGCTTTAAAGAAAATTAATTTTGAAAAGTTTTATTATAGTTTAGATACTCGTAAATAAAGTGGTAGCCGCAATCAAAAGCTATGATGATTGCATCACAACTGCATCGGTGTCCTTGTTGTTTATATATATATATATATTTTTTTTTATTTTTCTTTTTTATAATAAGAAAAGTAAAAATACGTGGCAAACCAGATGTGTCGGAGAATCTGAAATAAAGTCCACGTTAACATCAGTGACGTGTCCTAGCAAATCATCCTCTGAAGATCTCTATGTTCCTGCATCTCCCGCTTTCATCATTATTAATCACTGTCACCTTAATTACTCTGCTTTTCTCCAACACGTGGCTCTCCAGTGCCACTTGTGTCTTTATTTATTATTTATTTTTTTAAACACATAATAATAATAATAATAATAATTTTTATTTCTGTAATTTTCAATATTATAAATATTCTGAAAAAAAGAATTTATAGATTTTACAGTAAAAGTTAAATAAGATCCAACTAAAAAATTCTTGGAAAAATTTAAAATAAAACATCTAACGACAAATACATAGCTTAACTAATCCATCTTCAATAAAAAAATTAATGGTGCATTATAAAAGATGGAGATCTACGAAATTCCATAATAATAATAAATTATTTTAATTAAATTAAATATATTCATAGGTAAAATTAATATTTCAAATTTCATATATTTAAATAGTAAGTACTCTATGTCCACAATTTTTATTTATTTATTTTAAATTATTGTTTATTATAAATTTTATTTTATTTTATTTTATTTTAAGAATTTTCTAAAAATATTTTCACTTTTTAATAAAATTTAACATTTTTTAAATTATAAGATAAAGAAGTATTTGAAATGAATATTAATAATTAATAATAATATTAATTAACAGATAAAATCTATTAGGATAAATTTCAATGCTAGGATTTATGTATCCGTTATTAATTAATAACGAACTTGTAATAAAATATTAATTATTAAATTCAATTTTATTTGTAAAATATTAGAAACAGAATAATTTAGTAATTGACATTTCAGTTATTATTTTTAATAATTCAAAAACAAAATTTCCATTAATAATACACTTAAATACTACAACTTATCCCAATAATAAATTCATAAATCTAATATTATATATATGATAAATTAACTCAAACACATAATAATAATAATAATAATAATAATATCTAAATTTTTTAAAAAAAAAACTCAATGTAATGATAATCCTATCACGTGACTCATGAAAAAATAGAAGAAACTATATGTTTGTATGTTTGTTGTGTTCTCATTGTCACATCACTTTCTTCTAGTTATGACAATTTAGAGGTAATTTATCGGTCCTTTTAGTTGAGCTTTTGAAGTCTCTATTATAATAATTATTCATGTTTGCAATCTAAAATGGTGCACTTTTCTTTTTTTTTTTTTTCTACTCACTGCCTTATAGAACACTGGGCGTTATCAATTCGAGATACACAACTACTCTCATTCTATATCTATGATATTTCTTTCTTTTAGAGTTAGAAAGCATTTGTGCAAGAAATGCATATCATATATTATAAAATCAAATATTTAATTAATAATTTATATACTTCTTGTATAAATAATGACTTTTGAGTGTACATCGAGAAACTCTGAGTATCATTCTTTTTATGAATAACCTCAAATAACATGTAAAATAGTATCTACCTAATCTATTAGGTTGCGAATTGAATATAGTTAGTGATTCTGTCGTGTAATATACAAATAATCAACAATTTAGATAATATTTAATATATTAACTTTTATAATTATACTTGTTGATGCTTATTCACTGCAAATAGGAAGAAAAAGGTATGGAATGTTGGGGATTTTTCAATCACAAAGCATATTATTATTTGCGAGAGGAAAGAGAAATTTTTATGTCAGCAATTTTAATTTTAGTAGTAAGAGCATAAATCCATTACTAATCATTATAAAATTGGTAATGAATTCCTATTTGTTACAAATATTAGTAAAAGATTAATTAATCAACACTAATTAGTTTTTTTATATAATATGTTATAAATCTATTATCAAGTTGTAACTATCGCATTTTAAAATCCTACAATTAACTTTTACTATTTTAGAGTTAACAAAAATAATTTCAGGAAATGTACTAATTTAATCCCGAGCTAATTAAAAGAGGTGTTAGTTTAGTCTTAGCTGCTTAACACAAAATTCACCTATATATAGAGTATTAAAAATTGTGTTTAAAAATTCAACTTATATTTTATATAGAGTTATATATGTAAAAATAAAGTTAAAATAAGAATGATAAGTAATTCTGTTTTAATATCTTTAATTCATAATAATCAAATCATAAAAAGCCCTAATAAGAAAATGAACGTATTTAGAAATAAAGCAGATAGTGTGATAAGTAAGTTGAAATCAAGTTACTTTCATGAGGTGTCTAGAAATTTTTTGACGTACTTATTTAAATGAACTAAAATTTCAAAGGCTAAAAGTGTAATTTTAGTAGATTAATATATGAATATTAAAAATTTAAAAACTAAATTAAAACATGATAAAGAGTTTAGTAAGTTAAAGTGTGATTATGAAAAGTTTGAAAGTAAATTTCAAGTTTGGTTTTTTATTTTTCCACCTCTTTACTTGTACCCTTCATGTGACTTAAATATACACAGAAGAAATGAAAAAATATAAATAAAAAGTTATCTTCATCTTTCTTCACTGTGGTCGAACCTACATTATGAAAAGGACAAAGTGAGTTTTCTTCTTTTCTTCTGATTTCTTCATGAAATTAAGAGCTCTATCCATGTAAACCTCTTCCTAAATGAAATAACTAGCAAAGGAACTATAAAAAAGAAAAAAGAAAAAAGAAAGAAAAGTTTAGGTATTTAAATGGTAAGTGATAGAAATTGAAAATTAGGTTAGAAAAATATGCCATTTCATACTTTCAATCAATTTTATATTGTTAAACGAATTAAAACTCTTGTTTTACTTATCATTTATAAAGAATATATTTAAAAGGATGAAGGTGTTTCAAAGAGTAAAAATAATTAAAAAAAAAAGAGTAATTAAGATGCACCAAAAACTTTTAAAATGAATTGTGCAAAATACTTGGTATTTATATGGTTTTCTATTTTCCTTTATTTTTCTTATAAATATGTAAAATTAAGTATTGATTTTGATTTTCGAAAATATTGCTTTGATTTATATAAATGTATAATATGAATATTGAAATGGTGTTTGGAAGATTTAAATAAAAAAAACTTTAACATAGAAACTAAAAGTGCAAACCTGATAGAATAGATTTCAACATTTATTGTCTCTGTTGGTAGTTTCATAACTTATTGTGTAGTTGTCGAAATTAGAACTAACATATACCAAAAGAAAGATAAGACAAAAAAAACTAAAACTTTCATGAGTGACTAAACTCTGAATCTATATCTAATTTTATATAAATTTCAAGTGAACTTAAACCAGTCATAGTGATAGTGTATCTGAAACAACTTGTATTACTCATACTATAACTAACTTTGTACTTAATGAAATAAGATAAGACTAGTGCCAAATAAATATTGAGAAATATATCTAAAACTTGGTAGAAGAAACGCAAACTTGAATCTATATACAAGAATATGCATCTGACGTATTTTGTTAGACTAAAAATAAGTATCAATACTAGACTGATTAGTGTTTGAAGTTTAATCAAATTTTGAGAAATATATCTAAAACTTGGTAGAAGAAATGCAAGCTTGAATCTATATGCAAGAATATGCATCTGACGTGTTTTGTTAGACTAAAAATAAGTATCAATACTAGACTGATTAGTGTTTGAAGTTTAATCAAATTTTGTCCCTAAGGCACTTGAAAATGTGAAACAAAATTAGGCAGAAATAATCCAAACTTGAAAATTGGCTAAAAATGAATTGACATTGCGACCAAATTATCCACGTGCTAACTTAATAAACTAAAACTTTAAACATATTTTCTTAATGAATTAGTGATACATTCATGATTAAATAACGTCTATTATACACATATACATGGTTTTAAAAACTAATTTTATTGAAAATTTTGCTTATGACTATCTAATCTGATATGCTTGTTTATTTGAATATGTTAAAAATCTAAATAAATAATTTTGGTGTAAGTGAATATTTAACATATACATATACACTATTAGCCATAGTAAACCCCAGTAGGAGTTGTAGACATAATAAAAGTATGATATGCCATATACAATTTAGCAATATTGTGCCATAATGGGTTACATGATATGATATTTTGGCACTTTATGTCATATATAGTTTTTCTGTTTCTGAGCCATACATGCACAATATTTGGCTCTCAGGCCATACAGTTTGGCATACTATGCCATATAGACACAAGCTTTCTCTTATCTAGTTAGATGATCATGCTAATAGTTTATAGAAGCTGAGATTTAATTATATGATTGGTTAATACTTCATAAATATGCATACAAGGTGGTTACCACAATATGAATAAAATTTACATGTATATAACTGTATGACTTAATTTGCTCACTTTTTATCTACAGACACATAAATTTTTTATATGTTTTTATGAAATAATTTTGTTATAATTTGCGTATAAATTCCTGTTTATACCTTGTTTGAATATATTATTATTCACCCACTAGATATAAGCTCAGTGTATTGAATCTTTCCATGCGCGGGTGGTAGACAGAGAAAATGATAAACGAGAAGTTTGATTCCGTATCAATATAGAGATATCATCATAACTAGTTAATCTCAAATTTTCTATAAATATTTATATTTAGTATGTACATAAATAGTCTACTAGAAGTCTGCAAATGAGTTTTGAAAAGTGAAAATGTGTAACAACCCGAAAACCGGATCGCTACCGGCGCTAGGATTCAAATCGACTTAAGGTCGCCGGAGCCCATAGCAAACCTACTGTACATCCTGATACATCTGATAAAAATCCCATATATGATCACATGATATAAAAAATAAAATAAAAAAAACTTAAACATTTCATGAACCAAGACTCGACCTGTGCATGCATCATAACTGAAAACATAAAATCCATACTAGAGCCCTCATCAAATGCTCCAGTATGGTCAACAAAACATGCCTCAAACTCAGTTCAAACATAAACTCATACTTTAAAACTTTTACATAAGGATCATGAAAAAACAGGGATTACAAAGACAAATACTAAGGTAAAGCACAATTCTAAAATCATAAAACAATACATGTCTACATATATACTATTATAATAAACTATACCAGCAACTCAGCCGACTTTCCCGAACTAACTCTGATCCTGCAAACCTGGGATTAGGAGAAAGGGATAAGTTACAAGAGTCTAGTGAGCAGAATATAAAAATAGTTCAATAAATGTATGATCGTATAAATGCGTCACAACACAAACAATTCACATCAAGATGGATTTGTCACCAGTAATCCTCTACAAATTCCAATAGTACCCGGCTCACGACGGGTGCTTCTCAGGACTTCCTGTTAAACATATCATAGCATATCCATAATACCAAGGGTGTAGAATGGGCAGCCCTGGTCTTTCTCTTACATAGTGCTAGGGGCGTAAAATGGGCAGCCTGGTCTTTCCATATCCATCATAGCATATCATATCATACTCGAGGGCTAGTGGGTCATTCAATATCCATCCATAACAACAAATAAATTATGCAATGCATCATATTCGTAAATTCTAATGCAAACAACCTAATTACATATACATGGCATTCGTGATGCATGAGCATGCTTAAAAAGTTTGATTTCTTTAAAATAATAGATCAGTTCAGTTTTACTCACCTCTGGCTGACGCTCGCCTAAAACTACAACAGTTATCTCATTGCAGGCCTCTACGGTCTCCCAAGTTCGATTCTACACAGATGGACTTAAATGAGGGACTAAACATAACTTTTACAATACTCTAAACAACTCCCCAATAAACCCTTAAAAATATACCAGAACATATATAGAAAACAAGCAGAAAAAGGCTGGGCAAGGAACTTTCGGCGATAGGTTCGGCGGCCGAAGGTCGCTCACAGATCCGAAAGTCAAAACTTTCGAGGGCAGGTTCGACGGCCTAAATCTCTTCACAGATCCGAAGGTCAAAACCTTCAGGGGCAGGTTCGACGGCTTAAAGCCCTTCACAGATCTAAAGGTCAAGCCTTTGGGGGCAGTTTAGGCGGCCAAATGGCTGCCTCCACATGCAGGTTCGGCGGCCGAACTTGAGTTCTCTAGCAAGACAAAACCCGATTCTACCCTATACTTACAGCCACCAAAAGCTCCCTTTCTCACATGCAACAGTTCAGAAACAATTGCACGCACTCAACATGCATAAGGGACATCTACATCTAGCCTAATCCTCATCATGCATAAACAGAAACCCAAGAGAAGCACATCCCTCAACAAAACTAACTCAACCTTTCATCTTAGGAATATTTAACATGCATGCATCAACAAACCTCCTTAAAACACCTATAAACTTGCTGGAACCTTGATGTAAACAGAAGAAGGGTGAAGACCAAACTTACCTCTTGAAGAACACTAAGGTGACAGCAAGCTAGGAGAGGGTTTTGGAGATGGAGAGGTGAGTTCTGAGGGTTTCAAGAGCTAGAATTCCGAAACAAAGCTTAATCTTTAAAACAACAGCAGAAAAATATGAATTCTTGAGGGATTTGGAGAAATTTCAACAAAAAAAAAATAAAAAATAGTGCATAAATTCACCTATGCCCAAAAATGGAGAAAGAAATCTCGCATTTTCAGGCTGATTGCCTCTTATAGGCGGCCGAGAAAACCACATTCGCCGGTCGAAGAAACCACATTCTAGCCGAACCTTAAGATTCCTCTAAAACTCTTTTCTCTTTTCATTTCTTTTAACATAATTTAAAATTTTCAAATTTATTTTATGAAAACCTTATTTTACTCTTCTAAAAATTCAAGTTTCAAAATTCCGGATTTTGATAGAGATTCCGTCGAAAAGTGAAAATTTCAACGTTGGACTTTAGACAGATATTATAAAATACAAATTAATATATTTATTATTTTCTATTAATATATTTTATATATTGATTTAATATCATGAATAAATATTGAGAATTTATGAGTATTAATATATTTTATATATTGATTTAATATCATGAATTGAGTAAATATTGAGAATTTATGAGTATTTTTCATAGGGATAGTTTTAGTTGTTAATAAACTGAGAAATTTTTTAATTTCTCTATTTAAAATTTATACTGTAAATTGAATATATTTTTTTAAATAAATTAAATAATTACTAATAATATGAAAATTAAATTAAGTCTACCTATAATATAGTGTGCAATATTCTTTTCTCAACTATCTTAAAGATGAATAATGGCCGTTAAGATAACGGACATTATTTGTTACTATTTTCCATTATTGAACCGCTGATATTTTGTAGTGTAAATGTGATGCTGGTTTCTCTCCTTAGCTGGTTGGATTTGGGGTAACACTTCAGATTTACTGCGAGAGAGTGATGGACTTGGTTGTGCGGTGGAGATGTACAGTAGAATGAGCTGGAGGTACTATTCTGACACTGTCGGCCAACTAGCAGATGTTCTTTGGTCCTTCATTAACGGTTACGGCAACTCAAGTGCACATGCTCTCACCAGATTATTTTCCATGCTCCATAATTTGCAGGTCCGTCCGCTGCTTCTGCTACTCTTGCTTCGGACGTAATCCTCTCTTTTGTTTCAATAAAAGCTTTATTTTTTAATAATAATAATAATTTTAAAGGTGTCACATACTATTATCAATTTTAGAATAATATTAATAAAAGAATTTAGACAATAAATGACTAATCTCTTTTTTTTATTTTAAGTGGATAATAAAATTAAATTATTCAATATGGAAATTTTGAATTATACAAAAATAATAAGCATTGGAATATGTGATTGCTAAAAATATATATGAAAATAAATAAATAATTTTATATTTTTTTAATTGGGCAATAATATTTAGAGTAAGTGGTACACAATAAAACCTAATAAAGAATAGAAATTTTAATAAAATTTCAAATTTATTTTTTAAAAATTAATCATATATATATGTCTGAAAAATTTTAATTAATTGAAATAAAATAATGAATTCAACTGATTGTAATGTGATAATATAAATAATATTTTGATTGATTTAGAATCTTAATAGAATTTTAAAGTCTCTTTTTAATAAATTTAATCTAATAAAAATTTATATGATTAAATAAATATAATAATAACTTTAACAAATTCAAATAAAATAATATAAAAAATTATAAATCTCCGTATAAAATTGAAGATTGGATAGCTAGAAAATTGAGAGTGACCAAAAGGGATATCGAGGGGTCGCTTTCAACCGATTGCCACTCATAATAATGCACCGAGTAGTGGGCGTCCTCACCTACTTGGCCACGTGTATACGTCTATTGTTTTCCGACACGTTGCACCTAATTAATCCCCATGGCTTCGCTTTTCCATCTCTTCCTTTTCTTTTTTTTTTTTTTTTAAAGCCGATAATTCAGTACGTATGTTAATTATATTAATACATGATGAAGAATTTTATTAAAAAAAACCAATCCAGTGGACCCCACCCATGACATGGAGCATGGGTACTCCTTGTCTGAGACTGAGACCGCGAGTGTCACATCCATTACTCGCCGATTTTGTTTATAGGAAAATTCCTACCTCGTTGGCTTAAAACTTTTTGCTTTGACCATATCGAATGATTTTCAGAAGAGCATGCATGAATTGATTGGTTTTCATCTAATTAAATAACGTTCTTATATATATATATATATATATATATATATATATATATATATATATATATATATAGCGTTCTTATTATTCCACCAAAAAGAAATAACGGTCTTATTAATTAAATTTCTCATACGATTAATTTCTATTTAAAAATTCCAATTTAGACGTTCATGTTTAAATTTTTATTTTCTTTTTACTAATATACTATTCACTTATATTATTGAATTACTAAATTATTTTTATATTTAATGAATTTTAATTTTTTTTAATACATATCAATAGAGATATAATAAAAAATTAATCAATAAATTATTATCTAAAAATTATCTAAATGAGTTTTAAAGTTTTGGATTCGCTCTTCTAAATCTCTTAAGGTTTATGATATGTCGATAATTTTTATATTGAATACAGTGTTGATTTATATTTTATTTTTATTTTTTTATTTTTAATTGAAGATAAATGATTTCATTGATAGAAATTGCCCAAGATTACAAACATGTATGTGATTTCAAATGTTCAAATATAAGACCCACAGGAAAAAAAAATCACTAATTTTATTGAGAAAGAAACATTGATTTATCACCAATGTCTTGTTCTCTACTGGGGATAAAGCCAATAAAAGAGTTTTGGATGGGTGTCAATGATTGCTTGAGAATTGATATGCACAAATCAATCATAAATCAAAAGAAGAAATAATACTCATTTCATGTTAATACTCAATAGTCAACAAATAAAAAAACACGACTTGAATCATCTGAACTATAGAAAGAGGTAATAAATATCTTTATTTAACGAGTAAAATTAATCGGTAAAATTTATCGTTTATAGAAATAAAGATAGCAAATGAATTTCAAAAACGCTATGCGTCAATATTAAAGATGTAGTTTTTCTCGTAGCGAATAAATGTATCTATCTAAATGAAATACTATTCAAATAAAAGAACTTCAAATCCAAAAAGAAGAATGCTATAAAGAGACAACATTCTTCCCTACTAAAGCTAACAGAAAGATGAAGAGTCTTGGAAGAAGCCGATGAAAACGTTACTTCCTATATGCAAAGGCAACACACAGAGCTAACAAAAATAAGAAACTTACTTATCTTAAAGAAATTATATTTTTATTTATCAGGTTTAGCATTTAGTGTTTAGAATTTATGCATAGGCAACACACACAGCCAACAAAAATAGAAATTTGCATATTTTAAAGAAACTATCTTTTTATCTATTAAGATAATTCATGGTTATTGTGATATCACATAAAAGAAATATTATTATATCTTACAAATATTTGATAAATAATCTCTATAACCTTTTTTTAAAATTATCCAATGAATAATTTTCTATTAAATAAAATAGTAATTAACATATAAAAAATATTATAATTAAAATAAAAAATAAATACATCATAATATTTCAATGATAAAAATGATTTAGGTGGTGTTTGGTTCGATAGCTCATTAGCATAAAAACAACTAAACTAAGTGTTTAGTAAGTTTTTAAAGCAATAAGCGATAAGCAATTGATAAAGACTTACTAGCTTTATTTCAGATTAGCTCTATAATTAGAGTCATTTCCCATGAGCTAATAGCTGTTTTGATTTTATTTTTTATTTATACTATATTATTTTTTTAAAATTTATTAATTATAATTTTTAAATTAAATTTTCTTATTAAATTTTGTTAAAATCTAACCCATTACCACAAAGCCTTGGTCTTACTCCAATTTGAATTTAATACTTTTTTAATTATTTACTTATTATATTATTTTATTACTTATTTATTTTTATTTTTAAGTATCAATATTAAGTAATATTTTAACTATATAAAATAATTTCAAGAAAATATAAAATATTAATTTTTTTATGGATTATCACAAATTAATTGTTATTGAATATTTATTTTTTTATTTTTAATATCTAATTTCATAAAAGATTGTGTGGATAAGAAGAGTAAAAAATCTTAATATTATTTAAAAGTGCTAAAAAGTTTACATTTAATAATTAAAAATAATAAAGATAAATTTTACAAGTGTAAATATTTTATTTATTAATGTAAATATCTAAAAAATATGAAATTTTAATTTTAATTAGAAAAAATAAAATTATTATATATAAAAAGAAGAAAAATATAATTTGCATTTAATTTAGAAACTCATTATAATAGAAAGAGTGAATTTAACTAAAGTAGGAAGAGTTTTAAAAAATTAGAGAGAATATCTTGAGAAAGAAAACGAGTGAGAACCAGTAAGTATTGTAAATTAAAATTGAGCGGTTAAATTAAATTAATCGAGAGTTTGAAAAATTAAAAAAATTAACAGTTTAAAATAAATAATATATTTAAGATTTAATTTAGAGGGACGGTATTTGAATAAATTTAAGTAATTTTTTTATTTTTTTAATTTTTTAATTTTTTTTAACAGTAAATAATAAAAAAGCTAGAGGAGTCAATTATTGAAGGCTAGCATTAGGGTTGTGTAATCCGTCGATTCAATTTTAAACTGAATCAAATTAAAAAAATTAAAAATTAAATTATAAAAATATTAAAAATCGAAAAAATTTATTATAAAAATATAATCAAACTAGTTTAGTTTAATTCAGTTCGATTCAAATTAAAATCTATAAATTTTTTAAATTTTTTATTTTTAATTTCAGTAGAATAATTTAATAAATATTTTACATAAATTTATTAATAAATATTATTTGAATATATAATGATAATATTTAAAAAATTTATAAAAAATTATATAAAATTTAAAAATACATATAAAATTAATATTTTACATAATAAAAATATAAATAAAATTAATTATTTAATTATTTAATATGTTTAAATCGAATCATATGGAAAACTGAATAAATTAAAATATATTAACAGAATTAAATTAAATATTTTACTTAATTAAATTATTAAATTAAAATTAATCGATTAAATTTGATTTTTCAATTGAAATGGATTTATGCTCACCTCTATTGCAGTAGTATTAAAGAACCGTGAGTTATCCGTCACTGTAACAAGTGGAACCCTCGCAGACCAATCCAACCACTAGACCAGAAATCCAAACTCTACGACGTATCCTCACGAGTTACAATCCCAAAAGCATAGCTTCCACGTGTCAAATTCCCAGACGCCTAAACTGAACGACACGTGGCGACTTTTGCTTGCTTTGCTTACCTGTTGACACGCGTCCACACGGAAAGCGCAACTTGTCTTGGGTAACAGAGACTCGAAAAGGACAAAACATAACAATAATTAATTTTTTAAAAAATGAGGAAAAGAAAAAAAGGTTTCTGTCAGTCTTACGCACGTGTCGCTCTGCCGCCTCTCATGATCGCCACTTGGCTCTCTCCCAGACACTTTCTTCTAACGTTAAGGGTATTTTCGTCTACCAATAAAATAATTTTCCTTTTTTTCCTTTCCTTTTGTTGTTTTATCTCTGTAACCCGAACCCCTTCTCTCCTCTTCTCTTCTCCCTCTTCCTTCTGCTCCCTTCTTCCTTGTATTGTTCTGGTTCTGTTTCTGTTATTTTTCTCTCTCTATTGTTAAACCACTAATTTTCCTATTTGGGTTTCTTGATTTTTCTTTTTTGGAATTTTTTGGGTTTTTTCATGAGTTATTGCTTATTACAAATTCAATTACAAAATTTTGCGAGTTCTTGTTTTTTTTTTTTTGAATAGCAGAAAAAGAGAAACCTTTCTGTTTTGGGCTTCTGATTGCGGCTTTGGGTTTTGATTGTAACGCTTTGTTTGGTGCATATTCATTAAAGAAGATAATAAAAATCAAGTCTTTTTTAGCCATGGGTTTTTCTAAGTCAGATCAAAGATTTCCTTCTCTTTTCCATGCTCTGTTTCATTGCCCAAAAAATACTGTCTAGTTCACTGAAACACTCGTATCTGTTTTCTTTTCCCTGTTTCTGTTTTCAAGAAAACAAGAGACAAACATGGGAGAAGAAAATCAAAACAGAAGCAGAAATAGAAGCAGCAGTAGCAGTAGTAGCAAAGCAATGGAGAGCCTCTCTTTGGAAATAAACAAATACCCAAGAGATCTGTTGCAGAGATTTATGTCAAGTGACACGCAGCAGCAATACAAAACGTCACCAACTCAGGGACAAGATACAGAAGAGATTGAGCTGAATCTGGGGCTATCACTAGGAGGCAGATTTGGTGTTGACAAGACCTCCAAGAAACTAACACGATCATCTTCCATAGCAGGCTCAATACCACTAGTGAGAGAGGATGATGCATTTAATATACCGCCTGTTTCATATCCTGTCCTTATGAGGACATCTTCTTTGCCTACAGAGACAGAGGAGGAATGGAGGAAGAGAAAGGAAATGCAGAGTTTGAGGAGAATGGAAGCCAAGAGAAGACGAAGCGAAAAGCAAAAGAACTTGAATGCCAATTTCAGAGGAGACTTGAATTTGGAGGAGGAGAGAAGGGGATTAAATGCGAATAGAGGAAATTGGACACCCTCATGGACTCGGCTGGGTGCTGCCGGAGCGATAAACCTGAATAGAGGTAGTGCTTTTCAGGGATTGGTAGGGCAGCATCAGGGTTCACAAGGCTCTGTGGAGTCTCAAGGAGGAAGCTCTTCTGGGATGTCGGAAATGGAGAGCAAGCCTGTTCAAGGTAATACTCTCTCTCTCTCTCTCTCTGTATGTGTGTGTGTGTGTGTGTGTGTGTGTGTGTGTGTGTGTTGTTTTATATAATAATCCCCCTTTTCACCTCCTATTTTCTCTGGTTTGTGTTTAGTTGTTTTGTTTCACTTGCTCTATTTTTTAAAAGAGTTTTGGGTTGAAATGGACGATTTTGATGTTGGGTCATGTCAAACAGTAGATGTTTTATCTTATGCTAAGTTATTCCTATATTAGGTCTTTGTCTTGGCTGCGAAATAGTCCCTTTCTTAAATTGTTAATGCTTCTATTCTTTAGATCACTTTTGTGAAGGTCACCTGCCAAGATGTTGGTTGCTTAGTTAGAGTTGGGAAAGTGTTAAATTTTGATGTTTGTTTATTTTCAATAAATGCAACTGGTAGGTGCTGCTTAGTGGAGTATATTTTGTTTTCAAAAACTTAGAAGAAAAGAATTGATTTTGGGTTCAAAGAAGATGCCGTATAATGTTTATTTAAAGCAAGAAATTGTGATGGGTAATGACATAGCATGTTGGTTGAAGATGCTAATAACTATTGTTTCATTGCCATTGGTGGGAATTAAATGGCTGTAACTTAACACTAAATTTGCTTACTTTATGGTACTTAGGTGTTTAACCATTTGTTTCAATAATGTGGGATATCATTAGAAGCTATTTGATGTGTGACCAACTTGACTGAGCACCTGGGTTAGGCATTTTGTTCAAGGTGAGTGCATGTCCCATAGTTCTCATTGTGGATTCCATGTAAATTTTTGCTGGACAGGGAGGCTCATTTTGTGGTAATAGGTTCTCCTTTCTAACTGCCATTGCATTTTAAAATATCTGACCTTTTGGTAATTGCAACAGTATATAATATTATCCTAAATCAGGCCGCAAATGGATGATTGCTGCAAATTTGTTTTGTAATGCAATGTATGTACATATATATACATACACACAGCTGCTTGTCATGCTTGCAACAATTTTGGAGGATACAGCTAAAAAGTGCACAAGCATTTGAAGATGAGGCCTAGATTGTGTAGTCTATTTTTGAATTGGTTTCTAATGATTCTATTAATCCCAAGTTGTGCTTAGATGAACCTACGCATATAGACAGCATATATTGGGAAATGTGTAGGGTGGATGCTCAAATTTTTGACATAGAAATAATGAGTTAACTGTTGGGCAACAATCTGATAGATGAAGCATCGGGGATGAGCAACATACATCACGTGTCAAATATGTGGTGGGAATAATTAATGACTGAAGGAGAAGGGCAGTGAATATTTAATGTATCTTGCCAGCATAAGAATTTGCCCCTTTTTTTATTGTTGGTGATGCTGATGACAAAAGGATCTCATTTTTGTAGATTTTACATATCAAAAGTAGTGTTGTATGCTCCCCCTTTGCATGTTGCTTGTCTCTTCCTCCCAGAGGAGCCTGGTTGAGATCAAACAAGACTGGCTTCTGACTAGTTTGTTTTGCTGAGGCCGATATCTACATGGCACGATGTGTTGAAAGTACTTATGCGCGATTGTGCTACTAAGCAATGTAACTCGTCAACCATTCTACTTTTGTAGCGATCCGAACTCGTCACAGGTCTTTCGAGTATTCCATTGCAAACTTTTTCATTTCAGCTATATATGACTCATTGACATGTTCCAATTGTTAAGTGTTTTAAGGGCTTGGTCTGTTCAGTGCTCCATCTGTAGCCTAGATTTTCCCTTGAAGTGGAGTTGATATCTTTTGCTATTAGCTAGGTCTGTAACTGTTATTTCCAAAAACTTGTGTCTTTCCAATTCAGGGAAAATAAAATTAAATGTCAAAATCCAAGTGGTCTTTTCCTTCCTTTTTTTGGGGAGGTCTAGGGAGTATCTCAGTCACACATGGACAAACATATTAAAGTGAAGAAGGTGAAGGGGTTCAAGCTACAGGGATTGACTTTGAAATTTTCATGTTTTCAGAGGATGCTATTTGCTTGAATTGCAGATTGGAAATGAAACTCATCATGGAGAGCATAAGAGAGGAGGATGTGTTTTACATCCTGCTGGAAATGGTAAGGAATAGAGTGGCTATGTGATTCAGGGTGCTCATATTGTTTACTGGAACTCAACCCTCAATGAAATTGCTTGTGTAACAATTTGGCTCGGTGATGTGGTCAAGTAAGATTCAAGTTAGGAATATGTAAGCAGTTCTATTAGGTATAGTATTTTCTTAATTACAATTGCTTTTACATTCCTAGTTAGATTGGTTTAGTATTTTCGTTTGGGATTACTGATGCCATTAGTAGTGGTAGGATTAATATTATACTATAAAAATCTATGTCATCTATCTATGTATTTTATCAGGAACTTTTCTTATCGAAACTTGAGAAATGATTTTAAGAACTAATACAAATATGAGAATTGTTTATAGTGACATTTAAGTGTTATTTGTTTTATATCAATTTGGTATCTGAGCATTTGATCCAATTGTCTCTGCGAAATTCCTTTTTCAATCTTTGGGATTTTTCTTTGTGCTAGAAGATCATTCAATGCATTTTGTGCACATGTACTCTCACTAATGAGTATGTTGGTCCATTCTCTATATTGTTATGGATGATCCATTTTTTGCAGAGTGGACTCATTTTAAAGTATTCTAGAATTTCCCCATGTGACTTTGCTTCCCTGTTGCTATTTATTTTCCCAACTCTTGTGAACTCTTGCCACTAGACTTGTTTCTGTGCCTCTCACTTGCTATGTTATTTCAAAGAGTTTCAACCTTTTTCGTCTTGTAGAATTTCATTGGTATCTTATACCAAACATCCTTGCACAAGTGTCACCTAGTTTTTCTTGATCTCTCACCATCCTTTGCATTTTCCTTTTTTCCTATTGTTCTCCCTTTTGAAAACAAAGCCTCTCTACTCTTATTCTCTAAGCCGCCACCATAATTCAACTGCCAAACAGCTGCTTATGATTAGGTGAGCTTTCTAACATCAATCGGCCGGCCATCAAAGGTTTTGGTTTTGACCCAAACACCTTCCAACCCTAAATTTGTTGTCACAAATCGTATTGATATACTCTCACATGCTGATCGATACATTGCTATTGCCATATTGCTTGTCAGGTAACCTACATGCTGACATGTGCATGGTTGGTTGACACACACTAAAACCAAGGTGACACACACTATTTGTATTTCATTCCTAATCTAGTATCTTGAGTCTTGACTCTTGCTATATCATGCCAAAATACCTGCCACATGGCACCTCAGCACTCATCATAGTTGACAAATTTTTGGTAGGATGCTACCTACTAATTTTGACTTCATGATGAGGATTTAAAATAAGGAAGAAGTCATGTATAGTATATATTGGAGAGGTGTTTTCTTTCAGACAGAGAAGTTCTATTTTGCAAGTATTTGGCTTATGATGCTCTTTTGAGTAGTCAAGAAGTTATAATCTTATGGGAAGATGAGATCCATCTTGAAGCATACATGGTTGGCTTTTTAGTTTGAATCGGTTTCAGTTCAAGGATTCGGATTAATTGGGATCAACCGAAGGGCCCCTTAGTCTAAGTTCTAGTTCAATGCTGCTTTGATCAAAACTAACGGTTGAAATGTTTTGAATGTTTTCTTCCTTTTTTTTTAAAAAAAGGAAAAAACAGGTTTAACCCAAGATTAGACAAGACCAAAGACCCACCAAATTTGGTTCCAGTGCTAGTTTTAGTGGATTCAGATTTGATTAACTTTGATTTGGTTTCGGTTTCATATTGGGGAGTTACAATTCTAAACTGGACCGCAACTATGATTTCCTTGTAGAAGCTTTGGATTAGGCTAAAAGTGGAGTTAGAAGAAATATCATATTGCTTGAAGTTGCAACGAATATAAAAACAAGAATGTGATAATGAAAAGCTCCAAGAGCTGCTTGAAAAATCTAAACTCTTTAATTGTTGAACCAAAGCATGTTGAAATCTAAACACGTTTCTGTAGTTTTTGCTTCATTCTTCTTAGTATCATCGGAGAAGGTAGATCTGTCTGTTCTCCCAATTTTGCTTCTAATTATTTAGCAGTAGAAAACTAAAGGTGAAGTTCTTCTCCAATTAGGATAGAATGATACAGGCAAGGAAGATTGTTTATAGTCATCTTGTTTTAGGATTAATATACCTATTTCATCTGGATTTTTTTAGAGAGACTTCTATTATTGATAGTTAGAGAACTGCTTTTGTGTGTTCTTAGTGAGAAGAAAAAAAAAACTCGGATAGAGATATGACCACCGAGTATCTATCTTCTAATATACTTCATATGCATCACAGGATCAAGCAGTGGTGGTGAAGCAAGAAGCCCCATGAGTAATCAATCCTTGCAAGACAGAAGCAATCAAGAAACACTTGGTTCTTCAGGTACCAAAACAAGCGAAAACATGTGCAGAAGTTCCAGACAAGAAATGGAAAATAATCCATCCAAGAAACTTGATTCTGCAGAAAGTAGAGGGAAGGAAATCGGAACGAATGCAATGGAAGACATGCCCTGCGTGTTCACAGTAGGAGATGGCCCTAACGGAAGAAGAGTAGAAGGGATACTTTACAAGTATGGTAAGGGTGAGGAAGTAAGAATAATGTGTGTATGCCATGGGAGCTTTCTCTCTCCTGCAGAGTTTGTGAAGCATGCAGGTGGAGGAGATGTTGATCATCCTCTTAGGCACATAGTCGTAAATACTTCTGGCAGTTCCCTTTTTTAACTGAGGTGTATTCATGTCAACCCCCTCCAAGAAATGCGGGGATGTGAAATAGGAAAACGAGCAATGAGAATTTTTAGAGGATAGATTTTTATTTTATTTATTTGTTCTTTTTTTTTTTTCTTTTTAAGTTCATGAAAAGGGAACTTTATATAATTTAGTGTTTTCTTTTTTTTCCAATGTTTTAGAAGAGAGATTCTCAGTTGGAACTCGTTGAGGTTGTCTGTAAAAATTTCGTTTCAGAAAAAGATGCCAAGTCTCTATTCTGCAGATGAGTGATTGTGATAAGATTATTTTGTATTTTATACAAGAAGTTAACTGTAATAATGGTGAATATTCAATTGATTTGAATTAAAATTGAATTTAACTGAATAAATGAAAAAATAATTACCGAAACTTATGCAACTAGTGAAGGGACCGAGGTTGTGGAAGATAAGCAAATCTGTCCCATGGAGTCACTTAAAAGATCACAACAAGTGAAGGGACCGAGGTTGTGGAAGATAAGCAAATCTGTCCCACAGAGTCACTCAAAGATCACAACAAACAATTTTTTGTGCGACCACCATGTCTGAGATGGAAACGGAAGCCAACAATGGCTTCAGACAAGTTGCACCAAAGCATAAAGAAAAGGATGATGACAAGGAGGCTGCTAATAGGGTGAAACGGTCGGGTATTACCACGCAAATAGAATATATTTTATCAAGACTCTTTAGAATGGAAGGGAGAGAGTCAAATTCGAGATTTTCGGGTGATTCCACGATGTCTTGTCACTCTACCGATGAGTGGTAAGTGCAAAAGACATAATGTAATTTGCCTTTATTTGAACAAGATTTAGGTTTGAAGAGTTGAACTTTTTTTTTTCCTTTATTTGTGAAAATAGAAAATGCTAACAAGATTTATGTATAAATTAAGAAAAATTTTAAGATTATTGTATAGATTTCACATGATTAATTATCAATATCTAATATTTTATGTATAATAATTATATTAAATGAATTTTTATTTACAATATTCATAGTCTCGAAAATAAAAAAAAATCATTATTTAATTCTTTTTTTTTTTCTATATTTTCTAAATGTCTAAAAGTTGAAAATTCTCTCTGCAGATCATTACTTTGAAATGAAGTTTGCACTTATTCTGCAAATTATGGTTTCTCCTTTAGCAGATGTCGTCGACAGGGTAAGAAGTTTTTGCACTCATCCAAGAGAACTGGATCATTTATTAAGCTCATATCTTCAATATTCTTAAGCCGAATCTATATGGACTGGTAGCGTAAACACTCAGAAGTTATTGAGCTAACCTTATCATTTCAAACACAGTACGATTGATTGCTCCATATCGCCGGCATATATCAATGCAAAAGAGAATTTATGACAGAGATTAAGGGGCCTAACATTTGCAGCAAATAGCAACAGAGAGCCGAAAGAAATGGAATAGTAGTTCAGAAGAAGAAATAGAGAGACGAATAACATCTTTTGGGCAGCAAGAACGGCATGACATGACATGAATGAAAAATAAATGAATCGATTTTTTCTTGGAATAAAAAATTTTATAAAAATTCAATTTAATTCAATTATTTTTCGGCTTTAGATATAAGGAGACTATTAAATTCAGTAATTCGTCTCTTATAAAAAAGAACATTCCTCTGTTAAGCTAGCTTTCTTGATAGGAAAGATTACAGAAATCAAATGGAAAAAGAAAGAACAAGAAGCAAGCAATGAAACGTGATTCAGCGAGTGGCTTAGAAGCAAGACTCGTTAGAGTTGTAACAATTCATGGCTGCTTAACATACCTCCATAATTTCCAATGGAAGAAAGTCTTTGCCAACTAAGAAACATGGAAACACAAAATTGTCAACTAAATGTTGAAGGTTGAACTCAAATGAATGGTTCAGAAAATCCAATTCATAAATACTCACAATAACCAGATGTTGAGGAACTGGCCAAAAAATTATTCATTTTAAAGGATATTAGATAACAGAGGAAGATGGAAAAGAATTGAAACTCAGGAATCTGTTTTCCCAACCTGATATTCGTTATTGTGAATTGGAGTATCATTTGCCACATAGCACCTTAGAGCATATCTGCTGGCTTCTCCGACATTCGGCTGCAAGATGGCCAGCCTGACCACTGGGTGGCTCAGTAAACATGACTAGCTGTGTCATGACTCATGAGACAAATAAATTTTTAGAATCTTCCAAAAGGAAAGTGAGTTGGAACCCAGAAGTAGATTTATATAGAATTACCGACTAACCTCTCAATACTGAGAACAGCATAATCGAATATACGTTCTGATTATCATAAACCAGAATTCTATGTGGGACTCATCAATCTAAACAGAGCCAAAAATACTGGGCAGGAAGATCAAAGGCCTAAAACCAATTATAAAGGGGGGAAAACTCAGACCATATAGACAATGCCGTCTGTTTGGTTACTACACAAGAAAGGAATTTGTCCACTCTTAGAAGGGAATGAGCTGTGATTCAACCTCATCTGTATACAATATTGAAGTGCAATTGAGAGCATACCTAGAGGAAAAATTGGTGCCAAGAGTGATGATGTTAGGCCATCTCCAACGCTGCGCTAATTTTCATTTTGGCGTTGGAAATGGCCCCCTAACGCTACCCCAAAATCCAACGGGATTTTGGCGCTCGCTACAGTGTCACGCCACACTGTACCAGCGCTATTTTCTTTTTTTTTTTAATTTATAATATAATTTAAATTTTATATTTTTTTTATTTTTTTAAATTATAATATAATTTAAAATTTATATATATTTTTAATTAAGTTTAATTTTTTTAACTTTTATAATTTATTATATTTTTAATTTATTTTATATTTTTATAATTATTATTTAATTAATACATTTTTATAATTAATATATTTTTTTTATTTATTTATAAAATAATTAAATATTTGAATAAAAATATAAATATATAAATATTTAGAGTAAATATATAAAATTATATAAATTTTTTTACTGAAATATATAAATAAAATTAAAGTAAAATAAATAATATAATATTAAAGAGAAAAGAATATAAATAAAATATTTTTTTTTGTGTTAAAATTATTGTTAAAGGTTGGAGATAATATTACACAATTTTAGTGCAAAACACTAAAATAGTATAAAAAATGGTGCATATGGTTGAAGACAACTTAGAATCAGATGTTTCATGCTGTCCTTTAAGAGATGAGAGATTCCCCTTCACCTTAGATTCTTTTCTCAATCTTTCTTCCTCGGATTCCTAGCACATCAGAATGAAGGGTCGGAATGTAACTTCAGTACTTTCATAAAAGGAGCCACTCAAACTAGCAAACAGAAATCTTACAGTGTCTCGGCTAGGGCAGAGCAAATATCAAAAAACTGAAAAACCAAAATGTTAATTATTATTAAACTAAACCAAACCGTTTTTATAGGATAAATGAAGCAAATCAAACCGAAATATATCACTTTGGTTCGGTTATAAACCGTTGCTTATGGAAGCCCAAATTAGCGAATTCAACATAAAAAATTTCACATATTACACTCAAAATCTCAGCATTCGCATTTCACAACCACAATCAAAATGGCAATCACAGATAAACAGTTCCAACAGTTCCAAAATGGCAATCACAATCACCATCACAGAAAGCAAGGGGAGAAGACCCATAAAGCTTTAAAGTTTAAAGGGGCAATAAGGAACCAGGGCATGCATGTGCCATCTTCATCACATGCAGATCCATATTCATAAGACTATACAATCGGTGAAGAACCGAGGCCAACTGCCAAGGCAATGAAGGCCAAACTGTTGGTTGAAGTGAAGGCATGAGGGTGAGGGCTGAGGGTCAAGGCCCCGCTCAACTGAGGGGAAAGGGAAGACGGTCATGTACTGCACTCACATTTAGAGGAAGAGAAACGGGATTGGGAGCTGAAAGCATGTGTCCGTATTCTATCTAGCTGCTGGAGGCGAGAAAAGTAAAGGAAAATTAGGGTTAAAAGGTTTAGGTGTTATATAGTCAGCCAAAACCCCCAAAATGACACTATGCTTTTGGTTCGGTTGAGTTCATCATTTTGGTTTTTCAACTGAATTAACGAAACCGAAAAAACCAAATTGATTTGTGTGGGTTGTCAGTTATAACCAAAAACTGTCGCCCTAGCTTCAGCAGCATCTTTTGCAGCTCTAAAGCGCCGAGACCATTGTTGATTTATTTTAGCTTTAGGTGGAACCCCATCTATAAAATTCAAAGGTGACATTCCTGCCAGTGCATTAGACTATGATGCCATCTTAATGCCAATCCTATGTTGATTTAAGACCATATCTACAACAAAAGTACACATTTCTCCACAATGAAATCATAAATTACACTTAAAAAAATCAGCTTCTTTACCTGTAGTTTGACATATTGACAACCACAGGAGAAGACACTTTACTAAAGGTACATCAATGGCAAGTAACCTCGAGGGCGTAAGTGACATCTCCATAGCTAGGCATAGAAGAGGTGGCAATTATGCCATTTTATCCCATAATTAAATATTTGCATACATGGGCTATAAGCTTTGCAGCTTTACTGCATATCTATAAATAGTTTCTTCTTCCCACACATCTCTTACTCTTCCCTGTCTATTGACTCTTTCCATCCAACTAATTTCTCCAACTTCAAACTACTTTTGTGAGTAAAAAGCCTTTATTATTTCTCTTCTATGTTGCCATATCATCACAAAGATATTAACTTCTAAATTCTGAAATCTGTTTATCTATACTTTGCAGGAAATGATTTCCTTGGAATTTATCTGATAACCCTTCTAGCCACACCAAAAGAGTTCATGGATATGCAGGTGGATAGTCGGATGCACATGCTACTTTCTATGGAGGTGATGATGCTTCTGGTACAGTGGTAAGAACTAAAAAGCAAACACAATCAAAACCTGTGAACAAGCATTCCTTACTGTATAGTTTTTGGCTCAAGCAATTTTTGGGTAACATAGAAGAGAAATAATGAAGGATTTATGTTTACACAAGTAGTTTGGATATAAGAGAAATCAGGAAAAGGAAGGAGTCAAAGACAGGGAAGGGTAAGGCACATATGGGAGGAGGAAGCTGTATTTATAAATGTGCAAAAAGGAAATTAAGCAGTATGCTGCAAAAATTATTCCCACGTGTGCAAGATTAAATTACGGGAAAAAAAGCCTAATTGACACCTCTCTGATGCCTTGAATTTTATGGAGTTGTCACTTTGCCGCCTGATTAAAAAGGAAAACTTGAAAAGGGTATCTTGATTTTAAGAAAAGAAGGACATGCATGCTTCAAAAAGTATTAGATAAGCAAAAGGAGCTGTTCTCCAACCAATATAGAGCCTTAACTCTATTGCTTGACATTATAGTTTAAAACAAGCACTCGTAACTGAAATCAAAATACTATCAACAAGAACTCCAATAAGAAATGAATCATCTGAGACAAACCAGAGCTGCAGAACTAGGTGATCTTTCTGCAAATTCTCAAGTTCCTTCAAACTACACTTGGAAGAGAAATGAATCATCTGAGAAAAATATGCAATGTAAGAAGTAGGTGGATCTTTCTGCAAATACTTAAGTTCCTTCAAAATACGCTTGGAAGCCATGATGTTTCAATCAGGGAGCTGAAAATACTGCAGATAAATTGTAGAAGCTGAGAAAGAGCAATTAAAATCCTACAAAAATTAAAAGAGATCTACAACTAAATAAGACCAAGCAGTCAGAACCCAAAAAAAGAAAAAAAAACACAGAAACAGAGATAAAGAGAGCAAATAAAAAGATATTAGAGAAAAGTGAGCACCTGAAAATGAAAATTATGGTTTGTAAGGGGTAATCAGGGTATGTATAATAAAAGTGTATCAGGGTGTCTGTCTATCTATATCTCTGTGTGTGTAGACTCAAATTACAAAAGTGTAAAGCACGTATTCATACCTAAAAGAAAGTAAAGCAGCTGTAAATTACGCTCCACCAGTGCTAAAATGTAGAATAGACGGCCCATACCATCCACCAGTTGTCAAATCAAGTACCCAAAAAAAAATCACAAAAGCAAAGATAAAGGAAGGAAAAGCAAATAAACCAAAACATATTATCTTTGATTGAAGGCATCAGATGCGAAACAAATAAAGAAAATTATGAGACTAGGATAAATCTTATACTTTAAAAATGCCCTTGAATACGCCATTTGAATCTCCATTGTAGGGTAAATTCCCATGGAAAATAATGTAATATTATGTATATCCAAATTGTTGGAGTTTTTAAGAGTAATTTTTTACCTTTTTTTTTTTATGGGGGGTGGAGGGGGGGAGTGGTTCTCCAGTCTCAGTTGAACTAATATATACCTATGAAGCTCTCAGAATCAGAAATTTCAATGATGGACCTCTCCTTCGAGCAAGTCAAGATGTCCCCTATTAAATTTACCTTGCTACACCAAGAGGAAAGATACGTTTCTCATTTACTACTGCATCTCAACAACTTGTTGTTTCCCAAGAACTATAGAAAAGTTACTGAAATAGGAATAGCTTATATGGTAATCTCAAATTCTAATGAGCTATTTTCTGCCCTCAATGATCTAATATAAAAATCATATAAATTAGCCTAGCCCAAATCACATGTATAACTACAAAGTTTTAGCAAAAATATGAAGCATATATTTTTCATAGAATGATATTGATGTTCCAGCAAGAACAACAATTTTCATAGGATGATATTGTTGTTCCTGCAAGAACAACAATTATCACATTCCTCATACAGTATGTTTCTACATTTAACATTTCTATGTTAACTATGATAATTTCTATCAGCCTAATGCAAGATGGAACATGGCTATTGAAGTTACAGCATAAAGCAATTAACTTTAGGTTAGCATCAGATGGATGCCTGCAAATGTACAAATTACATTTCGAACACGCACGCATAAGCTTCTTTGGCTTGCTAACATTAGGCAGGTTGAATTTGCTTCAACTGCTGGACAACTTGCTTCATATTAGGCCTCATTGAGAGAGACGCAACTGTACATCGGGCAGCCAAGTGCAGCATTTCCACTAGATCATCTCGGGGTGCTGAATCCCATAACCCTGCATTGAAGACATCATTCCCTTGGCCATGTCGCAACAGCGTGCAGGCCCAAGAAACAATATTGAAACCATTTTCATGTGAAGAAAACGAAGGATCCAAGGCTTTCTTATCTGATATCAGCTCAAGCAAAACCACACCATAGCTATAAACATCAGCTTTTTCGGACACACGGCTTGTCATAGCATACTCTGGGGCAACATATCCAAATGTTCCAGCCACACTAGTGGTTACATGGGTTTGAGAAATTCCCAAAAGCCTAGATAACCCAAAGTCAGATAAATATGCATTTAATTCATTATCCAACAATATGTTATTAGGCTTAACATCACGGTGCAGAATACGAGGAACACATTGATGATGGAGATAAGCAAGTGCAGAGGCTATGTCTAAAGCAATCTTGTGGAGAACCTTCCAAGTAACAGCTCTTGCTGATCTTTCCTTGATAAAATCTTCGAGATTACCTCCAGGCAAATAATTATATATGAGAAACATTTCAGTTTCACTGGCATGGTACCCTACTAAAGTTACAAGATTAGGGTGCCTCGCCCTACTCAGGGCCTTTATCTCAGCATGGAATTGTTGAACACCTTGAAACCTTCCAACAGCAAGCTTCTTTATAGCCACTAGTGTCCCTGGAGAAATTTCAACCTTGTAAGTGGCACCAAAACCTCCATTCCCTATGCAGTTGCTCACATTAAAGTTCCCTGAGGCTTCTACTATATTCTCATATAGTAATGGAACTCCAATGTTAACAAACACGGTAATTTCCCTTTGTTCAGATACCTGAGCCCTGGCATCTGTTCTCCATTTTCTTGTACAAAAGAACAGAAAAATTAGAACTAAAAGAACAGAGACAACAGCCGCTGCAGATGCCATAGATAAAATCTCAATGTGCTTAAAACCAGTACTCCCAGTTTTGGTTTCTGGATTAGAAGTTGCATTACTTTGTTGATCCCCATTGCCCTCTGTTGGATGTGGAGATGATGCAGAAAAGGAGTATGTTTTACAAGACCTAGGAAAAGGATTTCCTGGGGCATCGGTACAATTCATCAGCTCACTAGTCAAGCGTGATGGCTCTGCTGGGTAATTTGAAGACAATGATCGTATATTACTGAAACCAGAAGAAAGTTGGCGTAAGAGTTTGTTGTTTTCAAGCACAAAAGATGTAAAATTTCCCAATTTCACAGTGTTCTCTGAAATTTTGCCGGAGAGAGAGTTTGGGGTAATTTCTAATGATTGAGGGGAATGCAACTGCCTGAAACTAGAAGGGATAATTCCAGTCAGGTTGTTGCCAGCCAAGGAGATGCGCTTTAGGTACTTTAACCGATAGAGACTAGCAGGGATTTGACCCTGCAGTTTATTCCCACTCAAGTTAAGGGCAACAAGAAATTTCAAATCCCCAATACTTTGGGGTATGGACCCCAAAATTTGATTCTCAGACACATCCAAAAATTTTAGAGATCTGCAAACTGAACCAATATTCAATGGAATAGGACCAGATATCTGGTTTTTGCTAATATTGATAATCACTCCATGTAATTTATTGCAGTTTCTAAATAACCTTCCAAGAAATAATCCAGTAACCTTATTTCCACTGGCAAGAAAAGCATAATCAGTCTGCTTGCCCAATCTCTCTGGTGCAACTGGCAGCCAACGAATCGGACCAGTGAACTTGTTTCCACTAAAGTTGTGAATCATTGCCGTGTTGGCAACAGAGAATGGCAGATGGCTTGCAAGGCAAGTTTTATATCTTAAGAATGATGTGTAACCATGTGTTGGGTCACAGGCTTCACCAAGACCTGAATTCAAGGAGCGCACACGTGAGCAAATATTGTCATTAAATTTGTGGATGGTGCCAGAAATTTCGTTTTGACTAACATCAAAGAAAGTCATACAAGGAACTGGAAGTTTCTTGTCAAGCTCCCCACTTAGCATATTTGAACTCAAATCAAGGTAATAAAGCTTCTTGCATCTCCCAAAAACTCCGTTTATTTCTCCAACAAAACCATTCTGAGCTAAGTTCACCATTTCCAAGCTTTCACAACGACCCCAAGTGCTTGGAAGCCTCCCTCCAGAAGTTATCCTTGGTGCCCAAAGCACTCTTAGCTTTGGAAGGGTTGTAATCTCGGTAGGAATAGACCCTTGAAAATGATTGTACTCATGATTTGCAAATGTTGGCAAATTAGCTGATATCTTTCTACTCCTATTTCTGTCATTCGGCCACGTCTCAAAAAGGTTTGAAAGTATAAGAACTGACAATTCAGCACAATTACCAAGCTCAGCAGGGATAGCACCATTAATGAAATTCCTTGAAATGTCTAGAACTGCAAGCCTTCCAAGCTGACCAAGCTCAGGAGGAACCACTCCATTCAACTTATTCGAAAACAACAAAAGCGTCTTCAACTGCCGACAATTTCCCAAAGCATCAGGAATTCCACCAAACAGGGAATTTCCAGACAGATCAAGATGCTGAAGATGCTGGCATTTACTTCCTAAGACAGCTGGAATAGTCCCATTCAGCTTATTATTTGCCAAATAAAGCCCCCTTAGCTTAAAGAAACTACCAAAGAAGCTGGAAATTGACCCCTTGAACTTATTACCAGCCAAATTCAAAAGCTCTAAACCAGCACATTTTGATAAGGAAATGGGAATCTCCCCATGAAGTACATTAAACCCAAGATTCAAAACTCGCAATTTCCTTAAGCCAACAAATGCCGAAGGCAATTTTCCGGTAAACACATTTCCTTCAAGATCAAGCACTTCCAAATTCTTTAAACCCCATATTTCCAAGGGAATTTCACCACTAAGTTCATTATAAGGCAACGATAAAACTCTAAGCTGACTAAGTTTTCCAATCAACGGTGATAGATTCCCCGCTAACTTCCCAACACGATTAGAACACTTTCTCCTGATTCCAAACCTTGTAAAAGGAAACTTTAAAGACTCAGAACATGAAAGAGTCTGAGAACTACCTTCAAACCCATTATCACCGCCGATAATGCTGATGGAAAGAACCCTGGATTTGGAGTTGCATGCGACACCGACCCATGAACAATGATCGGCACCACTGGAGTTCCAGCTGGAGAGAATCCCATGAGGATCAGAAACAAAGGACTTGAATTCCAGCAAAAGCGAATCGTCAGGAAGCACTCCCCCGTAAACAGAAGAGCAAAAACAAAGCAGAAAGAAGATAAGAATCTCTGGAAACGAATTTGTATTCATTTCCTCAAGAAATGATGAGAAAGAAGTAGAGCGACCTCAGTGAGTCCAACACCCTTCTTCTACTCACAAAGCGAAACCTTCTTGGAAAAAGTTCTCTTCTTTCCTCTACGTCGTCTCCTCCTCCACGACTGCTACACTTATAATACTACAGTTCTTTTGTTTTTTCCAGGTCTAAGCGGCGAAGCCATGCGGACGGACTTTGCTGGTGACAGTGGATTGTCAACGGGTCAATTAATGCATCATCCCGTCAACACACGGCAACTTCCTGTGAGACCAAGCACATATCGGGTCCACATTGAACTTGTTACAATATAATCATTTCAAGGAATAATCATTTGAAGAAATGATTGTTTAATGCTTTTTATTTATTATATTAATTATTATTTTTTTGTTATTAATTATTATATATTTTAATTAATAAAATAAAAAGTATCAGAGAGTTACTTCTTCAACTCACCATTGTTATCATTTTTCTAGTACGAAAAATCCTAATTTTTTAATAAATTAGAAAATTATTAACCAGCCAATCAATGCAAATGGAGTGAAGACTGGTGCTTAAATCTCACTTTTCCATGTCTTCTTTTGAATTACACATTTTTTTAAAAAGTCATTTTTTTCCAAAAGAATTAAATAAAAAAGTTGTTGACTTACGAAGAAATGTGAAATGTGTAATTTTCACAGCCTCAACAAATAAGGAACTTTTTTTTATTATTTTTATATTTGATGATCTTGATATTTTTATTAATTAAATTAATTTATTATAAACTTTAAATGATAATTATATTCTTAAATAGAGGAATGTAATTAATAAACTAAATAATTTTTGTATAAAATTCTGAATTTATTTTACGCCGTTTCCTCATGAGAATTTTATAAATACCTAAACCAATACAATGATTTCTATTTTTGTTGCAACAAACCAAACCAGAGAGTGGCTTAGTGGACCAAACAAAACCTTAATTGAAGTTTCTTCTCATAGTTCATCCAGCTATCATATAGATAGAGGTTTGAATTTAATTTGATGTTCCAGCCCCTATATAACAACTGAGTCTAATTCTGTTGTGCCAAACAAAATTTGAAATTAATTAGAAATTCGCAAACTGAACATAATAGACACCAGGTATAACTTCACTGATCTAGCTAGGATGAGGATCAATTTGTTAAAACTGTGTTAAAGAAAAAAGATTCCTAATCTGTGTAGGAAAAGAAATATTTTTTCAAGGTAAAAATAGCCACAATAAATGGATAATATTTAATTATATATGATTACATTTGACAATAATTTTGAAAATTGTGTTTAATTTTTTATTAATATTCAGTAGAAAGTGAAATTATAACACTTTTTATAATGTTTATTAATTATTACCTGAATAATTATATTTACTATAAATAATTACTACAACGATTAATATTATAAAACAGTGTTGCATATGAGTGTCGATAAATTTAAAATTCAATGAAATAAAGAGATGATGATATGTAGATGAGAGTTTAATTTATGAAAAGGTTAATAAATTATTCGTAATTGAGAAATAGATAATTCTATCAATCGTAATTGAGAAGGAGATCAGGTTGATTTTACAATTTTAAAAATGTTGAGAATTTTTAGAGTTATTTTTGAATTTTTAAAATCTGATTTTTTTAAAAATCTCTCTTTATAAAATTAGTGAAAAGTATTAATAATCGTTTTGGTGTATTTTGACAGGTCCTTCTATTTGATACAACGATAGAGTATTATAATAGAAGTGTAAAGTGACTCATTGATTCCATTGGAATCTGCGTGCTTTAATGAGATTGGTTTGTACGCTCGATATATGAGTAGGTCGGAAATATTAGAGATCAGACTTGTATTCCATGATGAGTGATCCTCCAGCAAAATAGTTGAATCAGACACGTGTCACCATCTAAAAGATTCATCATTATTATATTATAAATATATAAATATTTAATTAACGACAAACACCTAAGATTTATTATAACATATATATACTTTGTTAAAAATAAAAATATTATGAAAAACTCAAATTATTCCTGCATTGAGCTTAAAAGCATCGTTTTCTCTAATCATGAAAACTATTTAAAATTGATTTTTGCATGTAAAGAAAATAATTTAAAAGATTATTTTGTTAAAATGCAAAATATTGTGTAAAAAATATTTGAATTATTTTATTTACAAGCAAAAATAATTTTAAAAATAGTTATAATGATTATGTATAAAATATATTTATTTGAGAAAAGTAACAAAAAAGTTTTTTATGCAAAAATAGTTATAATAATTATATATAATTTTTTAATATTTTCTTAAAGCATCAAAAAATTATATTTTATATATCACAAAATTATGAAAAAGCTTTTGAGCTTCTCAGAATATTATTATTTATCTAGTGTCAAATTTTTTTGCGTTTGATGCAGGTTTGAAATTGAATTCTAAGGGATTTATCTTATTAATTATAATTCAAATAGTTAATTTATTGTCTTAAAAAATTATTTATATTATTTATAAGCTGATATCAATATATTTACTGATATTTTTTGGAAACTAAAATAAATTATACTTGTTAATATAATAATTTATTTATTTAACTATTTAATTCAAATTAAAAAATAAATATAAAAGTTTGGCTAAACCCTTGCCTGGCACACCATACAATCCTTCTCAACCGATTCAAGTAAATGTGAGAGCAGTAAATTTGGACCTCATTTGAAAATTAACGAATTTAATGTCTATTAATTAGATTTAAATATTCATATTTAAAAATTTTTATTTAGATTGGATTTATATAGATTTATATGGTCTCTGTTATTAAGAATCTATATAGACTCCATCGATTTTTCCTAAATGTTCAATATGTTAAAAATTGTGCAAATTCTAATTAGGTTTTCCCACGTAAATTTGGAAAATTTTTTTAACACAGTTTTGGCAAAAAAATTTTTAACACAGTTTTGGCAAATTGCCCTAGGATAACAGAATAAATGTAGATACATGGGAGGAATTTGCAATTTAACAAAGCCTAGAAATGTTGAAAATTGCAGTTTATCTATTGGCGGCGTCCCAATTGAACAGGAAGGAAGGTTGAGAAGACTTGAAAAACGTCCTAGCTCCTTCTCTCAACAACAATGACAACAGCCACTGCAAGCACCACCACATCAACAACAACCACGAAAACAAGAAGAACAACTCCGTCGATGACACGAAGTACAGTTACGAGGGTTGCATGAAGAAAAGCTAAAAGGGAGACATGAAATAAACCTAAAAGGGTTAAAAGAACAAGAAGCACACGGGCAACAAGAACATGGGCAACATGAAGAAGAAAAACTACACGGGTTATCACAAGAAGAACAGTTACAGGGGTGACAACAAGAACTACTACACAGATTGCACGAACGACAGCAAGACGGGCGACATAAGCAGCTGCATGAAGAGCAAGAGGAACAACAAGAAGAAGGACTGCATGAAGAACAACTACAACACTGACATGAACAACAACTGCAAGGATGACAAGAAGAACTACAAGGACATGAAGAACAGCTACAAGGGTGAGATGAAGAACAACATGAGGAACAGCAACTACAAGAGTGCCATGGAGAACAGCTACAAGGGTGAGATGAAAAACAACATGAGGAACAACAACTACAAGAGTGACATGAAGTGCAGCATAAAGAACAACTACAAGGGTTACAGGAAAAACAATATGAACAACTGCAAGAAGATGATTTTTTAATTACTTGGTGAGGTGGTGGAGTTTTGGGAGCTGATGGTAACTTCGGAGGCGGACGAAATCCCTTTGGAGAAGTATATACCGCAGCTGCCAAACTGCACATACAAAGAAGTTAAATTTTGATGAGTTTATACATGCAATTAAATGAGTTATAATGGACATAACAGGTAAAAAATGCTGAAGCATAAGTGAATTCTAAGTGGTTGTACAATAATAAAATACAATAGAATTTATTATTTATCAAAAAAAGTTTGAAAGCTTTTAAACGAAGAAAAATAGTTAGATGGATCCGATTCATCATGAATCGAAGACACATGAAGGTGGATTTCATATAATTTTTTCACAATGAAATCCACTTGTCTATGTCTAGAGTACATAATAGACCGGGTCCAAAAAATTATTTCCCTTAAATGAAAAGATGGGATAGAAGCATACGTGGTGGGGGAAGGACGACAACAACACGAGCACCAACACAATCTTCCGGGACTACAGTTCCAACAGTAACAGAACGAACAGGTACATTTAGAACAGTAGCATCTTGGCCATGTACAGTAGCAACCTGGCCAGGTACAATAGCATCCTGGCCAGGTACAGTAGCAAGGGGACCATGCACACTTCCTTTTTCTGCAACAGACAAAGGTCTAATTCCTCAATTGACAGAGCACTGGATTTGGGAAGTTCCATGTAATTATGTCTCTATATGTGCGTGTATAATGTGAAGTAGATGACTATATCTCTGATTTACATGCACAAGTGCATACACACCCAATCCAGGCATCTCTGTCAATTTGGAATCACACAAATGTCCGCAGATCAAGTGTGCATGTAATGTGCATGTAAACTAAAGATGAAAGATAAACAAGATTTGATTTTTTGCATACCCTAATTTGATTCTATCACCTTTGTACATATATACCTAAGTTTTATGAAAAGCTTCTACAGATTGAGAATGAAAATTAACTTACACTGGAAACGCGAAAGAGTTATCGCTTTCTCCACTTTCATCTGAACTTTCGGAGTTCACGGATCCAGCGGACTTTTTTTTCTTTTTTTCGTTTGGATATTCAACATCACCTGGCTTTGTTGCATCTTTGGAGGTTGTCTCATCTGCTACTCCGGCTGCCTCCTCACTCTTTTCTATTTCAGTAATTTCTTCTCTTCTTTCTTCTATGGGCACTGAAGGCTGATTATCTGCGTCCGCCGCTGAAACGCGAGTTTCATTATCCACCACTGAAACGGAAGAGGATGAGCTGACTTGGGAGTCTACTTCTGCAGTGTGACGGTCTCTGGAGAAACTAGGTGCTAATTGAAGGCTAAACAATGAATCATTAGAAGCAATGCTCCAATCAACTGGTGATGTCTTGTTTGATTCAAATACAGCTGATGGAATCCTCAAAGGATCGTATCCTTCTCCTCCTGCCGATGATCGATCCATGGCTTGCATTGGTGGGGATTGCATCATCGTCGCTACATGCCCATGATGGGATTCAGGAATAAAATCAGGAATTGCAAATGTTACTGATTGATTTGCAAACCCATTATTAGTGTTTCTTGATTTCGAAGCATGGTGACTCTGTGAAATCCCGTTTGCTCCAACTTTTGATGCAGGCGAAGAAGAAGCATTCCTGGATTCATTAACATTTTTCCCAAGAGGAGGCAAGCCATCATCTGGCGGTAAAGTTGACGAAGAAAAAGACAGAGACACATCAGGGGAAGAAAATTCTTTAGCAGGCGAAGAGGAATTGGAGGAAGAAGATTTAATGGAAGGGGACCCAAGATGATCTCTTCCATTAACAAGATCTGAAACATTTGAATTCAATTTCTTACCATTTTCTTTTGCAGGCGTTGCATTCTCCATATGTTCACTGATTCCCAACACAACACCATGTTTTAGATTTCCCTCATCAAAATTACTTCCTCTATTCTCATCGCTTTCATTCACAATTGATTTTACTTTCGATTCTGATTGCTCTCTGCTTCTGTTCTCCCCTTTCAAGCTCATTTAAATTGAACATAAGAACAATTCAATTCAGCTCCTCACTCTTTTTCCCCCTTCAATTCTCACCTGTAATTTGAGATATTTGATCCGTTGCCATGCGAAGTAAAATCCAAAAACAATTAAGGCAACGGAGCAGAGAAGATCATTAACCTCTATGCGGCCAGACGATTCTGACCTGAGTGAAATAGATCGCCGGATTTTCACCGGCGATCCAAGCTTCTCTTCTCCTATGCTAATGCAATTCTAAACCTCCCTCAATCTATCATTCACTCAAACGACATTTACTCAAATGAAATAGTCAAAAAGATAAATTAAAAAAAGCCAAAAATAAATATAATTTAAAATAAATGAAAGAACACCGATCTTTAGCCTTTAAATTACAGGTTTGATTTTATTTCTCTTTGCGTTATTTTTTTTTTAAAAAAAAAAAGGGAAAAAGGGTGATTAAGGGAAAATGAGATAAAAAGGATTAAAATCTGACAACGAAGACATTACGACTAATTGCGAGAATTAGGGAGATTGTAATTGTAACTAACTAAATGGGTCTTTCGCGCCACTGATTTGATTCTATTTTTTGAATTATGCTTATCCTATCACATTGTGCCACGTCAATGGTTACATATTTTGTTGATTTTTTTACGAACACTCCGGATCAAATGCTACCTATTGTGGAGTAATTTTATAGGAAAATAAAAAATAAATTAAAAGATTTAAGGGAAAGTAAAATAAAAATTAATTTAATTTTATATTTTTTAATACACATGTCAAAATATAAATGGATTGTCATACTTAATTAGTGTTGCTGAGTATTTTATAGTTTCTTCCTTTATATAATTAGAGTTCAACATTCACTAGTTTTAATTTTAAATTTAATTAAATAAATTAAAAGTTAAAATTTTAATATTTATAAAATTCAAACCGAACAAATTTTAATTAGAAACTGAATTAATTTGATTCGATTCGATTTAAATTTTTAATAAATTTTATATTTTTTAATTTTTACACTTTATTTTTAATATTTTAAAATTTAATTAAAATATTTTAATTTTATTATAGCTAATCTCTATATATATAATTTCTATATTATTAAAATAAATATTATTATTATTAATCGGTTCGATTTGATTTTTTTAATTTTTTTATTAAAATTAAATCAAATTAAAATAATTAAAATTTTTAAAATTAAAAATCAAACCGAATTAAATTAAATAAAAATTAAAATTAAAATTTTAAATTAATTTAATTTGGTCAATTTTTTTATTTAAATTGAATAATGCTTATTTTATATGTAATGCAATGTAATCGCACAATCCATCAAGTTAGAAGTGTGTGAGTATTACAAACTGTATAAAATTTTAAAATTTTAAAGAATTATGTATTTAATTAAAATATTTATAAATGAGCTATAAATAATTAATATATTCATTTCAAAAAAAAATAATTAATATATTAAATAGTGAATTATAAATATATTTATTATTAAAATTACTAAAAAAATGTGGTAGAATTATAAATAAACACGTGCCAAACACCCTCTTGGATGTGGGCAAGAATTGCACCAAATTGGAACTTGTTAGTGGTGGCTATACAACTCTCAGATTATTATCAGCTCAGTGTGTACGGTCTCTTCCTTCAATTTGACAGACTCACTCCTCTCCTTCAAGGCTTCAACCCCTGCGCTTTATCATCAGTTTGGCTCCTAACATCTGAATTCTTAATCTCATTTTTGTTCTTTGTTCCTCTGATTAATCATTTTTGTTCTTTGTTCCTCTGATTAATCGATAATTTTGATATAGATTTATATTCACAAACATGAATTGTTCAAGGTCTTGATATTTTAATTTTCTGCTCTTATTATTTGTTTGTTCTCTCTCCTCAGGTCTCAACTCAGAAATGCATGAAGAACATGAAAGACATCAGTAATTATAACAGTTATTTCCAATGTATTCAATGACCAATTCAGGCTTAAAATCATTAATGAACTCTGGTTCAGTATCCCTCTGGGAGAATCTGGGTTGTTACGTAAATAAGGAAAAAATCGAAGTCACATGGAAGAATCACGAGGTCGACGTCTACCTGATCTTCCAGAACTTGCCTTTCCAAATAATACTGGAAAACTTAATTTGGATGGGTGTGGAAATGGTGTTTCTGGCTTGCCAGGCCTGAAGAAGAGAGGTCATGGACATGGAAGCAGATCTTGGATAAAGATTGATCAGAATGGTCACTCGAAGATTTTGGAGCTTGATAAGGCTACTATAATAAGACATTGTTCCTTACCTGCTAGAGATCTACGACTATTGGACCCACTTTTCATTTACCCTTCAACTATTTTAGGACGGGAGAAAGCAATTGTGGTCAGTCTTGAAAAGATTAGATGTATAATTACAGCTGATGAGGTTATCCTGATGAATTCCTTAGATGGATGTGTTGTCCAATATGAGTCAGAATTCTGCAAACGTCTCCAGACAAACAAAGATCAAGCTGGTAAAATACATCTAATCTTACATGCTATATTCATCTGAATTGTCTTAAAACTTCCAATTGTTTTTCTGCCTAGTTGGTACATAGACGAATAAGCCTTAAAACTGCTTTTGCAATATGTAGGCTGGGAGGAGTTTGTTGAAGGACTTCCCCCCTCTTTTTCGGTCTTTCCATTTATATGAGCAAAATACAAAATATTGAATAAGAAAGGATGATATGCATAATTTTCTTAGTAAATGTGAATATCACAATCAGTACCATTTAATGAATATCACAGTCAGTACCAGGAGCAATTTAAATGAATATATATATAGCAGGCAATAGTGTGATATATGCTGTTGTGGACTATGTTTTAAGGTAAGTATATGGAGATTGCAATAGGTCTATAACGTTTTTTTTCCTTAAAATAGAATATTAAATTCTATCAATCTCAATGATTGGTTTTTATTCTCGAAAATGGAACTGATTTATGTCTTGCTCATTGGTGTGGCGATTTTAATTCAGAGGATTTGCCATTTGAATTTAGAGCTCTGGAATTGGCTTTGGAATTAGCTTGCATGTCTCTTGATGCTCAGGTATGTTATAATCTTCAACACTAGCTAACTACAGAAATGCTGCTTCTTTTCTTTCCTTTCTTTTCTTTTTTGTTTTCAATGTAAGAATTTTTTTTCTTCCAATTATAAGGGGATATCTCGGGATATGATACATGTAAGTTTGTTAAAGTGATTTAGGCTTACCATTTATAAAATATCTCCCAAATCCCAATAGAGAATCTTCTTAAGTTGCGGCTTGCAATTTCATGAGGTACATATCTGAACTCTATCAGATGTAAAACTCTTTTTAGATTATTCACTTCATTATAACCTTTAGCCATTCTCGACACACATGGAGCTAGCAGTTTGGGATTGAGGTGAAATGAAGTTGAGTTGACTGCTTCATTAAAAACTTTACTGCAATAACAATAATATTTCACAACAAAAGTAAAATGAAATATATAGTTTGTCAGAATTGAATAGGAAAGGTGGTAAATTGGCTCACAGTGTATCGGATATGGATTTTTGCACTCTTGAAGCTTAATAATGTCAATTTACAAGAAGGAAACTTGGGATGTGGAGAGGACTGTTTTTGTGATAACATGATGAGCACTAGACCTTTGGAGAGACGTAGAAGGCCTTAGAATTGACTTAGGAACCTTGGGTGTATGGGGTGACCGTATTTCGGTTTTAAGAAAAAAACTGAACTAATTTCATTTTTTCAGTTCAGTTTTGGTTATCATTTTGAAAAATTTCAATGTTTTGGCTCTATCCCTCGTCCCTTTCTCCTCCTTTCCCTTGATTATCAATTTCCCATTCTCATTTCCCTCGATTATCAGCTTCTCGTTCTCATTTCCTTGATTTTTGGTTTCAGTCCTAGCCTTCTTCAATCATAGTTTTTCATTCTCGCACCATCACACGTCACCATCCTCCTTAATGTGTGCTGTTAACCTTGCCACACCTTGATGCCTTCACCAATCACCATGCATGGAATCGCTGCTGTACCATTTCAACTACCATAGGACCACTCTTCACGACTTCAACACAAGGTCTCTCTCTCTACACCCCACGAGCTTTGATTTTGCAATAATTAATCTTTCGGTTAATAATTTTTATGTGTTCTACTACTCTTTAGGATTGTTGTTGAAAAGAGGGTTATGAGTTTTTAACTTTGCAATTTGTTCTTGAAATTTGCATATTTTGTTGTTTGACTCTCAAATTTGCAATTTTTGGATATGATTGCGGGTATTTTTAAACAGATAAATTGTAATATGAGGGGGTGGGATTGTAAATCTCCATTCTCCTTTCACTATTTTGGCTGCTGGATAATTTGGGGTAATGAGTGAATTGCAGACTGAAGAGATGGGGTTTCGGGAGCAAGGAAGACAAAATAGGGTAGGGGAATGCAGAATAAAAAGGGGCATCTTTGGCTTTCTCTATGAAGTATGAACTGGCAAACCAAACTGAACCAAATCGAAGTTATTCGGTTTGTTTCAGTTCTTATTTTGTATAATTTTGGTTGGTTATTCAGTTTACTATTTGGTTCTGAGTTTTTTCTATGATTCATTTATTTATTTATTTATGTTTTGGTTCAGATTTAGAACTGAACCAACCATTTGCAGACTCCTACCTACATGAACACAAACAAACCTTTGTTTGATTCATATCTCCCAATCCGTTTGGAATTCCTGAGAGCGTTTTAAAGTATCATATGCTAGATATCTCAAGCTTCTGATAATAGGTCATGGGCTGAAAACCGGTGAGAGATGAGAGGGAACTAAGTTCTGAAAGTTGAAGTAGAAAAGTTGCCCTTGGTTGGTAGGTTAAATCTGATATTTGCCTCTTGTTTTGCCCATATCTAGAGTTCCACATATAACTTTGATGTAGTGTTTGTTGCATTAGAAACTAGACATCCTAAACTTTTTAGTGATATGTGGATCACGTAAATTCAAAGTCGGATGAGGGAAATATGAGCATTTAAATTCGGTCCAGTACATAGGATCCAGAGAAGGGGCATGCATCCCTATTTGGGCTAGTAAGTAGCATCTAATGGAAAAAAAAAAATGTAAGCTTGCTGCTGGAAACTCAAAAGGAAGTGCATACACCTTTCAATGGGTGTGTGCCCCTACTCATTGGGTCACACCTCTTCATGGTACTCATACGATTTTGAGTTCTTTGTTCTTTGGTTTGATCTACATTTGTTTCCTTTCAACTCCCAGAAAGCGGTGTATCCTTTCCATGGATTCACATCTCTTGTACAAGAGGATTTTATCTCTACTTCATAGGTGAAAGACCCTTTGATTGATAAATCTAAAATGATATGAATAAATCTTTTTTTTTTAATATTTGCAATAGTTCAAATGCTAAGAATATGTATTATATCTATGATCATGTCTTGAACCCATATAAATGTTATATATGCATTTAATGACTTCAGCATGCGATAAAAGGGGTCTAGTCTGGTGCAATGATAATAATTTTCAGGCTGACAAGTGCACATGATGGGGTTGAATCTTCTTGAGAGGAGTCCATTTACAAATGTTTGAAAAGATAAGGACCATGTTCTGATCATCTATTTCTGCACTTTGCTTGGAGTTGACTTTCAGTGGAATGCTATTAGTACATGTTGTGAATGATCATTATACTAACCAGCATTTGTACACACAAAAAGGAACTTATAGCAAAATTGCTTAGGTTACTTTTTTTTTTTTCTTTCGGGTTTGACAGGTACAAGAACTGGAGATGGAGATTTATCCAGTGTTGGATGAACTAGCATCATCTATTAATACTCTTAATCTGGAATGTGTCCGCAGACTCAAAGGCCACCTTCTCACATTGACTCAACGTGTTCAGAAGGTACATAAATATTTCTTTTCTCACTTCCTCTATTTGTGTTAGTCTGTTCCCACTTTGCCCGTATATTTTTTTTTTGAAATTATAGGTGCATGATGAGATAGAACATCTCATGGATGATGATGGCGACATGGCTGAGATGTATCTGACAGAGAAGAAAGAGAGCGCAGAAGCTTGTGCACTTGGTGACTTATATTTTCAAAATAATATCTCAGGTGAGATACGAGTGGTTTCAAAATCTGCACCTGTTTCACCAGTGAGGTCAATGAGTGGGGTTCTGCAATTACAAAGGACGTTTAGCAATGTTGTGACTTCAAGCAAACATGGAAGCTTAACTAGTCCTTCCACTAATGAAGAAAATGTTCACCAACTTGAAATGTTGCTTGAAGCATACTTTGTTGCTATTGATAACACTCTCAGCAAGTTGTTCTCGGTGAGATGTTTTCCCGCATAATTTTTGTGTTTGAATCTGTCTAAATTATTGATAACACTTTCAACAAGGATTACTGCATCACATATTATTTTCAACTTATATGTAAGCCTTGAGGCATGTCTAAAAATTATCAAGCAATCAGCTGAGTGAAAAAAATTGCTAGTTTTTGAAACCCACAAATTTTAATTAGGATATCCTGTTGGTCTAAGGCAAAGTTTAGTGCAGAATCATCCTATTCATAGGTTGCATAGAATCATGCACATGCTAAAAACTAGTCATATAATTTTGACATGGAGAAGTGTTTTCCAATTGCAATGGACATTGGTGATGCCTTGCCTTAAATTTTCAATTGGCAATGCAGCTCAAAGAATATATTGATGATACTGAAGATCTAATCAACATTAAATTGGTAAGTGGTTAATGGCTTATACGATTTATGATGCTTTTAATTGGGCAAAACAAATTTACCTTTTATTTTTATATGGACAGGGAAATGTGCAAAACCATCTGATTCAATTTGAGTTGCTCCTAACTGCAGCAACCTTTGTGGCCGCCTTATTCGCTGCAGTGGCAGGAATATTTGGGATGAATTTCACGGCCTCAATTTTTGATTACCATTCTGCATTTAATTGGGTTCTGATTATAACCGGGATTGCATGTGGTTTGCTTTATTTCTTGTTTTTGCTTTATTTTAAGCACAAAAAGGTCTTTCCATTGTAGAATATATTCTTGTTCTTGTTGAGCGTTTTTGAAAATTTTGAACTAATTTTTTTTTATTATACTTTCAGTTAACTAGATGATTGGATTAATGAACTAATAAATATTTATTTACTAACATTTTGTAAAGTGTCCATTTAATATGAATTATGTATACACACACAACAAAGGAAATAACTATTATACCCTCATTATATAAGTATTTAATGTAAATAAAACAATTATTCCCACGTTTCACTCTAATATTTTGGGTCATTTGAGAAACAAAACTCTTCTATTTAACGTCTGAATTTCTTTTCTTTTCTTTTCTTTCCATTATTCTCGATTCAAATTAGGTTAGACTGTAGCATTCTGCAATGACATTTCAGGCTCAATGGGATTAAGGCATTTTTTTTTTCCTTTTTGATATTCAAGTTGGTCATAGGAAGCTAAAGAACGGGAAAAAAAAAAAAAAAGAAACCATGGAATTGTTGTTATGAGTTGTTCTAAAAGAAGCAAATATCATACTTAGCATGAAATGGAGTCTTTCAGAATTCCACAACTACTTAGGCCGTTTAGGTTGAAGATTCAACTTGACAAAAAAAAAAAATTTCCTCAGAGGCATATTGTTCAGCATTTGAAAACTTGGAATGGGGAAGTTAAGAATTTACCTGTGACCTTATTTAGAAGAAAGAAGAATATATAAGAAACATGGAAGCAGTCAAGTTCACGGTTCTGATTCATAACATGAACTATCATGTAACAGATAATACTTACAAGTGAGTTTTATATCTATACACAAATCAAGATGCTAGTGTCTTACTTGGGCAACTATCCACAGTGCAGGCCAAGATATCCCTATAATCTCGGGATATCCGGAAAGAGTCGTAAACCTTTCCATCTCTGCTCTTCTTGTACTCGAACAACAGGTTCGAATGATCAAATGCTGTAAGCTTCACAAATCCATGATCATAGTCTTTATACAAACTCCATGAAGTTTGGAGTGTGGTATATGGTGAAAGGCTTGCTCCTGCACCACCAGCAACTACATGTATTGTCCCATTCAGGCTGCCTTTATAGTAGTGTTTCTCTTTACTGGTGCATATATTCTGTAAAAAGAAAATTAGATATTCAAATAGATTAGTTGCTTTCTATCAGTGTGGCTCATCAAAAGGTAAATATGCAAGAAATCAGAGAGTTTTATGATTATTTAGCTGCATGAAGGGCCTGTTCGGCATTACTGTTAGAACTGCTATGTTGAGAAAAGCAATTTCTTAAAATTGTAATTTAATTATAAGAACACCAAAATAATAAAACAACTTTTCCAAATTGCTTTTTTCAACAGCTTCTAGAAGGATGTTTTTTTCTAAAAAGCACTTTTCTGACCTCCAAACAAGCTAGAAGTTTCTGAAATACCTGATATATGGGGCAGGTTCTTTCATAATTGTGTACATGACCATACATGGCAATGTCAACCTTGTACTTCTGCCAGAGTTTTTGAAGGCTCTCTCTTCCCATTGGTTCCTGGAATGATCCTTCTATAGCATAAGTTATACAAGAAGAATAACCCAGTACCCGATGTGCAAGAAAGATCAGCCATGGTTGCTTTTGCCTATCCACTGAAGCTAGGCAATTCTCTATAAATTTGTACTGTTCTGTTCCTTCTCTCCAGTCATGTTCTGTATCAGCTATGCAGAACCGGAACATGCCATAGTCTGTAGAGTACCTAGTAAATGAAAATCATAACATTCTTCTTCAGCTCTTCAGCAAATCCAAAAGAAATATACATAAAAATACATAATAAAAATGCATATGAAACAGGCCAAATTCTCAAAAATGACCTGTGCTGAAGAAGAAACATGCATATTCCTTTTGTAATTGAAACAAACAATTTGTAGTTGTACAGGGAGTTGATCAAGCCAATTACGATATTTACGAATAAATCACTCTGGATATCCTTTTACCAGAACTTGGCCCGGTTCTCTGCAGGGACATAGAACATAGTCTCAGCCAAAACACCGCATTCTCCACCAGAATCCATGTTCCCATAGAAGGATCCTGTCCCCGGCCAGTCGCGCTCATGGTTACCACTGCAAGACAAATTATCAATCATCAAGTACATAGATTTCATAAATTTAGGACATGTTAAGGAGATTAAAAAACTAACCTGGCAATCATGTAAGGGACAGTTGATGCAATAGGCTCAATTTGTGCAGTAAATTGGTCCCACTGTGATAAGTATCCATTTGCATAACATATATCTCCAATGTGGAATACTATATCAATGTTATTCAATTCTTGAATGAGCTGCTTAGTGGTGTTAAGAGAACCAGGCTGAAAATCATTATATTCACAAGAACCATCAACTTCACCCTGCAAGAATAGGTGAATGCATATTTAGATGCCACTGAATTCTAAGATCGCCATAGCTGGAAAATTCAAGAAACACGTTTAAAACAGTTACGAACCTTTCCCATGTCACCAAAAATGACTACACGTTGTACAGAATTTTGTCCTGGATATGGAGATGCTTTAAACTGGTATTCTCGACTCCAAATACAAGTGCCATTGAACAATTTATGTCCAAGCTTGTAGGTATACCTACATAATCAGCAAGAGGCACATCATTTTCTCAGTCCATGTAAAATAAACACCCAAGTTCAAATCGTTTAAAACAGTGTTTATCTGATATTTCACAATTCCTTTTGTAGTCAAACTCATTTGATGAAGTGGGTGTAATAGTTCGAAACTTTTGGTCTTGATGATTATTTTCTTTCCATTGCAACCCAATATTCTGAATTCAATATTAAGGATCAAATTTCAAATACCAATACACATATAATAACTTACACTTTGTTCGGCCACAAATCCTTCAAAAAACTAGTATGTATATATCCAGGATCACGCCATCCCACTGTCCTTGCTGGTGCACCTGGGGTTAGGCATGGTAATTAGGATTTTAATCATTATTAAAATGAAATTAACTTCTAGAACATTGCTGCAAATCAGTACATAAGACACCTATCTAGAGAACATGTCACCTAACGCTTTTTCTATAAGCTCCTCACGCCCAAAATTTTACTGAATTTTACTAGTGTCTGACATATTTGTAGGAGGCCCAACATGGGAGGCTCTGATAGCCTAACTCACCCCAAAAGTTAGCTCAAGGGAGAGAAGTGCTTATGACTCATATAAGGGGCACATTACCCTTTTCCACAATCGATGTGGAATTCAACGGTAGCCATCACCTAAGATGACAAGGTTAACCTTTATAATGCTGTGTGCTTTCATTTAATTCATTAAGTCCGAAGACTCAATCTTACTCACCACACATGCTGCTTCTGTCAAAAGTCAATGTTCCAGCTGGAGAATGAATAGGATCACCTCCTTTAGGAGCCCATTCAATAAAAGGTTCTGCTTCATTGATTCCATATCCACTCGTCCATGTTACAGTCATCTGAACGTCAGGATGAAAATAATGTTACCCCCATGAACAAATGTTAGTTCTAGAACCAAATGACCAACTAACATCAGAACCTAAAAGGGAAAGGGACCAGGACCAGGAAGTCTAATGTGGAAACAAGTTTATGTTGTGATGCAAGATTATCTTTGTAGTTGTAATGTTTAATACATGCAAGAAAGGAATTATATTCTCAATTCATAAGACAAATGAACTTTGAGGAGAGATGGGATTTACTTCATTCCATGTTCTTCCTTGTGCTAAGCGTGGATAGACAGGTGCATTTGGATTTGAGAAGGCAACTGTATTTGACACCGCCACCAACTTTGGCTATTACACCAATAAAAAGAACAGAGTCAAAATATTAAAGATGATTCAGGTGCATTCTCTTTTCACATGAATATGCAAATTGTGTTAGGAGCCACTCAACAAAAATAACTGTATAAATTAAGATTCATATAAAAACACAAGGAAATACAAGGAAATAGAAGAACAAATTGTAGGTAAAAAGAACTTTAACCCCCCGTTTGGAATCAAGAATCTTGTTTCTTGCAAAATTCTTATTTGGAATAGAAGAATTCAAAATTCTTTAACTTGAAAGATTTTTATTATGTATAGAAATGAAATCATGAATAATTTGTCCTGCAAAATCATTCATGCCAAACCAGGGTAAGAGAATACATTTAAAAATCCACCAGTAAATAGAGCAAAAGAGAAGTCTGATCTCTGGTTGATCAGTTGCAGCTTCATTGAACCTTTTCCTGAATCTTTATACTCAGGACTAGAGTAATTGGCATACTGATACTGAAAATAAAAAGAGAAAAAAAAATTGAGTCATAGATTTGTAAAACGATTCCACAGACAGGAAAGGAAGCTAAGAAACAAAAACTTTCCAAAAATTAAGCATTGGAATGAACCTTAATAGGTGCAGAACACAACAGCGGAGGATAAACTCTAGGATTTTCTGAGGGACAGGAAGAAGCACTGAACAGTTCAATACTTCTAATTAGACCATTATATCATACAAAACTACAGCATAAGTAACAGGAAAGAAATCTTGGTGGAAAATTTACTTTTAGTACCTGAAATTAGCAGGAGAAAATACTCCAATCCAATCATTAACTGAAGGGACTGGATTACTGTATTCCAGTGTCACCCATCCTGAATTCTGCTCCTGAAACAAGATAGCTTTAGCCCTTAAAAACACGTCAGATTCTGGTTAATTTCATGAGCTTAATCTCTACCCTTTTGAAATTATTGTAGTAAACAGCTTACCGTCAGTCCAAGCACTGAAGGAGAGGCTTCAACATAAGCAAGATCATTAAGGGAAAAAGTTGACTTATGTATAGCAATTTTGGAGAGGGGATTATCTCCATGTGAAGTCGTCTGTTGAAGAGCTAACAGTAGTAGAATTGCAGAGAAAATCAACTTCAGTGCTCCCATTTCGAAGCTAGAAAAGATAAAAGAAGGTGAGTTCAGAAAGAGGATTTTGCAGGCAAGACATCGGAATCTTGAAGCGATTGTAAGAATACGGCATCTGCAAAGGAAGATTCTAATTTCAGCATCTTCCGATTTCATGCGAAATCATTGGACGAGCTTTTTGAAGGTTTGTTAATTTAGTTCCAATTTAGTCTTTTCAAAAATAAAATAAACATAATTTAGTGGTGGGTAAAATAATTAAGATTTTTAATGATTTTTGGACGGGTTATTTTTTAGAGTAAATTATATTTATAATAAATTTTAACGTAATTATAAATTAATGGTTAAATTATTATATAATTAATTTATTTTAATTATTATATAATTAATTTATTTTAATTATTATATAATTAATTTATTTAAATTGGAGATCAACTCCATAATTTCATTAGTTAAATAAATATTTTAAATATTTATGATGTATTATGCTAAGTGGACTATTTATCATGAGTTTTTCATTTTGTTAATTTTGGCACATTATGTATGTATTTTTAAAATAATTTAAAATAATTTCAGATGACATGTGTATTTATTTTAAATTATTTGATGTATTGAATTAATAATATTTAATTTTGATAAATTTAGTAGAACTTGAGATTAGTTTAAAGGTATAACATGTCATACAAACATGTAGAGTTTACAGTACCGTTACCGATACATGATTTGATGTTACATATTAAATTTCTCATAAGCATGGTCATAGAGCGCTACTATCACAGTTTTGACTTTTAAGCTTATTATTTAATGCTTCGTGGCCATCGTTATAATTTTTTATCTATCTAGTTTACTCTATTATATATTTATAAAATCTGAGAACTTAATTAAGATTGGTATTAAATTTTTATAAAATTATCCTTGAATATTAATATGTTTATATATATTGCATACATTAAGTATGGTGATTTGCTATGAATACAACATTTGCATTCCTATCTTATAGCAGAAAGTTTGACAAGTTTGTTATATATCATATTAATTACATTTCACATGTTTGTAATTGTTTACTTAATTATTTATACACATATATATTTGCTCTATTTTATTATTTATTTGAAATCACCCACTAAATTTTGGCTCAACGTGCTGGTTTACATCTCATGCAGGTTGTAGACAAAATAATCATTGTAGAGATCACTAGATATCAATATCAAGTATCGAGACTTTTATTATAGCTGTTTATTTTGAATTTATGAGTTATTGTATAATTATATTTTGGCATATACGTATTAAATAGAGTGGATTGGGAAGATTTTATAAGTTAAAATAATATAACCATGTATGGATAAATTTTTTTTAAATATTTGCATGTGATGATATGATAGAAAAATAACGGATGATACTGTTATGAAATGTGTGCTAAATTAGTGAATAGTATAGCAAATGACAGTCGATAGTATAATTATAAATATATTTTTTATATGTATCATACGTTGAAATACTGATAAAATAGAGAAAATTCTATCAAAATTTTAGTTTAAATAATTTACGTGAATTACGTAATAACTTGATAATTATACAAAAAATAAATAATTTAATTTTGAAATATCTAAAAAATATAACTTATAATAATTTTTTCTTAGTCTACTCCTATTAGATAAAAGGTTTTGCATTATTACTGATTAAATATAAAATTCTACCACTAATTTAAATAAAAAATTAATTTTTAATATTAATTATTAAATATTTTAAATATAAAAATTATTAAATCCCTTTTATTACACATTATGAAAAATATTTTATATTTTTATTTATAGAAAATCTTTATTAATTATAGAAAAAGAAATTAAAACCTTGAAATTAGTTTTCGTTTAAGTTGAATTTGAATTAATTAATTTAAAAAAATAAAATAATAATAATAAAATGTATAAAAAGAAATATAAAATAACAAATAAATTAGTAATGAATTTATGATATTATAATTTTATTTATGAAAGAATAAATTTTTTAATTTTTAGTTTCTTTAAACATAATGACGCAAGTGATAAAAAAAAGAAATATAAAAAAAATCTAAAATAATTATTTTTCATTTTAGTAACCTGCAAATCTATTATAGCATGTCAGAGTCACTTTTTTTAGACAAAATTAGAGTTAAATGATTTTGTTAAAATAAATTAAAGTTTAATGATAAAAATAAAATAAATCTCAAAATTCTAGGTAAAATTATTTAAAAAATATTATTTTAATTTTTTATTCAAATAACCAATTTGATTGACTTTAATAAAAATTTATAGATTTATTTGACTAAAATTTTAAAATTAAACTTATTCAACCCTATAAAAAACTAATTAGATTCCATAAGAGTTTTAATCACTATTATTTAGTTAACACGATATAAAAGAAAAAATAAATTGAAAGACGAACAGTCTTAATAAAATTCTTTAAAGAGTGGAAAAAAGTGAGTTTTTAATAGTTAAGGGATACTATTTATAATAAAAATAAAATTTTAATATATAAAATTATAAAAATATTTAAAATATTCAAAAATAATAATTAAGATGTAGAATTAATCTCTAAACAATAGAATTTTCATATCGAATTTTGTTACAGATCTGCGTGTCTCGTTATATTTTTTAAAGTCATACGTTTCAAAATTTTTTTTTATAAAAATTATCATAAATCTCTATTAGACATCGATAATAAAAATTAAATTCAGTTATTTCATGTGATGTCATGATCTTTAATAAAAATGAGAGAAAAAATTTAAATTTATTCCCGTATTCTTTTATATTTAATTAAACAGTATCATTGATGAGAATGTCTTCGATAAACCTGAGTTGTTTCTACTGCAACATCACCCAACAAATGTGTTAAAAAAGAAAATTATTTGTGAGGGAGGAGATTAGAAGGAATTTATTTATGAAATAAGGGTTGGATTTTTTATGTCAGCAACTTGATTGTCAATTTGACACACTGTAATCATATTTTTTACAAAATTGTATTTATATTATATAAATAATTATTAAAAATAATAGAATATAATAAAAAAATATTTCTAAGTGTTTATCAATAAATATGAAATAAATATTATATAATTTTAGTATTATAAAACTAAGATATAGGTCTGGTCTAATATTTATATTACGTTTGTAATTGTGAAATTACCGACCTACTTATTTTCGATGTAATTTTCCTTCCGTGATCACTTTGTGACTCATACTCTCACATTTTCCTCTTTCTTAAACCTAATTTTTCTTTCTCTTTCTCCATGGAAGATGATCTACGTCAATTAACTATCGATGAAGAAAAAAATATTGTTGTCCCTATTAAGAGTTTCAAAGATATTCCGATCGTTAATTATAATTTCTGTATGGTGGGGATATTTCTTACATACAATTTAATCAATTTTCAGAATATGCAGACCTGTTTGGCAGATTTATGGCGGCAATCATCGGACAGTTATTGTACTGAAGGATTTGGTTTCTAGTTACAAATCAGACATTTTATTTTTGATGGAAACAAAAACTCTTAGTTCTAGTATGAAATTTTTTTGTAATTTTTTTACATTTTGATGGTTGCTTCTCAGTCAATAGACAATGATTAGGAGGAGGTCTTTTGTTAAGGTGGAACAGTCATAGATCTATTTCTATGGTTGATTTTTCTTTAAATTTTATTGGTTCGGTTGTTTCGGAATATAATATTTAATAGAGGTTTATTAGTTATTATGAGTTTTTAGAATCACAACGACGACGTCAGTCTTGGAATCTTATTCGAGTTTTTTCTTCTTCTTCTTCTTCTTCTTCTTCTTCTTCTTCTTCTTCTTCTGAGGAGGAGGAGGAGGAGGAGGAGGAGGAGGAGGAGGAGGAGGAGGAGGATAGAGACTATTTCGTTGACAAAAAGAAACGATAAGAACGTTTTAATAGATTTCTAAAAATATAGGGAGATACGATTTCATTGACGGAAAGAAACAATGAGAAGGGACTATTTCGTTGACGGAAAGAAATGATAAGGACGTTTTAATATATATGATAAAAGATAAGGACTATTTTATTGACGGAAAAAAACGATAAGCACGTTTTAATAGATATGAAAAAATGTAAAAAAGTTTTAATAGATTTTTAAAAATGTAAGGACTAATTTGTTAATAATAACAATATTCAAGGACTAAATAAAGGGTTTTATTTGAGAGTAAAATTGGATTTTAAAAATTTTCTCTCTCCTCCTTTATCTAATTTTGACAAAAAGATGACAGAAAAACTATTTCATTGACGAAAAGAAAATATAAGGATGTTTTAATAGATTTTTAAAAATACAAGGACTGATTTATTAATAATATCAATATCTATGGACTAAATTATAAATCTCCCTAATAAAAAATAAAAATTAATAAGAAACGAGATATTTTCGCTCCCAATAAAAAAATAGTCTCAGTAAAAATTATTCAGCCAGCAATAATATAATATATTTTATTATAAAAATATATTTTATTATTTTTAGAAATTAATTTATAACATTGAAATTAGATTATAACTATAACATATTTATTACATATTATGAGGTATTTTTTAAAAAAATTTAAAAATAAAATAAAATTAAATAAGATTTTATTATTATACATTAAAAAAAGAAAAGTAGATAATAATTTAAAATAATTAAAAAAAATAATAAAAAATTATAAAATAAGGAGAATATATTTAAAATTTATTTTATATATATCACAATAAAAACATATTTTACTATATATTATAAAATACATTTAATTATATTATAATAATATATTTTAATTTATTAATTTAAAGTATATTATAGCGATAGACATAAAATTTAATATTTATTAAATAAAAAATTAAAAAAATTATGCCTCACCTCAAAATTAGAGCACTACTTAGGGCCAATCTGACAGACATTAGATTAGTTTTTAGGAGGGGTAAGCATTCGGTCGGTTCGGTTTAAAATCGAACCAAATTGAATAAATTGAAAATCAAAATTTTAGTGTTTATAAAAATCGAACAGAACTGATTTTGGTCAGAAACCAAATCGAACCGAACCGGTCTGATTCGGTTCGATTCGGTTTGATCGGTTTCGATTTTTAATAATTTTTTTATTTTTTACACTTTATTTTTAATATTTTAATCTTAATATGATTTAATTTCTCTATATTATTGAAAAAATATATTATTATCACTAATCGGTTCGGTTCGGTTTTTTCGGTTTTTTTCTGATCAAAACCGAACCGAACCAAAATAACTGAAATTTCTGAAATTAAAAACCAAACCGAACCGAAATATATAAAAAACCGAACCAAATTTTTAAATCGATTTGATTCGGTTGATTTTTTCGGTTTGAACTGAATACTGCTCACCCCTAGTCTCTACTACCATTTTAACAGTGAAAACGCTTAATTCATAAATAACTTTTTCATACCCCTCTTTTTCGGGGTTTTTGCCCATTTAGGGTTGAAGAAAAACAAAATATCAATTTGGAATTGGATAGAAAGAATTTGCTGATTTGGGTCAGGTGGCGGTCAAAAATCTCTACTTGATGCGCTTTATAAGTGTGCTAAGGCCTAGCGCTCTTCAAAAGAGCGTCGGGTTTAGCTTGGCGCTTATTAAATAAGCGTCGAGTTGAGTAAGCTAGCAAAACACGCTTTACAAGCACAATAAGTCCTAGCAAAGAGCGCCATATTCAGTCTGGCGCTTGTTAAATAAGCACTAGGCTGAGTAAGTTAGCACAGATTCCCTGCCAACCACACCCCCTAGCACTTCTTAAAGAAGTGTCAAACTGCCCTATATAATACCCCCAGTAATAAATCATCTCTCTCATCCTTCTCTACCTCTTTCCCATCATTCTAAACTCTCATCTCCCTATTTCTCCCTCCTATACTAAAATCTCATTTCCTCTCCCTTGTTCTCTTTCATTATTGTAATTTTCTAACTCTCTCATTTAACATCATCTCAATATTTCATCTCTCACCTTATTATAATTAAATTATTCAACTATCTTTCATTTACTCTCAATCTTAAAGTGTAATTTTCATTTTTAATTTTATAAAATAAGTTTTTTAATTGAATAATATTTAGCTCAGTAATACAACTATTAGAAGTAATTAATTTGTATATTAGGTAATTTATTTTTAATAAATTTTTATTGTCTTTTATTAACAGATGACAACTACTTACATCATGTTGAAAGTGTTAAAAGAAGTAAATTTGAGAAGGATAGAATTAGAAAAATATGAAAAAAAGTATATGAATTAAGAATGGACAGCTGTATAAATTTATATCAACATGTTCTATTACTGAATTATTGTTTGCAAAGAAATAATTTGTTGTAGTTATGATATGCTAGACAAACAAATGGTTGATGCATTGTTAGAACAGTTCCACTACGTGAAGATTCCTCTAGATAAATGGACTCGTTCCCATGATAGTGGCAAGCGATATGGATTAATGACGACTAACACAATTAAGTCTGCCAGTGAAATGTTGAAAAGTTTTCGAGCATTGTCCATTACAGCAATGGTTGAAAATTTTTTTATCAGTGTACACATTACTTTGACGCTAGAAAAAGCCAATTCCTTCGGCAACAACAAGATGGTTGTACATTCACCCATTCATATGGTGAAATTATACAGAAAAATGCTCAATCTGTAAATAGTCATCATATAACAATATTTAATCGTGATGAATTGGTTGTCCAAGTTTGAAGTGTAAAATCTGGGAAAAAAAATAAGTGGTTAAACTTATAGAAAGGACTTGCACTTGCAATAAATTTCAAGAGATGCACATCCCATATTCACATGCCATAGCAACATGTATGTCAAGATCCGTGAATTATGAGTAATTTGTTGATAGCTACTACACACTAGACAGAACAATCAAATGTTACGAATACATGTTCACTCCTTTGGGTAATTCAAACTATTAACCTGCAGATTATAAAGTACCACTTATTCCAAACAAAGATAGGATTAGAAAAAAAAAGGACAATTGAAGTCGTCGAGAATCCAAAATAGAGGGTTGCCAAAGTTAATATTCTCGAAAAAAAGAATTATTGTTCAATATATGGGCAATCGGATCACAAATAAAAGACATATAGTGTGAATCAGAATTTATAATTTCATATGACTTCATTAATAAAATATTTTATATTGTGTTATATTTCCCCGTTTGTATATTATATTTAACTATTATGTCATACTTATATTACATCTAGGAAATGTCTTTTTGTAAAAATCCTTGTGACTCATATAATTGTCGTAACACTCTACTAGACAAATATATTGATCCTAACGGTTGTTCATGGTATGGTCACAAGTGGCTTTACTAATCAACCAATTTATGTTTGCTTAGAACAAGACTTTGCTAACCATATATTTATTGGACATCATTTTAAAAAACTTTCTGATTTTGGACATAGCACAATTGCTCCTCAACATGATTGGCAATGTTTGTAAGAAATTCAATGCGAATTGGAAGTTTACTGTAACTATCATGAGTTTTCAATTCCAAAGGCTAAATCGGCAGACATAGCTCGCAATACAAATGAAGAAATTAAGAAGCTGAAGGATCACATTCTCAAGGAGATTAGAGTTATGGATAAAAGGCTGGATAAATTTCATGCTGAAAAAAGTGAATTTTCAAGTATGTATGACGACAACCAATTCTCGTATTCCAGCGATTTATACGTAGAAGATAATGACCTATTTGACTATAGTGACAATAATAGTGATGATTTTACGAAATATCTATTACATTGTCTACCAAAATGTTGTTGAAATTTTTGTATATATTGACAATGTTCTGTAATAACTAAACATATTAGCAATGATCTAGCTATTTATTATTGTAGGCAGATCATGATTAATTACACTCCACGTGATATTTATCACGCAACTGGTAGCAGTTTGGGTTAGATCAACCCATTCTGCTACCACCAAGTTAAACAGATTATATGCATGGAATAAAATTAATATTTTCGGCCATAAACTAGATGACCGAACACCAAAACTGGATTGCGCTTTGGGAATCAAGGCACCAATGGATTGCCAGCAACATTCCTTTAGCCTAACCCTTACACTTCCATTCATAATATATGAAATGGTACAAACAGATTGCATATCAGTAGGTGTCTTAATCGGCGTAGTGGTAACATTTTATTTGTTTCTTCATTACAAAAATAATTATAATATTTAGGTTTTGGGATTGATAGCTTAATAAATACATGTTATAGGAGGATGGTCTGGAGAGCTGCCGCTTATGGACGAGTGAAGTTCGTCACCAAATAATGGATAAGATTGAAAGTGTAGTCAATTTAATGTTTCATGCACTTAAAATGTTTGATCGCATTTTTTAAATACTACCTCCACAGTCGACCCCACCTTCTCAACCAATTCCAGAAGATGTACATGATGCACCCTCAGCCTCTCAGAACCCTTCACGACATCATCGCCAAAGTACCAGGCCTTCAAAGGAGATGAAAATTCCACGACCTACGCCAGACCCCTGGTGTAATGCAGATACCATCACCGGTTGCATTCCATCCATACAGCTCATACATAGAATTGAGCCAATCTTCACACATGCCCACTTATGAAGATGATTATCAGAGTCAGTATACAAAATGAGTACCAAGGCCTTCTTCTATACCTTTTCAATCATCTACTCAAACTTCTTACAATTACGATCAGACTGGAAGGGAAGGTGTAACGACCCGGAAACCGGACCGCTACCGGCGCTAGGATTCAGGTCGGCTTAAGGCCGCCAGAACCCGTAGCAAGCCAAACATACGTCCTGTGAACCTGTTTAATCCCATACATGGTCAACAATCATACAGAAAAATTAAAAAAAACTTTTCTTTCATTCAAACATTTCTTTGCCAAGCCTAGCCTGTGCATGCACAACCATAACATAAACCCCTCATTGGAGTCCTCATCAAATACTCCCATGGGGTAACATAACATAACATGGGCTTGGATTACATAGGCGTCATAAAAACATTATATCTCATACAAGACCATGTGTACAGGGAATACAACAGACTCTAGTCAAGCACATTATCAACTTACATTACATCTCATACTTTTACATTACCAACAAACCATGTCCACAGCTAAGCTATTACATAAACTTCTCTTACTCTGCTGACTTCTCTATCTACTCTGCACCTGCAAGACTGGGGTTAGGGGAGAGGGGGTGAGCTATAAAGCCCAATGAGCAGAAACTAAAAACATGTGCTTTAATTCCACCATTTTTAGGTATATTATTATTCATTTTATTATTATTATTATTATTATTATTATTATTATTTAACTTTTTTTTTTCTTTCTTTTTCTTATTCATGCTTTCATGAAATGCAACACATCACAACTAATCACATAAAAGGATGGTATTGTCACCATTAGTCCTCAACATCTCCAAATGCCAGGGGCGTAGAATGGGCCTCACTGGTCTTTCTCTTACATAACATAACATTCTAAAATGCCAGGGGCGTAGAATGGGCCTCGCTGGTCTTTCTCTTACATAGTGCCAGGGGCGTAGAATGGGCCTCGCTGGTCTTCCATAACATATCATCATAACATAACATCAGAGGACTATGGATCACCCAACAACCATCCACATCAACATCAATTTATGCAATGCAGCATATTCGTGAATTCTAATGCAAACATCCTGAAATATTGCATGGCATAATGATGCATGGGCAATGCTTTATGATTCATTCATTTATTCAATTACTTTACTTTAAAACTTAAGGGGTTGTTCCACTCACCTGGTGACTGAAGCTTTAACAACGAACTCTGAACGACTATCTCACAACCGGGGGTCTCGGTTCCTCGGGTCCGAACCTACACAGGTGGACTCAAATGAGGCACCAAAACAACAAGAACATAACCCTAAACATACCCCTAAAAACCTCCTAAAAACACCTCAAAACACTCCTAGGAAGCATGCAAGAAAAGGCTGGACAGGGCACTTTCGGCGGCCGGAAGTCCCTCCAGAGCCGAAAGTCAGGCAGGTTCGGCGGCACCTTCGGCGGCCGAAACTCCCAGACAGAGGCGAAACTCATGCATGTTCGGCGGCACCTTCGGCGGCCGAAAGTCTCGGACAGAGCCGAAACTCCAACTTTCGGGGGCAAGCTTCGGCAGCCTAAAGCTGCCTCTCAAGCCATGTTCGGCGGCCGAAACTCCCTTCGGCTGCCGAACCTGGTTTCTGCCAAAGGGCAGAAACTTGGCTCCCTTAAGCATTTTTGCCTTCAAACTCACCAATCATGCATAACTCGTTCTAAAACATGCATAAACACCATACATCACACCTAGGGGTCTCAAACTATCAAATACCCCAACTACAACACTTCAACACACACAAACAACATACATTGTTCATCAAAACATCAAAACCATAAACTCATCAACAAGCCTAAACATGCATCTCTACCCATAAAACAACTTAAAACTTACTTAAAACATATAAGGAGCTTAAGATCGGCTCTTACCTCTTGAAGATCGAGAGGGAGACGACCTAAACTTGGAGATCCACGAAAATGAGCTCCTGAGTTCCCAAAGCTCTAAAACTTGGTTTAAATGCTTAAAACTTGCAATGTGAGTTTAAAACTCAAGGAAAATGGAAGAGATTTGGAGGAAGAACACAAGATTGAAAAGGAAGGTCGGAAGCTTGCTGTGGCCGGAAATGGAAGAAAACCTCGCCCATTTCGGCTAAGGGTCCCTTTTATAGTGGCTGGCCAGGCCACGTTCGGGGGCCGAATGTGCCTCCGCATCCATGCAAATGTTCGGCGGCCGAACTTGAATTTCGGCGGCCGAACCTGGACTTCCCTAACTCATGCTTTCGGGGGCCTAACGTGCCTCCAAAACGCATGCATGTTCGGCGGCCGAACTTGACTTTCGGCGGCCGAACCTGGGTTTTCCTCCAATGCTATTTTCATGCAAAAACTCATTTAGTTTCATACTTTAAAACATTAAAATTCATGAAAACATTTTATAAAACATGTCCTTACCCCTTCTAGAAGTTCCCGACATCCGAAATTCCACCGGACGGTAGGAATTCCGATACCGGAGTCTAGCCGGGTATTACATTCTCCCCCCCTTAAGAACATTCGTCCCCGAATGTTCCTCACTAGCACACATAGCAAGGCAAAGAACATAACACACATAGGGATCTAACCTTAAAAGAGATGAGGGTACTGCTGGAGCATAGACTCCCGTGTCTCCCAAGTGCATTCTTCCAAGTTGTGGTGGTTCCACAGGACTTTCACCATCGGGATTTCCTTGTTTCTTAACTTTCTGATCTGGGTGTCTATGATCCGCACTGGCTGTTCAACATAGGTGAGATCCTCTTGGACCTCTACATCAGGCTCACTAAGAACCTTGCTCGGATCTGACACAAACTTCCTCAACATTGAAACATGGAAAACCGGATGGATTCTCTCCATCGAAGCAGGTAAATCCAGCTTGTACGACACATTCCCAATCTTTTGCAAGATTTCAAAGGGTCCGATGTATCGTGGGGCTAGTTTACCTTTCTTCCCGAAGCGAACCACTCCCTTCATTGGAGACACCTTGAGCAATACCAGATCCCCCTCCTGAAACTCTAACTGTCTCCTGCGGACGTCTGCATAGCTCTTCTGTCTGCTTGTAGCAGTCTTGATTCTCTCTCTGATTATGGGTACCACCCTGCTGGTAATCTCTACTAGCTCAGGCCCTGCCAAGGCCTTCTCTCCAACTTCCTCCCAGCAAACAGGTGATCTGCACTTCCTTCCGTACAAAGCTTCATATGGAGCCATCCCGATGCTAGCATGATGGCTGTTGTTGTAGGCAAACTCCACCAAAGGTAGATGCTGCCTCCAAGAACCGCCAAAGTCCAGCACACACATCCTAAGCATATCCTCTATAGTCTGGATGGTCCTTTCTGACTGTCCATCAGTCTGGGGCTGGAAGGAAGTACTGAAATCCAACCTAGTACCCATGGCATTTTGCAGACTCCGCCAAAACCTGGAGGTGAACTGGGGCCCTCTATCTGACACTATCGAAACAGGAACCCCATGCAGCCTGACAATCTCATCCACATACACCTGCGCCAACTTGTCCACAGAGTAGCCACTCCTGACAGGGATGAAGTGAGCAGATTTGGTGAGTCTGTCCACAATCACCCATATGGAGTCCACTCTGTTGGACGTCGCCGGTAACCCTACTACGAAGTCCATAGCTATGTTTTCCCATTTCCATTCTGGAATCGGTAGCGGGTTAAGCATTCCAGCTGGCTTCTGATGTTCCAGTTTCACCCTCTGACACACTTCGCAGGCTGACACGAACTGTGCCACTTCTTTCTTCATCGCTGGCCACCAATAAACCTTCTTTAAATCTTGATACATCTTGGTGGCTCCAGGGTGAATGCTGTATCTTGCATTATGAGCCTCTCTCATAATGTCTCCTTTTAGCCCAATGTCATCTGGTACACATAGTCTGCTCCCATAGCGGAGGATCCCCTTACTGTCGAATCTGTACTCGCTATCATTGCCTGACTGAACAGTCCTGGCAATCTTCACTAACTCTGGGTCCTCATGCTGTTTCTGAGCCACCTGCTCCAGAAACACGGGTGTCACTCTCATCTGGGCCACTAAGGCACCTGTACCAGACAACTCCATCTGTAGACCTTCCTCGATAAGCTTGTAGAACTCCTTCACCACTGGTCTCCTCTCTGCCGTGATGTGGGATAGACTGCCTAGTGACTTCCGGCTTAGGGCGTCTGCCACGACATTCGCCTTACCCGGATGATACTGAATCTTGCAATCATAGTCACTCAGCAGCTCTACCCATCTCCTCTGTCTCAGATTCAGATCTCTTTGACTCAAGATGTACTGCAGGCTCTTATGATCTGTAAAGATCTCACATTTTACCCCATAGAGGTAGTGCCTCCACATCTTGAGTGCAAAGATTACTGCTGCCATCTCAAGGTCATGTGTGGGGTAATTCAACTCATGCTTCTTCAGCTGCCTAGAAGCATAAGCAATTACCCTCTCATTTTGCATCAGTACACAACCCAGTCCCACACGGGACGCATCACAAAAGACTGTAAAGTCCTCTCCACTAGATGGCAGAGCTAAAACTGGTGCTGAAGTCAACCTCTTCTTAAGCTCTTCAAAACTCTCCTCGCACTGGTCGGTCCACAGAAACTTCTGATTCTTCCTGGTTAGTCTGGTCAGAGGAGCTGCTATCTTTGAGAAGTCCTGAACGAACCTCCTGTAGTAACCTGCCAAACCCAAGAAACTTCTAATCTCTGTCACTGAAGTGGGTCTAGGCCAGTTAGTCACAGTTTCTGTCTTCTTGGGGTCCACCTCAATACCATTTTCTGACACTACATGCCCCAAGAACGAAATGCTCCTTAGCCAGAATTCACATTTAGAGAACTTGGCATACAAGCCATGTTCCCTCAAAGTCTGCAAGACCAACCGCAGATGATGGGCATGCTCTTCTGCATTCCTGGAATACACTAAGATATCATCTATGAAGACAATAACGAAGTGATCCAGGTATTGGCTAAATACTCTGTTCATGAGATCCATGAATGCTGCAGGGGCGTTTGTTAACCCGAACGGCATCACTAGGAACTCAAAATGCCCATATCTGGTCCTAAATGCTGTCTTTGGCACATCTTCATCTCTGATCCTCAGCTGATGATACCCAGATCTCAAATCTATTTTGGAGAAACAACCTGCTCCTGCTAGCTGGTCGAATAGATCATCGATCCTAGGCAACGGGTACTTGTTCTTGGTAGTAACCTTGTTCAACTGTCTATAGTCGATACAAAGTCTGAGGGATCCATCCTTCTTTTTCACGAACAACACTGGAGCACCCCAAGGTGAGGCACTCGGTCGGATGAAACCCTTGTCTACCAGCTCTTGCAACTGTTCTTTAAGCTCTTTCAGCTCTGCTGGCGCCATCCTGTAGGGAGGGATAGAGATTGGTCTGGTTCCTGGCATCAGTTCTATTTCGAACTCTATCTCCCTAGGAGGCGGTAAACCTGGCAGCTCGTCTGGGAAAACATCTAAGAACTCTCTAACCACAGGCACCGAGGCGGGCTCTCTGACATCTCTGTCTAGCTCTCTCACATGAGCTAGATAACCCTGACAACCCCTCCTGAGCAGCCTACGAGCCTGTAGGGCTGATATCAAACCTCTAGGTGTACTCCCCCTGTCTCCTCTAAAGACAACCTCTGACCCATCCTGACATCTGAACTTAACTACCTTGTCTCTGCAATCCAAGGTAGCACTATGGGTAGATAGCCAATCCATCCCTAGAATGACGTCAAAATCTGTCAAGTCTAGAACCACTAGGTCGGCGGATAGGCATCTTCCCTCTATGAAAACTGGACTGTACTGGCAGACTGACTCTGCCACTGACGGGTCACATTTGGGTCCGCTGACCCATAGGGGACACTCTAACCCAGAGACCATCAAACCCAACCTCTCGACTGCTTTCGGAGAAACAAAAGAATGGGATGCACCCGGGTCCATTAAGGCATAAACATCTGAACAACCAATGATGATATTACCTGACACCACGGTGTTGGATGTGTTTGCCTCCTATTGCGTCATGGTGAAGATCCGTGCTGGAGCTGACGGACCTTCCCCTCTGTAACCTGATGAAGAAGAGGCTGACCCTCTCCCTCGGCCTCTGCCACTAGCCTGTGTTGCGGCTGAAGCTGCTGGCTGTGCTACGCTACCCGAAGTTGTCTGCTGGGGCTGTGCCGTAGGAACTGCTCTCGGACATTCCCATGACATGTGTCCCTCTTGCCCACACCTGTAGCAGGCTGTCGTCCCAAACCGGCATACCCCCCTGTGTAGCTTACCACACCTTGCACACACTGCATTATCAGCACCAGAGCTTGAGCCACCTCCTATTCCCAGACCTGATTTGATCTTGCTCCAGAACTTATTCTTCTTTGGTTTCTTAGTGGTACTGCCCCACTTTTTACTAGCTGAACTCAAGGATGAAGGGTCTATCCTTCCCCCACCTGGGGTCTTAGAACCAGAAGGCTGTGCCACTGACTGCTTGACTTTTCCCTCTATTACGGCACTAGCCTCCATTCTCCTGGCCATGTCTATAATGGCATGGAAACTTTCTCTATCAGCTGACTGAATCAAAGAGGAATACCTGGAATTGAGCCTCATGATATACCTCCTCGACTTCTTCGGATCTGTGTCCAGATGTTGCCCAGCAAATGGCAATAACTCTAAGAATCTATCGGTGTACTCATCGACACCCATCTCATCTGTCTGCTTCAGCTGTTCAAACTCAATCACCTTCAGCTCCCTGGAACTGTCAGGGAAAGCCCATCCTGCGAACTCATTCGCAAACTCCTCCCATGACAGACTGTCCACCCTTGGTTTCACATAGTTCTTGAACCACTCTCGTGCCTTCTTGCATTTCAGAGTGAAACCAGCCATCTGAATGGCTCTACTGTCATCAGCTCCTATCTCATCTGTAATTGTTTTGACCTTCTCCAGGTACACGAACGGATCATCACCGGTATCAAACTGGGGAGCACCCAACTTCATATAGTCGGTCATCTTGGCCTTGCTTCCTCCAGATGAGGTAGGTTGAGGTCTTTGGGTTTCTGTAACTGCGGTTTCTGCTAGTGGTGGAGGTGCGGCATCCCCTGGGATAGGGTTTGTTGTGCCTGGATGGAAGGATGGAGGTAGGTACATAGGGTACTGTGGATATTGTGAGTAGAAAGGTGGGTATGGCATGTGAGAAGGGTAAGGATTAAAACTGGGGTAATCCGATGTACTTCCCATCGAATACCCGGGGTATGGTGAAAAAGGTGGGTACTGGGGTGGTGGAACAAACCCCGAGGCTTGAGTGCCTCCCTGAGACTCACCCATGCCCTCTTCTGGCATGCTCACACCAAGACTACCATCCCTCCTCTGGTCCACATCCATCTCTTCTCCCACATCCACTGACCTGCCTCCTTGAACCGTTCCTCTTACTGATCTGTTTCTACCCAGATCCAGAGATCTTCTAGGGTCTCCCACTGCTCTGTCCCTGTTGGACCTGCTTGACATTGCCCTTGGCAATGCTGGAGGACGGGCGCTCGTGCCCTCATCCTCCGGTGGTACTCTAGTCAATCTAGCTGATCGACGAGTTCCTCGCATTCTGTTTACTGAAAAACAGCACAGATAACAAAACATTAGCATCCAATGGTTCATGTGGAAACACATGAACCCACATCATATACATAGCATATCTCATGGCATATCATACTTTCATTCTAGACAGGACTCTACATCCTATCCTAGTGGACATGATTTCCTATTGTGCTTGACTTTCTATCACATCTATGAGCCCGACACTCTAGGTCCGACCATATGAACCTAGGGCTCTGATACCACTCTGTAACGACCCGGAAACCGGACCGCTACCGGCGCTAGGATTCAGGTCGGCTTAAGGCCGCCAGAACCCGTAGCAAGCCAAACATACGTCCTGTGAACCTGTTTAATCCCATACATGGTCAACAATCATACAGAAAAATTAAAAAAAACTTTTCTTTCATTCAAACATTTCTTTGCCAAGCCTAGCCTGTGCATGCACAACCATAACATAAACCCCTCATTGGAGTCCTCATCAAATACTCCCATGGGGTAACATAACATAACATGGGCTTGGATTACATAGGCGTCATAAAAACATTATATCTCATACAAGACCATGTGTACAGGGAATACAACAGACTCTAGTCAAGCACATTATCAACTTACATTACATCTCATACTTTTACATTACCAACAAACCATGTCCACAGCTAAGCTATTACATAAACTTCTCTTACTCTGCTGACTTCTCTATCTACTCTGCACCTGCAAGACTGGGGTTAGGGGAGAGGGGGTGAGCTATAAAGCCCAATGAGCAGAAACTAAAAACATTTGCTTTAATTCCACCATTTTTAGGTATATTATTATTCATTTTATTATTATTATTATTATTATTATTATTATTTAACTTTTTTTTTCTTTCTTTTTCTTATTCATGCTTTCATGAAATGCAACACATCACAACTAATCACATAAAAGGATGGTATTGTCACCATTAGTCCTCAACATCTCCAAATGCCAGGGGCGTAGAATGGGCCTCACTGGTCTTTCTCTTACATAACATAACATTCTAAAATGCCAGGGGCGTAGAATGGGCCTCGCTGGTCTTTCTCTTACATAGTGCCAGGGGCGTAAAATGGGCCTCGCTGGTCTTCCATAACATATCATCATAACATAACATCAGAGGACTATGGATCACCCAACAACCATCCACATCAACATCAATTTATGCAATGCAGCATATTCGTGAATTCTAATGCAAACATCCTGAAATATTGCATGGCATAATGATGCATGGGCAATGCTTTATGATTCATTCATTTATTCAATTACTTTACTTTAAAATTTAAGGGGTTGTTCCACTCACCTGGTGACTGAAGCTTTAACAACGAACTCTGAACGACTATCTCACAACCGGGGGTCTCGGTTCCTCGGGTCCGAACCTACACAGGTGGACTCAAATGAGGCACCAAAACAACAAGAACATAACCCTAAACATACCCCTAAAAACCTCCTAAAAACACCTCAAAACACTCCTAGGAAGCATGCAAGAAAAGGCTGGACAGGGCACTTTCGGCGGCACCTTCGGCGGCCGGAAGTCCCTCTAGAGTCGAAAGTCAGGCAGGTTCGGCGGCACCTTCGGCGGCCGAAACTCCCAGACAGAGGCGAAACTCATGCATGTTCGGCGGCACCTTCGACGGCCGAAAGTCTCGGACAGAGCCGAAACTCCAACTTTCGGGGGCAAGCTTCGGCAGCCTAAAGCTGCCTCTCAAGCCATGTTCGGCGGCCGAAACTCCCTTCGGCTGCCGAACCTGGTTTCTGCCAAAGGGCAGAAACTTGGCTCCCTTAAGCATTTTTGCCTTCAAACTCACCAATCATGCATAACTCGTTCTAAAACATGCATAAACACCATACATCACACCTAGGGGTCTCAAACTATCAAATACCCCAACTACAACACTTCAACACACACAAACAACATACATTGTTCATCAAAACATCAAAACCATAAACTCATCAACAAGCCTAAACATGCATCTCTACCCATAAAACAACTTAAAACTTACTTAAAACATATAAGGAGCTTAAGATCGGCTCTTACCTCTTGAAGATCGAGAGGGAGACGACCTAAACTTGGAGATCCACGAAAATGAGCTCCTGAGTTCCCAAAGCTCTAAAACTTGGTTTAAATGCTTAAAACTTGCAATGTGAGTTTAAAACTCAAGGAAAATGGAAGAGATTTGGAGGAAGAACACAAGATTGAAAAGGAAGGTCGGAAGCTTGCTGTGGCCGGAAATGGAAGAAAACCTCGCCCATTTCGGCTAAGGGTCCCTTTTATAGTGGCTGGCCAGGCCACGTTCGGGGGCCGAATGTGCCTCCGCATCCATGCAAATGTTCGGCGGCCGAACTTGACTTTCGGCGGCCGAACCTGGGTTTTCCTCCAATGCTATTTTCATGCAAAAACTCATTTAGTTTCATACTTTAAAACATTAAAATTCATGAAAACATTTTATAAAACATGTCCTTACCCCTTCTAGAAGTTCCCGACATCCGAAATTCTACCGGACGGTAGGAATTCCGATACCGGAGTCTAGCCGGGTATTACAGAAGGCATGGCTAGTACGTCGTTCGACTTCTTCTCTCTTGCACATACACATACTCTATCAGAATCTATTTTTTCTACATTCCCACGACAATCACTGGATGATCCCTCAAGCCAACTTAACTTAATTTTTTTCAGATTTCCTTGAGTTGTTTTCTTCAACCCTTATTTAGAGAATTTTGGCTTTACAACTTAGGATCCAATTGTTGGCAAAAGTTATAGGCCTCAATCTCAACCTCCTTACTTAAATTTATCTATGGCAGACAATGATGTTGGAGATTTTGAGAAGGCTCAACAAAAGCCATTATTTGACGGTTGCAATGCAATACAAAGCACCCTCAAGATAAGAGACCACGACAGTGTGATATAGATGGTCATCGTTAAAAGTCATCCAGAACATTTTTATTATTAATTTTGTATAATTAAATTTAATTATTTTTACTATTCTTATTATTTATTAAATTAAATTTATTAAAATAATTATGTTGACTATTATTTTTTTATTATAATTTTTTAACTTCATTTTAAAGTTAATAGAAAGTTATGAGATAATTGATAAATTAAAATTTTAATAAATATAAATAAAAATTTATGGATAGTAATTTATTAAAATTTATGGGATTTTAATAAATGTTAAGTTTAATAATAATTATATATAATAAAATAATAATTAAATATATTAAAATTTTAATTTTATTTTTAAAAATATTTGTAAAATAAAATTTCAACGATTGCCTGCCGTGGAACAAGCAATCATTGGAGTTTGGCATTTTTTTTAAACAAGCGCCAGACTTCATTCAACGGCTGACAAGCGCCAGCCTATAACCTGGCGCTCTTTTGAAGAGTGTTAGACCATGGAGCGCTAGCACGCCAAGCAGGGATTTTGTTATTAACTGACAGTCAAATCCCAATTTCCAAATCGGCAAAATTTAACAACCCAGAATAATTTTTTTCTTCCCCAACCCCAAATTGGCAAAAACCTTCCTCTCTCTCAATTATTTTTCTTTTCAAAACTCATTCCCTGAACAGCCACAAAATCCCTCAGTCTCAGAAGACCCTTATCAGAGAGCTACGGTTAGATTATGGACCCTGTTTGAGGACAAGCTCCTTCATACCGAACCTTTTAGTTCTTCTCATAAATAAAATCCGAGCTTGGAGGATTTTTTTTTTTATTATTATTTAAATTCAGCTAATTTACACAATTTGAGTGTTTATTACTGGAAGCTGCAACTTTCCTCGTGATTACATAAATATTTATTCACAGCTTCAGTACATGATCATGCAACTGTGGCTTCTGTAGCAACATCAAAGCAATCATAGTCAGGATGCTAATGTTGTACTTGGACAACTATCTACCGTGCAGGCCAAGATGTCTATGTAATCCCGGGATATCTTGAAGGAGTCGTAAACTTTACCGTCTCTGCTTTTCTTGTATTCGAACAAAAGATTAGAATGGTCGAATGCTGTAAGTTTTACAAATCCATAATCATAATCTTTAAAGAAACTCCATGTTGTATTGATGGTTGTAAATTCTGCAAGGCTTGCTCCTCCTCCTCCTGCTACCACATGTATTGTTCCATTTAAGGTGCCCTTGTAGTGATGTCTCTCTTCATTGGTACAAATATTCTGCAGTAAGTTAAAAAGAAAACAAAGGTAAGATGTAGAGCTTGAGTGTCAACTGTAACTTATAGACTAGTGTAAAATAGAGACGAGGGACAGGTCCATCGCTGCGAGTTGTGTGCATACCTGGTAAATGGGACATGTTCTCTCATAATTATGCACATGGCCATATATGGCTATATCAACCTTGTATTTCTGCCAAAGTCTTTGAAGACTCTCCCTTCCCATTGGTTCCTCAAATGATCCTTCCTCAGCATACCAGGTAGCAGAAGAATAACCCAACACTCGATGAGCGAGGAAAATCAACCATGGCTGCTTCTGTCTATCTGCAGAAGCTAGGCAGTGCTCAATGAACTTGTATTGCTCTGTTCCCTCCCTCCAATCATGTTCTGTGTCAGCTATGCAGAATCGGAACATCCCATAATCAGTAGAGTACCTGGTGAAAGAGATTATGATGTTCATTTTCAGTTCGACAGTATATTTACAAACAAAAAACATGAAGAAAATGAACGTCAAGATGCACTCTGGCTTAGCACTACTTTTCTTGCAGGTAAATCAAGAATACGTAGAGTATCCAAAGAAATCAGAAAAATGAATTTCATAGAGAAGGAATAATATTTTTATAACAATTGCATTGCAATTTCAGAATAGGTACAAGGGTAATAGCTAAGCTTCCATTATTTAGGATATCAAGAACTTCATGAATTAATTAATTCAAATCAAAAGATTAGAGTTCTAAATAGTTATAGAGGTCATGTGATTTAGAAAATGTTATGGGAAAAAGAAAGTATAAAGCAGAGGTTTAAACAAACCAGATATATCAGCATAGTTATAAATGAAAACTATCACATTGCAGCCATAGCTAAATATGACTAAGAGGTTCTCGACAAACTTCCATACCAGAATTTAGCCCTGTTCTCAGCAGGGACATAGAACATTGTCTCAGCCAGCACACCACATTCGCCTCCAGAATCCAAGTTCCCATAGAAGGATCCTGTTCCTGGCCAGTCACGTTCATGGTTACCACTGAAAGGACATTGCACCACTTGCCATATAAGATGAACTAGGTTATAGATACATGCTCAAATAAACAGCAGAAGTAAATTATTGCAAACCTTGCTATCATGTAAGGAACAGTGGATGCAATTGGCTCCACCTGTGCGGTAAACTGGTCCCACTGTGAAAGGTATCCATTTGCATAACATATATCTCCAATGTGGAAGACTATATCAATATTTTTCAAGTCTTGAATAAGTTGCTTGGTAGTGTTAAGGGAGCCACTCTGGAAGTTGTTATATTCATTGGAACCATCAGCTTCATCCTGGAAAGATAAAAATGTGTTTAAGCAGTGCATGTATCCTTGTGAATAGCTTTACAGTCCAAACAATGAAAAGAAAACTGGATGTTCAGATGTGCAGAGACATTGAGAGCAGAAAGCATTTGAACAAAGACCCTGGCATTTATATTCAGTTCAAATTTGATAACGGTTAATTTCTGTATAAATAAATAAATGCTGCTAGAATCATGAGACAAAAATAAAATATTGAGAAATGAAAAAGTCAAGCAAGCATAGCCAAATCCATTTATGCATATCACCAGAATACAAGATGGCCATAACATCAGTGCATCTGACATTCACAGCAGAGGTATGCATATGCTGTTTTAACTTTCAGATAATGGTATCTGACCGAGGCATGATTTTACATTTGACACACACATGATCCTTCTAAAACAGTTCAAACCTTTCCCATGTCGCCAAAAATGACAACACGCTGTAGAGAACTTTGACCAGGATATGGAGATGCTCTAAACTGGTATTCTTGACTCCAAATATATGCACCATTGAATAGTTTATGCCCAAGCTTGTATGAATACCTGCATAATTAGTAACATTATTACATGTAAAAAAAAATGGTCGACAATGAATCTCTAATATGATGCTAATCTCATAGATCATATGTAAGAGTCCAAGCATAAAGCGAACAAGATAATCCAAATCCAACTTCACAGGAGAACCACCTTTACAACAAGAACTTCACAGATGCCAGGCTGCAAAAGATAGTTATAAGCTGCAAGAGTTCACTTTCTTAGTATCTTATAACTAATCATTTCAACTTTGTTTCTCTCCTGCTCTTATTCTAGCCCTTACTTCTCTGATCATCTTAATACTTTGTTTGCAGCTTCAGTTAAGCATGGCAGGTAAACTTCAAATACCTTGATCCAAGAACCCTATCGCAATCAGTTATGATCTTTCCAATGTCTTCCCCACATGGCCTTTTCCTAGCCAAAATGGGATTAATTCTACATGTGATTACCAATGTAGCCCTTGTATGCAAGCACTGTCCACATCAATTACATTTCCCCTTGCATGATACCTTCTTAAAGAATGATGCATTTTACAAATCATCAAAAGACCAACCTTATAATTATATCCCACTTGAGACCAACTTTTGTTACCAGAGGAGCCAAACAAAAGCGTTTGAACCGCTTTAACATGAGAAGGAAGAATAAGACATAAATGGCTTAACCCCTCTACTAGTCACTAACTATTGGCTCTAATACCCCCCTGCTGTGCAGTGCATGGGACAGTAATTTCAAGTGACCTGGACCCCTTGCTACAAGAGCTAGTTCAATACTATCTCTAAGCTCAAGAAGCTTATGAAAATTAGCATTCTTCCACAGGTCCCCGAGTTGGTACTTTTCCAGCCAATTTATGCTTTATAGTTAAAGACAGCAGAAGCATCAACACATTTAACAATTGAATTGAGAGAAACAGTTTTACAAAACATTATTTGCTATTATCATCAATCAAATTCTGTTGGTCTAAATTGTCCCATCTAGCTTATTGATTATTTGGCATTGGTGATGCAATTTCTTGGCAAGCTGTAAAACAACAATATAAAATATCTATAAATGAACAATTAGAAATGCATGAGATTTCATATTTTCATTGCATCAAGAAAAACATTAACAACTTGCAGAATAATAGAGAAAGCAAAGAATTTTGGGGCCCATGTGAAAAGTTAGGCATGCTACATAATGTGTTGAGTTTGATGTTGTTTTGTGCATTCTAATGACTTTTAGTTACTTCGTATAAGGTTCAAAAGTGCAATAATGTTAAAGAAACTAGTGTGAGGCGAGGGTCTCAATGTTGAACTTCATATTTTCACAGCTACCTGATAGAAATCTCTTGATATTTGCTATAAAATTTCTGACCATTGCATCCTTTATTGTTACTATTGCTAATAGAATTTAAGATCGTTCATAGGCTAAAAGAAGAGTTACATACACAACATTGGGCCATAACTCCTTCAAAAAGCTAGTGTGTATAAATCCAGGATCACGCCACCCCACTGTCCTTGCTGGTTCACCTATACACATATACATCTGATATGATGAATCAACTGCCTAATTAAGAAAAGAAAGGAAATTTTTACGTGGATTCCAATCACATGGAAAAATAAATTAAACAAACATAAAGAACCTAATTATTTGCAGAACTAGTATAATTATAACTACTATTCTTAAAACCAGTTTAATCTAATAAATTATAATGAGATATCAAGGTCAAGTAACCTTCAGAAAAGTCCTAACAAACCATGTAATAGTTAATAAAAAGTAAAACAATCACCCACCACACATGCTGTTACGGCTAAATGTCAGTGTTCCAGCTGGGGAACGTACACGATCACCACCTTCTGGACCCCATTCAACAAAAGGCTGTGCTTCACTGATCCCATATCCACTTGTCCATGTTATTGTCATCTGAGTATGAAGTTTGGAACCATGTTATCTCCTTGACAAATTGTTAGCTCCAACATAAAAAGACAAATTAAAAACTGGGTAAAGCATGCTTGTTCACTTGTGGAACGCTAAGGTAGTTTTTTGAAAACTTCTCAAAGAAAACAGGGACACAAAATGTCATGTTCACATGTGAAAGTTTCCAAATTGAGAATAGAAACTAGGTTTCCAAAACTTAACTAATATTTGCGAAACAATTTTAACTTATTTTCCGCTATTTTCCTTTATAACTATAATTTTTTCAAAGTTAAAATTAAATAATTAATTAGGAAAATACTTATTAACAAGAACTAAAAATTAATCATATTATTATAAAATAAATGAATGGAGCATAGTACAAATTTTAAAAGTAAAAACAAGTTTCTAAAATATTGTATGATTTTCTAATTACAAAATATATGAATTTTTTTTATTTTTTGAATTAGAAAATTGTTTTTTCATTATTGATAAGTAAATGCCTTTTTTCTTTTTTCCCCACCTTTATTTTTTGCAAGGAAAATGAAAACTTGATTTTTCTTATCAAATAAAAAAGAAAAAAAGAGAATTGCTTCCCACGAGTAAATAGGTCCTGAAAAGTCTTGATTTTCAGACTAGACAAAAATAAATAATCCATCAATACGAGGTGAAAATACAATGTAATATAAAAATGATTAAAACTTTGCAGTTTTAAGTATTTACTTGTGCAACAAATAAACTCCCCCCCCCCCCCAACACCAATATTCTTTTAGTGTATTACACACATAAGATAACAACAAAGAAAAAATTGCACTTACTTCATTCCATGTCTTTCCTTGTGCCAAGCGTGGGTAAACTGGTGCCTTTGGATTTGCAAAAGCAACTGAATTTGACACAGCCACCAGCTTTGGCTATGTATAAGAAAAAATTAAATTGATCAAATAGTATCAGAGTAACCAAGGACAGAAAGAAGAGATAATCATACTTCTGAATAGAAGATTCTTCATCTAAATGTGAATTATGAAATAAAATAGCAGCAGTATATGCATGTATTTAACAGATATATTATGCATCTAAAATGGTAAACATTCTTATAATTTATTACCATATCTTTTAGAACATAAGGAAATGGCTAAAGACAGAAGCCTAGATACAATAGAGACAAAACAGAATGCCTACTAAGTTCTCACTTACTCTCACATGTACACATGCAGGCACACAGATATTCATTCATAAGGATAAAAAAAATAGAATTATGTATATTCTATAACAGACCAGTGCATAACATCATTCAGGTTCATATGCATGCACCAGCACACTAGAGTGATAATTAAAAGGGCACTTTGAGAATTAAAGAACAGAATTGATCTACATTGAGCTAAATGGTACAGCTTTAGTATAGCCAACATCCATCAAGCAATCACATTAGACCTTGTTCAGTTCATTCCCAACTAGATTGAGACTAAGACTAAGTGGTTGTTGTTGTTGAAAGGGAAACATGCATGATGGATAATAAAAAAGTTCAACAAATAATATCCTTGATTCTCTGACATCAGTTAGTTGTTATCACCTTCAAATATAAAGCATAGGACAAAGAAAGTCATGAGCAAGCATACATTTGCTAAACCTCCAGAAAATAGAGCAAAAGCAAAATCTGATCTCTGATTAATTAACTGAAGCCTCAATGATCCTTTTCCTGTATTTTTGTAGCCTGGGCTACTGTAGTTTGCATACTGGTACTGCAAGAGTAGTAAAATTATTTGCAACTTCCTCTCTGCTTCAAAAGAAAAGTATAAAGATCAAAAGAAAAAAAAATATATAGCAAATCAGTATAGATGAACCTTGATAGGTGCAGTACACAAAAGCGGAGGAAAAACTCTCGAGTTTGGGCTTTCTGGGTTGCACGTGGAGGCACTGGCAATAGATAAAAACATTACTTCTAAATAGATCAATAAGAGAATTGGAAAAACATATAAACTATCAAGCATAACATGCCAAACGCTGGCCTTAGCAAAACTGAAGAAAATGATTTTACAATGCCAAGGACTCTATATACCTGAAATTTGCTGGGGAAAATACTCCAATCCAATCAGCATTGGATGCATTTGGAGACGCATACTCCAGCGTCACCCACTCTGTGTTTTGGCCCTAATATGTGGAGAAAGTTATTTAACTAACCAATTCGTTAAACGCCAGCAGCCGCTGTTTATTGCTTTCCTCCCTTAAAAATTAAATGGTTATGAAATTCATTCTTCCTAAGTTGCAAACCTAATAGCGCACTTTGTAATCAAACTAAGCTTCCTCTTTACGATGTGGGACTGGGAGCTGACAGATGAAAATGAGAAAAAAAGAAATGATGCAAAAGCAGCTCACCTTTAGTCCAAGAATTGCCGGAGAGGCCTTAACATAAGCATTATCATTAAGAGCAAAAGTCGTCGTATGAACAGAAATTCTTGAGAGAGGCTGAATTCCATGTGAACTTGCCTCTTGAAGAATAGCAAGCACCACTGCAATTGCAGTGAAGATCACTCCTAATCCCCTCATCCCAACGAACACCTGAAATCAATACCAAATCAATAAAAACCTTAGCCGACCATGGTATCAACTCACAGTACCAAAAGAAATTCGATGCAATGTGAAAAGATGACCTAAACAAACTTGGTATCCTAACTCGATAATGAACATAGAAATCAGTTGAAAACACAGATATTAATAAAGGAAACACATGCTCTTGCCATCCAATACCACCAACCACAGTCACCGGGAAACAACCAGAAAACAAGTAAAAAAAAATACAGCTAGATAACATATTTGTGAACTGCTTTAACAATTTTAGACCAGATAAAGACAGAAGTAAGAAGGAGGAAATTAGAAAAGAAAGAATCAAAGCAAAGCAAGAAACTAAAAGAAAAGAAAGAATCGAAGCAAAGAAAAATCAAAGACTAACTATTATTTAATCGAATTGCCGTTAAACAAAAGATATCAAATGAAACTGCTAGTTGAAGTGGCTTGAGATCATTTGCAGCAGCAAGAAGATGAAGGTGGTGTAGTAACTATGGTGTATTATACGGATGGAACAAGGCAGATGTCTATTTTCGTCAATAACATTAACTTCAGAATCTTCTTTCAGAGATGCCAACAGATGCCCGATGAAAGCGCGCAAGTCAACTGTTCCACGTCGCCGGAAAGTTATTGCCGGGCACGAGATACGAGGTAGCCTTCTCCCAAAACCTTTTTTTTTTCGTCCCCTCTTGCTTTTGAAACGAAAGGAATGAATGTAAATTATTACGGGACATTGTTTTTTCAACTCCTTTATTAATTGTTTGAAAAATTATTTTTCTTTTAGCAATGTAAATATAATATTTCTTAAATGCCCATGGAGTTAGATACAAATGGAAATTAAAGTCAGCTCAAAGTTAAAAAAAACCTAAGATTAAAAAAATTTTAAAAATAAAATAAAAAATAACTAAAATTAAATTAAATCTGTATAAATTAAAATCAAATCAAATCAAACATATAAAATACCAAACATTAACAATGAGAAATACCGCTCCTCCGATCACTCACTTCCATTGATCCACTGCCGTCATCAGGATCAAAGACCATGATGAAACACAACAAACTCAAGCAATACAAAACTACAAAACAGACATGCAAGATAAAAAGGCTGGCCATCAGTACAAACACAGAAATTCGCCCATCAACAGTAATAACTAGTAGGAGTAAATGTGACAGAATCCAATTGAAAAGGCTAAGGAAGCATGAACCACTGAAAACATCAGTGCGTTTTGGAAATGTTGACGGCACGTAAGCAAAAATCCTTCCACCCGAGGCCAAAGTCAAATTCTTCAAGTTAGGTCCATCGAGAAAATCTCTCCCACTAAAAAGTATCAAAAATCTGTAAGATAAATAAAAATAAATATATAAAAAGAAATTAAAATGTAGACTAGAGAGATGGTGCAGAGTAATCAAAAAAGTTAAGAGGGAATTGATGAGAAATAAAAAAAGGGAGAATTAAATTTATTTTCTATTATTTAAATAAGTTACACATTGTTACGTTATTAATTAGTATAATTACATAACTACCATGAACTATAATTCTTTTTATATGTTATTTTGAATATATAAATAATATTTTTTTTCTTTTGATTCTTTTTAAATTAAAAATAAATATTGATAATATATAAAAAAAATTATAAATTTATTTTTAAGTAAAGAGTGAATTCACCTAAAAATATAATAAAATATATTCCCGATTCAAAAAGAGAATGATAAAAAGAAGGGATTTTTTCTCTTCAAGAATGGTTTCCTTTTTTTTTTCTTTAATTTTTTTTTCTATAATTTTTATTTATTATTATTATAATTCATAAATTTAATTTGAATATAAGAGGATTTATATTAAAACATCACCAATTTCATATCAATTATAGAAGGAAGGCTTGCATAAATCAAGAATTTTATTGAAATTATCATTGTTTTAACAATATGACGATTTTATCTTTAAATAGCGGTATTTGATTTAATTAAAAAAATTTAATTGAATTTAATTAATTTAAAATTTTGATTTGATTTTTTATTATTTTTAATTTTAAAATTTTTAATTCGATTTTAATAAAAAAATAAATTAAACTGATTAATAATAATAATAATATATTATTTTTAATAATATAAAAAATTAGATAAGATTAAAATATTTTAATTAAATTTTAAAATATTAAGAATAAATTATAAAAAATAAAAAAATTATTAAAAATTAAATTAATTAAATTAAATTAATTAAATTAAATTAACCGAATTCGATTGATTCAATTTAAATTAATTTTTATTTAAAATTAATTTAATTTAATTTTTATATATATTAAAATTTTATTTTTTTATTTAATTTAATTTAATTTAATTTACCGAACCTACCCAATAATCCCACTTAAAAAAAATTCAGGCCCAATTCCAAAAGGGAAAATTTTTTTCAACGTTTAAGCTTCACTAACCAACTCAACTTCACGACGACATCCCTTTAAAGCCACATTACAAGCAGCCAAGTCAGGTTTCATAGAACCAACTTCTCGTCAACGGCGATCCCGCAGCTCTCTTCAAAAGCCAGCAAAAAGCCAACAAATTCTTACCATTCTCCCTAATAATTTCAGCAAAGTAAACTAGCCCATAATTCAAAAGGCATAAAGTATTTGTTTTTAAAACAATAAACATGCACTTGACGAAAGCAAAAGCAGGGGCAGCAGTGTTGGCACATTTCATCGAACTAAGAACCGTTGGCCCGTTTTCCAGTCTAATTGCTTTGGATTCTTCTCTATGACGTAGACAACAGAGGCAGACCCCTTTTGAAATTGAGGGTGTAGCCGAGAGAGAAAGGCGCGTCATGATGGAAGCTGGAGAGGAAATCAGAGTTAACAATACCAACTTAGATGTATAGTGAATCATTGAATATCGCACGCTGGAATAGCTCAGTTGGTTAGAGCGTGTGGCTGTTAACCACAAGGTCGGAGGTTCAAGCCCTCCTTCTAGCGTATTTTTCATATTATACGCCGCATGGGTTTTGTGTTTTATTTTTCATCCACCGAAACAAAGAACAAACAAGGATAAAACTTTTAAAATAAAAAGGCAAAATGCATGGATATATTACTCCCTTTTTCTCTTAAAATTTTTATTTATTATTTTTATTATTTTAAATTTTTTATTTTTTAAACTATAATAATATATAAATCGATTATTATATCTATATTTAATTTTATTTTATTTTTTAAAACATCTCCTAATATTTAAAAAAATTAATAAAAAAATTATTTTTTTAACCTGTATAAAAATATAAACAGAATAAAAATTATATGATGGAGGGAATGCTATTTTTCACCATTATATTTTTTTTTTATAAATAAAGGTATTTCTAAATTCACTAAATTAATACTAAATACTATTTATATCGGATCAACTCACTAAAAACCTTTAATTTTTTGGTGAATATTTAATTTATTCATAATGATTGAACACTCGACTTTATTTAAAATAGAAGAGTGCTAAAGGTATTATTAAAAATTTAATATATAATATTCAATTAAAAATATAAGTATTTAACTTTGAATTTTGTATATTTAAACTAAAATCCTATAGTATAATTATTTATTTTTGAAAACTCGAAGCACGGAAAACTCACTTCTATAAACAGAAGTAAAATAAATATATTTTTATAAAGATCACTTCTCAAACTTTATGAAAAAAATTTAAGATTTTAACCATTCTTTTAATAAAAATTATAGATTAAATTATATACTTTAGTCAATAAAAAATAAATATGTTCATATCTTTATATTAATTTAATAAGTTTTAATGATAATTAGATCCTTAACACCTCGATTTTAATTTAAGAAGATCATACTTAAATTTTACTAATACTCAATACATAGATCTGCTTCATCTACAAACTCAAATTTCACTTTGATTAGACAGATCAAGCTTAAGTCTATATATAGGAGATTTGACTATGTTGTTCACATAGTATCAGATGAAATTAAATGATCGTTTGATCATGAAAAAAATACAATATGTTCGGTCAGCGTGACTGTAAAAGGAGGATATAAATACAGGATAACGATTATACATTAACAAAAGAAAAAAAAAAAAGACAAACCAAACTAAATTTATTAAAATACAGTTTCAATCTATCTTTATTGAATGTTAAGACATCACATTTAAACGAGAATATAGTTATTTTAAATAAAATTTTAGGGATTAAAAGTATTTTTTTTAATCTACCTACCTTTGCATGTACATGTGTTTTAAATAGGTGAGAAGTGCGTTAGAGAATTTTTCTACCATATAAAAAATTTATTAATTTCTTTTAATTTTGAAAAAATACATTAAAATATTAAAATTTAAAAATTTTAATTAATTTTTTTATTAATTTTATTTATGAAGTACTTTACTAAAAGTTTATGTATTTAAAAAATTTATTAGTTAATTTTTTAATTTTAAAAAAATTTATTAATTAATTCTTTTCAATTAAGGGTATTTTAAATATTTTTATAATATTTAATAGATAAAATTAATGAAAAAATTAATTAATAAACTTTTAAAATGTTAAAAAAAATTAATATATTTTTTTAAACCAAAAAATTAATTAATAAGTAGAAATTAAATAGTAAATTTTTCAAAATTTTATTATTCATTAGGTAAGTTTGACACTCTAGACAACAATTATTAGGCCTTTTCAACATATATAAATAAATAATTTGAATAGAAAATTATCCATGTCAATAAAAAAAGAAAACCTTTTGAAAGATCATATGGTGCAGATTTCTGGAAAAAATATATATAAAAAAGAGAATATTATTATTTTATTTTTATGTTTAATTTAAAGATGGAAATAAGAGATAACATAGTCTGCTAATATGAAGAGCTACTTTAATTTAAATTTTAATATTTTTTAATTATAAAAAATATTATTTAAGAGATTTTAATCTCTATGCAGTATTTGTTAAATTGTTTTGGCCCTCATAAATTTAATTGTGAAAATAGATATTTCCAAATAGTTAATCTCATTATTAAAGATAGCTATTTGATTTCTGTGAATCAAATGAATAATCTTTTTATTATTTTTTTTAGAATGAAGAAGAAATTAATTGAATATTTGCTATAAATATATATTGCTAATAGTTTTAAAAATTTTCCATTTCACCTTTAATTAGGAAAGCAACACAAAATTCCTTTGTTTTTCAACTTTTTTGACTTTTTTTTTATTTTTTTAAATTTTCGGTTAGTTCGGATATTCTATTTATTCTATAATTTTTATCTATTTTATTTATTTACACATATTAAAAAATATAATTTTTTTATTAATATTTTAATTATATCTATTTTAAATATATTAAATTTTATTAAATATTAAAAAATATTTTAAAAATTATTTAAAAATAAATCAAAATTAAATAAAATTATAATAGTCAATTTATATATTATTATAGTCTAAAATAAAGTCAACAATAATTTTCACACAATTAAAAAATATAGCTAAAAATTATGAAACAAAAGAAGTAATTTTTTTATAAAATAAAAATAACTATTTTGTTTTAGTGAATTAAATGAGGATTTTTATTGTTATTAGAATAAAGCAGAATTTTATTGTTGAAAAATAACTTATATGAAAAATAGTTTTTATAAAAATATTTTCTCTGAAAGATACCTTTTCATAAAATAAATTTTTCAAGGAAATAATTTTTTTTTATTTTTTAATAAAAATTTAAAAAATAAAAAATATTAATAAACTTCTATATAATATTGTTAATAAGGACGGTAGAGGTAATCTTAGGGGTAGGGTGTTTGTTATTGCTGCCGGTTTCTTATTTTTTATTTTATAAAAAATTATAAAATTTGTTCAGTGTTGTGTTTTTAATTTTACTATTTATTAGAAAATATTTTTAAAATAAAAAAATCAATAAAATTTTTATAAATAAAAAAAATTAAAACTATAAATATTAATTTTATTATTACATATTTTATCAAATAATTAATTTTCTTTATAACTTTTATTAAATTATCATTAAAAATTTCAAAATTTTATCTTATTAATCAAAATTTATATTTTTAAATTTATATTTATTTAATTAATTTATAAAATATATTTTTATAAAAAAATTTTTAGTTAATTTTTTGATATAAAAAAATTTATTTTTCAATTTTAAAAAATAAATTAAAATATTTTTTAAATTTTAGAAAGATATACTAATAAATTTTTTTATTAATTTTATTTGTTAAATATTTTATTATTTAGTTTTTATAAAAAAATTATTAATTAATCTTTTAGTTTTGTATAAATATATACTAATTAATCCTTTCATTGTAAAATTTTTTGCAAAGAAAAATATACTATTTAATTTTTATAATATAAAAAATGGTTATTTAATTTTTTTATTTTAAAAAATATATTAAAATATTTTTAAAATATTAATTAATTTTTTTTATTAATTTTGATAATTAAATATTTTATTATTTAATTTATATAATAAAAAATATTTATTAATTGATTTTTTAATTTTATAAAAATATCTATTAATTAATTATTTTTGATTGGGTTAAATTGGGATTAGGCTAGGCTGATTGAACTAATTTGTTTTAGAGACTATTAATTTCAACTAGCCCTCGTGTAAATGCCTGGTTGGACCATGTTAAATGCAATTTCTATTTGCAGTGGAACAGAAGAAAGTCAAGCCATTGCATCTGCAAAACTGAACTTGCTTTGAATTTTGGATCCCCTGGCATGATACCCATTCTGACACATGCAAGGAAATGACTGACCAAAACCTGCAAAGCCACACAAACCCTCCACTAGATTCACTATCCTGGCAGATATTACTATAATTTGAACAACTATATTGCAGAGAAATCCCCAAAATTCCATTTCTCTGAATCTCCCTCATTGCCCTTAAAACAGTATAATGATGTGTATAAGAGCATTGTTGTTTGGGAAGATCCAATTTGTAGACTGCAAGTTGAATCTGTAACTCATAAACAGAGCATAAAGATTACGAGAACCAGACCCTTTCTTGATAATCCGAGCTAGAGCTTCCTAAGTTCTGCATTTATAAAGCTTTTGAGCTTCAATGGTTGAAATCCATGAGATTTCCATCTCCGAGAAACCCTTAACTAGTTTGCAATAAGTTTAAATTCCCCACCATCTTCTTCCTCTGGCTACATTGAACAGTTACTAAAAAGGGCTCCAACTTTTAGACTTTACAGTAAATCAAATTACTACAAAGCAGCCTTTTGCTTGAGAAACCAACCCCATCTGTTTTACCTTTTAACTCAGTTATCTTATCTTTAAGTCTTCTGGATGCATAGTAAGCAAGAAACCCAAACTTCCATTCATCAGGTCTGATGCCTAAAACAGACATTTTCTCAATGTTTCAGTATCAACATCCCTCTAAACCACATCACAAGCAGCCAAGTCAGGTTTCATGAAAACCCAACTTCTCATCTATGGAAATCCTGCATCACCAAGAATTAATTTTTAATTTTCAGTGAGCAACTGATCAACCCGGGCTGGAATAGCTCAGTTGGTTAGAGCGTGTGGCTGTTAACCACAAGGTCGGAGGTTCAAGCCCTCCTTCTAGCGTTTTGATCAAAGAATAAAAGTAAAAAAAAAATTCTTTATATTTATAAGTGTTGTAAAGAAGTCAGGAAAATGAAATTACAGATATGATATTTATTTTTATAGTAAAACTATTAATTATTTTATTATTATTAAAAAATATGGGTTAAATTAAATTTATATTATTTTTATTTTTATTTTTATTTAAACGGTATATTAATTTTGACAATACTGATTTTGAAATTTTTTGTTATATCCCATTTGATAATATTATATAAATTTATGTTAATATTTATTTAAAATTTTATTGTCCATTAAATAAATTAAGACGAGAATATTTAAGAAAATATATAGATAACCGTTCTTTATAATTTTAATTTTATATATTATTTAATCTTTATAATTATAAATTTAAATATTAAAATATTTAATTTTATAAAATATATAAATATTATAATTGAATAATTTTAAAATAGAGATTGATTAGAGAATTTTATAAAAAGTTAATGGTATAATAATAATTCTCTAAGTTAAGTTTTTAAGGATAGATAATCAATTGGCTTATGTTTCCTCTTAAGATTTTTTTTTTTTTGCCTATTTTGTGTATGTGCAAAAATTTACTAATTAATTTATTTACTTTAAAAATATATTAAAATATCTTTAAAGTTTTAAAAATTATACTAATAAATGACTCCATTAACTTTAACCATTAAATATTAAGAAAAGTTTAAAATGACCATAAAGACTAATTAATTTATATTTTTATAAAATTATTAAACCAACTAATGAAATTTTTTCATATTATAAAAATTAATAATAAAATACTTAATGCCTATAATTAATAAAGGACTAATTAATAGAATTTTTAATACTTCAAATACGTTTTAATATATTTTTTAAAATCAATAGATTAAATGTTGAATTTTCCTATATTACAAGAATTAAATAATAAATTATTCAAAAAAATGCTTGCAGTAACAATATTGAAAAAAATATTGATAAAGAATAGTTTTATTTTATTGCATAGTTGTAATTAAATAGGAAAAAGTGAAACATTGTACAAAGGAATAGCTAGCAAAATGGTAATTTTGTAAGTGTTGGGTGACGGCAAAATGACAAACTTTTGGTCTTCGCACATAAAATTCATTTGCATGTTAAAAACAACATTACATCTATTCTCAGCATTACTCGTTTAAGTCTCCAAAAAATTTTTTTGGCCTTCCTAAAGACATTTCTAGATCAAAGAGGAAAATATTTGCAGCTTTTAAAAACCGTATTGCAAATAAAACAGGCACATGAAAAGAGCAACGATTATTTAAGGGAGGTAAAGAGGTTTTAATTAAATCAATTTTGCTAGCTATTCTTGTCTATGTGATATCTTATTTTGGATTGTCTGCAGGTTTATGTCGTGAACTCAGTTCTCTATCTCTAATTATTGTTGCGTTAATGGTGATTCCAAACACAATCTACATTAGATTTCTTTGTCTTCTATGTGTGAATCAAAGATAAAAGGAGGTTTAGGCTTCATAGATCTCCAATGTTTTAATATGGCATTGTTACCAAGGATGGCATTCTCCAGAATCCAAATTATCTTTTTGGCCTGTGCTCTTAAAGGAAAATACCTTCCTTCAGGCCACATCCTTCCTTCAGGCAAAAGCAGACAACTCTTCTTCTTGGGATTGGTAGAGTATATTATCGGGAAGACTGCTCTTATCTAAAGAGACCCGATGGCAAGTAGGCAATGTGAAGTCAATTTATGCAAACAAGACAATTGGCTTCTACGAATGCATACGGCACAATCTTTTTCGAGATTAGATCACAACCCCTCTATTAATTGGGTATCCCAATTAATAGACTCTACCTCTCATTCTTGGAAGAGACAAGAGCTGGAAGCTAACTTTTCTATTGGAGATGTCCAATGTATCCTCTCGATTCCTCTTCCTTTTACCACACAGCAGGACTTACTTATCTAGCACTACACCAGATAGGGTGCTTACATTGTCAAGTTAGGATACATGCTTACTACTAAAATCCTGAGCTTAATCTCTCTCTTTTTAGATTTGAGAACTAGTTCAATAATGAGCTCTAACTTGATTTGGAAGAAGATATGGAATATTCCACTACCGAGTAAACTATCTATTTTTCTTCGGATGCTTCCAAAAGAATATTTTCCTTATAGCGACTTGCTCCATAAGCGTTTGACTCATTTTGATCCCAATTGTAGAGAGTGAAAAGAGGTAGAATCACTTAGTTACCTCTTTTTCTCCTTTCCTCGAGCTGTTGCAATGTGGTTTAACTCCCCGGTCAGGTTATGTTCATCTGCATTCTCCAATTTTGATATCAAGACCAGCTGGCAGAACCTATGTGACCATTTAGTGCTTCATCAAGAAGGACCTCAACTCACTCAAGTTGTTGCATTCATACTTTGGCATATATAGAAAAGTCAAAATTCCTTAATCTTTCTGAATTCTCATAACAATCCTAAAGACATCTTTATGGCTGCCTTATTGCACTTTCAAGATTATTCGTCGGCCATGGAGTCTAATGATCATATCTCTTCTACCCCTATCATGCAAATAATAGCTTCTGTTACTTCTTGGTTACCTCCTCCAATGGGAATTATTAAAGTAAATTTTGATGTGGGGGTGTCCATAAAAAGAAGAAAAGGTTCTATAGAAGCACTTGCCAGAAATCATAGAGGCATTCCACTAGCTTGGTTCTACAGGAGTATTCCATATAATACTGACCCCCTTATGCTTGAGTGCTTGGCTTGTAGGGAGGTAATACACTACAAAAATTTATCGGATTAGTAACGGAAATTTTCATTACTAATTATTAAAAATCCGTTACTAAAACTATTTTGTAACGGATTTATAACAAAAATTTTCCGTTACAGTGAACCTCATTGCTAATGCATTAGTAACGATTTTCTAATACGTTACTAAATTAGTAACGGATTTGTAATGGAAAATCCATTACTAAATTTAGTTTCCTTTTCGTTGATTTTAGTAACGGATTTTTTTAGTAACGGATTTTTCTGTTACAAAAATCCGTTACTAATTGTGAAAAGGTAATAACAAATTTTTCCGTTACTAATTTTAACAGACCAGTAACAACTTAATCCGTTACTATTTATAAAATTACAATAAAATATTACAAATTATATAATATAATCAGACAATTTAACCTGTAAATACACTCACCTATTAGAACTCATCTCAATAACAAAATGTAAAAACCAAATGTCATACATATCATGAATGAACTCAAATCCAATATCATGTATTATGTAAATCAAATCAAACATATATTCAAGTATCAAGTTGTGCAATTTTAAACTAAAAAAATTAACAAATTATTTATTATCCTAGTATATATGTGTAATGAAAAAAGAAACTATAAATGTGTAGTGTTCTCGTCATCGTCCTCGTCCTCATTGTAACAGCCCGCTTACCGGACCATCACTGGCACTAGGATCCAGATCGGCTTAAGGCCGCCGGGACCCGTAGTAAGCCTACTGTCAACTCTGTGTACCTGATAAATCCCATACATGATCATACTTAAGCTTAAAACTGTTACTTACTCTTTTTTTTTTCTTTGCTTGACTATCTTTTCTTTCTGTATAACTTCCACTAAGCCTGGACTATGCATGCTCTGTCTGTATACACTCGAAGAGTGATACCTGCTATGGTACCATACAGTGACTACAGAGATAGAAAGACTACCATGCACCAAGCTTAGCTCATCATCATCACAACATTATCTCAATCATATATAACATAAAAGGATCATGTGCAAAGGGATAACAAGCACTAGGGCCAAGCACAATTCTATAACTCACTCTATAACTTACTATTACATCATTTCTATACATTACATAAACTCTGTACTGTACATCATTATCATGTCCACTATTCTATACTATTACATATGCCTTTTACCCTTGCTATTTCTTTCTCTTTCTCTTCTCTGAGGCCCTGAAAAATGGGGTTAGGGAGAGGGATGAGCTGCTAAAGCCCAGTGAGCGGAATATATAAACAAGTCACATTTAAAACATGCTATCATATGATGCATCACTGCACAAACATTTCACATCTCGGATTGGACATGATCCCAAAACTCCCTCTGTCAGTGCCCGGCCCCCAAAGGAGCTCACACAGGTCTTTCACTAACTACTCATGGTGCCCGACCCTATAAGGGCTCTCACAGGACTCATCCAAGGTAAATGCCCGGCCCCAAAGGAGCTCACACAGGACATACAATAATGACAGACTTATGGGCTATTGAGATCGCCTCGGTCCAATCCACATATACAAGTAATAATGCAATGCATCAACTTGGTGAATACTAATGCAAAGCATCCTACATAAACATGGCATTAATGATGCATGAATCATGCTAAACCAGTTCTTAACGTTTAAAATAAAGTTCTGTTCCACTCACCTCTGTCAACTGCTGAGCAGTCTCTGTAACTCTAACTCTGTGGGCCTCCTTGGTCTCTCGGGTCCGTACCTACACAGGTGGACTCAAATGAGGACCAAACTTACTTAAACATAACTCCTACTATCTCCCCAAAACCCCTCTAAAACATCATAGGCATGCATGGAAAAATGGGCAAAAGAAGGCTGGACTGGGCACTTTCGGCGGCTGGTTCGGCGGCCGAAACCTCCCTCCAGAGACGAACCTCATGCATGTTCGGCGGCACCTTCGGCGGCCGAAAGTCTCATCCAGAGACGAAACTCATGCACTTTCGGCGGCCGAACTCCCTCTTTCGGCGGCCGAAAGCCCCTTTCTCACCCAAAAGCCTAGCTTTCGGGGGCAAGGTTTGGCAGCCGAAACTGCCTCCACAAGGGGTTCGGCGGCCGAACCTTGTTTCGGCGGCCGAACCTGGATTCTCCAGAAAGGCAGAATCCGAGCACAACTCATGCTCTCAGCCTCCAAACTCCTATCAAACACCCAGAACATGCATACCAACACTTCTCCACTAACATATCACATAACTCATGCATATAGAGGCCTAAAAACTAGTTCAAGCCCCAAAAACAACAACAAAACGCATATAAGCAACATATGCTCAAACTCATGCTTATACCCCAAAACATGCCATAAACCTCTCCAAAACTTTTAAAACTTGCTTTAAACATAAGGGGAGGTGAGGATCCATGCTTACCTCTTGAAGAACTAGAGGATTGATGATCCAAGCTTGGAGATAGAAGAAAACTCACTCAAACTCTCCAAGTGCTCAACTTTGCTTCCTTTTGCTCAAATCTCTAAAACAAAGCTCAAATCAAGTTAAAACATGCAAGATTTGAGGAAAACATGAGAAATCACACCAAGGAGAGCTTGAACCTACCTTTGACCCAAAAACAGAGTGTTTAACACTCAAGTCTCGGGCAAAGGGGCTTTTGTAGTGGCCAACCGACTCTTCCTTCGGCGGCCTAACGTGCATGCGAAACCATGCAACTTTCGGCGGCCGAACTTCACCTTCGGCGGCCGAACCTGGCTTTTGTCCCCTTGGCCTTTTCATTTCAAAACTCAATTTTCTTAACTCAAAACATACAAACATGATAAAAACACTTAAAAAACATCTTAAAAACCTTTCTTATACCCTTAGGGCAAGCTCCGACATCCTCGAATCCCGACTTCCAACGGAAAATCCGCCGGAACGTAGGATTTCCGATACCGGGGTCTAGCCGGGTATTACATTCTCCCCCCCTTAAGAACATTCGTCCCCGAATGTTCCTCTCTAACTCAAAACAGAGTAAAAACATAACATAAAGCACATAAAGAACAAAAGAAGCTAACACTAACCTCAAAAGAGATGGGGGTACTGTTGGAGCATAGACTCCCGTGTCTCCCAGGTGCACTCTTCTATGTTATGGTGGTTCCAGAGGACTTTCACCATCGGGATCTCCTTGTTCCTTAGCTTTCTGATCTGGGTGTCAATGATCCGCACTGGTTGTTCTACATACGTGAGATCACCTAGGATTTCCACATCTGGTTCGCTGAGAACCTTACTCGGATCTGACACAAACTTCCTTAGCATCGAAACATGGAAGACTGGATGGATTCTTTCCATAGACATAGGCAAATCAAGCTTATACGACACATTTCCGACCTTCTGCAAAATCTCAAAAGGTCCAATGTACCGCGGAGCCAGCTTACCTTTCCTCCCAAAACGAACCACCCCTTTCATTGGAGACACCTTCAACAAGACCAGATCCCCCTCCTCAAACTCTATGTGCTTTCTGCGAACGTCTGCATAGCTCTTCTGCCGACTAACAGCAGTCTTGAGCCTCTCTCTAATAATGGGCACCACCCTGTTCGTGATCTCTACTATCTCAGGCCCTGCTAGGGACCTTTCTCCAACCTCTTCCCAACAAACTGGTGACCTGCACTTCCTCCCATACAGAGCTTCATATGGGGCCATCCCTATGCTAGCATGATGGCTATTGTTGTAGGCAAACTCCACTAAGGGTAGATGCTGCCTCCAAGATCCGCCAAAATCTAGCACACACATTCGAAGCATATCTTCTATGGTCTGGATGGTCCTCTCTGACTGTCCGTCAGTCTGTGGATGGAAAGCAGTGCTGAAGTCTAATCTTGTGCCCATAGCCTCTTGCAGACTTCGCCAAAACCTGGAGGTAAACTGGGGTCCTCTGTCAAACACTATAGAAACAGGAGCCCCATGTAACCTCACAACTTTCTCAACATATACCTGCGCTAGCTTGTCCACAGAGTAGCCACTCCTGATAGGAATGAAGTGAGCAGATTTAGTCAGTCTATCCACAATCACCCATATGGAGTCTAGTCTGTTGGACGTCGCCGGTAACCCCACTACAAAATCCATGGCTATATTCTCCCATTTCCATTCTGGAATCGGCAGTGGGTTAAGCATTCCAGCTGGCTTCTGGTGCTCTAGCTTCACCCTTTGACATATCTCGCAGGCTGACACAAACTGTGCCACTTCTCTCTTCATTGCTGGCCACCAATACACTCTCTTCAGATCTTGATACATCTTGGTGGCTCCAGGGTGAATGCTATATCTCGCATTATGAGCTTCCCTCATAATGTCTCCTTTCAAACTGATGTCGTCTGGTACACATAGTCTATGCCCGTAGCGGAGAATCCCTCGGTTGTCGAATCTGAACTCTTCACTCTTGCCTGACTGAACAGTCCTGGCAATCTTGATCAACTCTGGATCCTCATGTTGTTTCTGAGCCACCTGCTCCAGAAACACGGGTGTAACTTTCATCTGTGCAATCAAAGCACCTGTACCAGTTAACTCTAACTGTAGCCCTTCCTCAACTAACCTGTAGAAGTCCTTCACCACCGGCCTCCTTTCTGCTGTAATGTGGGATAAACTGCCTAATGATTTCCGGTTCAAGGCATCGGCTACAACATTTGCCTTTCCCGGATGATACTGGATCTTGCAATCATAATCACTAAGCAATTCCACCCACCGTCTCTGCCTCAAATTTAACTCCCTCTGACTCAGGATGTGCTGTAGGCTCTTATGATCTGTAAAGATCTCACATTTCACCCCATAGAGGTAATGCCTCCACATCTTGAGTGCAAAGATAACAGCTGCCATCTCAAGATCGTGTGTTGGATAGTTCAGCTCGTGCTTCTTCAGCTGTCTAGAAGCATAAGCTATTACTCTGTCATTCTGCATTAACACACAACCTAATCCCACTCGGGACGCATCACAGAACACTGTGAAGTCTTCATCACTAGTAGGCAGAGCTAACACCGGTGCTGAAGTTAATCTTCTCTTTAACTCTTCAAAGCTCTCTTCACATGGGTCAGACCATGTGAATCTCTGGTTCTTTCTGGTTAATCTGGTCATAGGAGCCGCTATCTTAGAGAAGTCCTGAACGAACCTCCTGTAGTAGCCTGCCAAACCCAAGAAACTCTTGACCTCTGTCACTGTGGTGGGTCTAGGCCAATTGGCTACAGCTTCTATCTTCTTGGGGTCCACTGCTATACCTTGATCTGACACTACCTGCCCCAAGAATGAAATGCTCCTTAGCCAGAACTCACACTTGGAGAACTTGGCATATAAACCATGCTCTCTCAAGGTCTGCAGGACTATCCTCAGATGATGGGCATGCTCCTCTGCATTCCTGGAATACACCAAGATATCATCTATGAAGACAATAACAAAGTGATCCAGGTACTCTCTGAAAACTCGGTTCATGAGATCCATGAATGCTGCAGGGGCGTTAGTCAACCCGAACGGCATCACTAAGAACTCATAATGCCCATATCTGGTCCTGAAAGCTGTCTTAGGTACATCCTCTTCCCTGATTCTCAGCTGATGATAGCCCGATCTCAGATCTATCTTAGAAAAACAACCTGCTCCTGCTAGCTGGTCGAATAGATCATCGATCCTGGGTAGAGGATACTTATTCTTGGTAGTGACTTTGTTCAACTGCCTGTAGTCGATACAAAGTCTAAGGGATCCATCCTTTTTCTTGACAAACAACACTGGAGCACCCCAGGGTGAGGTACTTGGACGGATGAAACCCTTATCTACCAACTCCTGTAGCTGCTCTTTCAACTCTTTCAGCTCTGCTGGTGCCATCCTGTAGGGAGGAATAGAGATCGGTCTGGTACCAGGCACTAACTCTATCTCGAACTCTATTTCCCTATCAGGTGGTAGTCCTGGAAGCTCATCTGGAAACACATCTGGGAACTCTCTGACTACGGGCACTGAACTGGGGTCCCTAACCTGACTGTCTAGCTCTCTCACATGTGCTAGATATCCCTGACATCCCCTCCTGAGCAACCTACGAGCCTGTAGGGCTGATATCAGACCTCTAGGCGTGCCCCTCCTGTCTCCTCTGAAGACAAACTCAGATCCATCCTCATCTCTGAACTTAACTACCTTGTCTCTGCAGTCCAAGGTAGCACCATATGCAGATAGCCAATCCATCCCTAGAATGACGTCAAAATCTGTCAACTCTAGAACCACAAGGTCAGCTGGAAGGCATCTACCATCTAAAAACACTGGACTATGTCGACAGACTGTCTCTGCCAACGATGGATCACATTTAGGGCCACTGACCCATAGGGGACACTCTAACCCAGACGTCATCAAACCCACTCTCTCTATGGCTCTGGGAGCAACAAAGGAATGCGAAGCACCAGGGTCTAACAAAGCATACACCTCAGAACACCCAATGAGGAGATTACCTGACACCACGGTGTTAGAAGTGTTTGCCTCCTGCTGTGTCATCGTGAAAATCCGCACCGGAGCTGACGGACCTCCACCTCTGGGACCCGCAGATGAAGAGGCTGACCCTCTCCCTCTGCCTCTGCCCTGTGTCATAACTGAAACTGGTGGCTGTGGCATGCTAGCTGGAGCTGTCTGATGGGATGGTGCCGTGAAAGATGCCTGAGGGCACTCACGAGCCATGTGTCCCTCCTGGCCGCACCTGTAACATCCTGTAATCCCCAAACGACAAACTCCTCTGTGCGCTTTACCGCACCTACCACACACTGGCACCTCTGAGCCTGAACTCATGCCACTGCCTAATCCCAGACCTGCTTTAATCTTATTCCAGAACTTATTCTTCCTCGACTTCTGCGTGGAACCACTCCACTTCTTACCACTGGAAGTTGCTGCACCCTGTGAAGAGGGATCTGACTTACCCCTACCTGGGGTCTTAGAACCAGAAGACTGTGCCGGCTGCTGTTTCACTGTACCCTGTATAATGGCACTAGCCTCCATCCTCCGTGCTAAATCCACCACGGTGTGGAAACTCCCTCTCGGCTGCATGGATCAAAGAGGAATACCTGGAATGCAGTTTCATAGCATACCTCCTAGCCTTTTTCTGTTCCGTATCATAGGCCTGTCCTGCATACCGCAGCAACTCCAGAAACCTGTCAGTAAACTCATCAATACTCATATCCTCTGTCTGCTTGAGCTGCTCAAACTCTATCATCTTTAGCTCTTTCGAACTATCTGGGAATGCCCATCCGGCAAACTCATTAGCAAACTCTTCCCAAGACATGTTATCCAACCTAGGGTCCACATAGACGCCAAACCATTCCTTCGCCTTCTTACATTTTAAAGTGAACCCTGCCATCTGAATGGCTCTGGTATCATCTGCCCCTAGTTCATCTGCTATCATCTTGACTGCTTTAATGTACTCAAACGGATCATCTCCTGATTGATACTTAGGAGCATCTAACTTTAGGTAATCAATCATCTTTACCTTGCTCCTCACAGATGGGTCAGGTTGCGGTGTTTGGATAACTGGGGCTTCTGGTTGTACCACTGGTGGTGGTGGGGGAGGTGCAGAACTTTCTGGTGTAGAGTATGCTGGACTGGGGTAAAAAGGTGAGGGTGGATACATGGGATATGGTGGATATGGGGGGTAATACGGTGGATAAGGCATATATGTGGGATATGGGTGAAAATTAGGATAATCCGATGTACCTCCCATCGAATATCCTGGGCCCTGTGGGTAGGGCTGATAGTGGGGTGGATAACCATACCCCGAGGCCTGACCGCCTCCCTGTGATGATCCCACATCCTCCTCTGTAGTGCCAACACCTAACCCTCCATCCCTTCTTGGATCCACATCCATCTCTTCCCTTGTATCACTAGATCTTCTTCTCTGTTCTGTCTCCCTCCTGCTTTCATCAAAAGACCTTCTAGGGTCTCTTGATGCTCTTTCTCTGCCTGCCCTTTGGGACATAGCTCTTGGCAAAGCAGGGGGACGCCCTTCCATACCCTCATTCTCGGGCGGAGCTCCAGTCAATCTAGCTGATCGACGGGTTCCTCTCATCTTAGCTTCTGAAACCATAACATAACATAAACTTTAGCATCATAGCATTAAATGCACAGGCATAAAATCATGGCATTACACATCAAGACAGGACTCAACATCCTATCCTAGTGGACATGATCTTCCTATTGTGCTTGCCCTCTAAAACAACCTCTTTCCGATGTGAGATATCTCTAATCCCTGAGCATCTTAGCTCAGCACACCGTACTCTAGAGGCCCTATGCTTTGATACCAATCTGTAACAGCCCGCTTACCGGACCATCACCGGCACTAGGATCCAGATCGGCTTAAGGCCGCCGGGACCCGTAGTAAGCCTACTGTCAACTCTGTGTACCTGATAAATCCCATACATGATCATACTTAAGCTTAAAACTGTTACTTACTCTTTTTTTTTCTTTGCTTGACTATCTTTTCTTTCTGTATAACTTCCACTAAGCCTGGACTATGCATGCTCTGTCTGTATGCACTCGAAGAGTGATACCTGCTATGGTACCATACAGTGACTACAGAGATAGAAAGACTACCATGCACCAAGCTTAGCTCATCATCATCACAACATTATCTCAATCATATATAACATAAAAGGATCATGTGCAAAGGGATAACAAGCACTAGGGCCAAGCACAATTCTATAACTCACTCTATAACTTACTATTACATCATTTCTATACATTACATAAACTCTGTACTGTACATCATTATCATGTCCACTATTCTATACTATTACATATGCCTTTTACCCTTGCTATTTCTTTCTCTTTCTCTTCTCTGAGGCCCTGAAAAATGGGGTTAGGGAGAGGGATGAGCTGCTAAAGCCCAGTGAGCGGAATATATAAACAAGTCACATTTAAAACATGCTATCATATGATGCATCACTGCACAAACATTTCACATCTCGGATTGGACATGATCCCAAAACTCCCTCTGTCAGTGCCCGGCCCCCAAAGGAGCTCACACAGGTCTTTCACTAACTACTCATGGTGCCCGACCCTATAAGGGCTCTCACAGGACTCATCCAAGGTAAATGCCCGGCCCCAAAGGAGCTCACACAGGACATACAATAATGACAGACTTATGGGCTATTGAGATCGCCTCGGTCCAATCCACATATACAAGTAATAATGCAATGCATCAACTTGGTGAATACTAATGCAAAGCATCCTACATAAACATGGCATTAATGATGCATGAATCATGCTAAACCAGTTCTTAACGTTTAAAATAAAGTTCTGTTCCACTCACCTCTGTCAACTGCTGAGCAGTCTCTGTAACTCTAACTCTGTGGGCCTCCTTGGTCTCTCGGGTCCGTACCTACACAGGTGGACTCAAATGAGGACCAAACTTACTTAAACATAACTCCTACTATCTCCCCAAAACCCCTCTAAAACATCATAGGCATGCATGGAAAAATGGGCAAAAGAAGGCTGGACTGGGCACTTTCGGCGGCTGGTTCGGCGGCCGAAACCTCCCTCCAGAGACGAACCTCATGCATGTTCGGCGGCACCTTCGGCGGCCGAAAGTCTCATCCAGAGACGAAACTCATGCACTTTCGGCGGCCGAACTCCCTCTTTCGGCGGCCGAAAGCCCCTTTCTCACCCAAAAGCCTAGCTTTCGGGGGCAAGGTTTGGCAGCCGAAACTGCCTCCACAAGGGGTTCGGCGGCCGAACCTTGCTTCGGCGGCCGAACCTGGATTCTCCAGAAAGGCAGAATCCGAGCACAACTCATGCTCTCAGCCTCCAAACTCCTATCAAACACCCAGAACATGCATACCAACACTTCTCCACTAACATATCACATAACTCATGCATATAGAGGCCTAAAAACTAGTTCAAGCCCCAAAAACAACAACAAAACGCATATAAGCAACATATGCTCAAACTCATGCTTATACCCCAAAACATGCCATAAACCTCTCCAAAACTTCTAAAACTTGCTTTAAACATAAGGGGAGGTGAGGATCCATGCTTACCTCTTAAAGAACTAGAGGATTGATGATCCAAGCTTGGAGATAGAAGAAAACTTACTCAAACTCTCCAAGTGCTCAACTTTGCTTCCTTTTGCTCAAATCTCTAAAACAAAGCTCAAATCAAGTTAAAACATGCAAGATTTGAGGAAAACATGAGAAATCACACCAAGGAGAGCTTGAACCTACCTTTGACCCAAAAACAGAGTGTTTAACACTCAAGTCTCGGGCAAAGGGGCTTTTGTAGTGGCCAACCGACTCTTCCTTCGGCGGCCTAACGTGCATGCGAAACCATGCAACTTTCGGCGGCCGAACTTCACCTTCGGCGGCCGAACCTGGCTTTTGTCCCCTTGGCCTTTTCATTTCAAAACTCAATTTTCTTAACTCAAAACATACAAACATGATAAAAACACTTAAAAAACATCTTAAAAACCTTTCTTATACCCTTAGGGCAAGCTCCGACATCCTCGAATCCCGACTTCCAACGGAAAATCCGCCGAAACGTAGGATTTCCGATACCGGGGTCTAGCCGGGTATTACACTCATCATTAGCTTCATCTGCTTGATCAGGAGGCTGTACAGAAGTTCCCTCACCGGGAGTTGAAGGCTGGCTGCCTTGCCTTTGACTCACAAGCTACATAAGTAAATCCTTCACCTGTGAGAGCTCAGAGGTAATCCGCACATTTTGCTCACGCAATACTTGTTCATTATCCTCATGCTCCTGTAGCTTGCGTCTGAGATCAGCCATTTCATCTTGAAGATCCTGATTTTGCTGAGCTGATGTGAATGATGTACTAGCAGAAGTCTTGTTTGGGAAGAAAACTGAAGCCTGTGATCCAAGACCGTACACCCTTCTTTTTTTCTCTCCACCTACTGTCTCAAAGTATAACTGAGCCTCATCAATGCGGGATGCCTGACTGCTGTCATTATCTGTCTGTGATGCTTGCTCTTTCAAAGTCAGAAAGCGGTCCTTCAAAAAAAAAAATACCATGTGATATAACAGTATAAACTACAAATCAAATAATTTACTATAAATTTATTTAATTTCTCACATGAATGGCCTTTGAGCGTGCATCAACAAACTCTGAGGTACACCTAATTTCTCACATCGAATCATTACTTCTTCTATGGACCGCATTGTAGTTTTGAATTTCGCCATGCAAATACTATACATAATAGTCTCTAACAAACCCATATTTCATCAGATGAAACCTAACTGTATTCTCATCTTCAAAATTATGATTTTGGCACTTAAATCGATTACATGGACACCTAATTAGTTCTCCATTCAAACAGTCTGGAAACTGTTTGGCAGCTGATATGAATTCATTTAATCCTTCAAGGAATAAAGGATTTAGTAGACCATCTTTTAGTCTTGCATACATTCATCCTCTATCAGAATGCATATTGTACCTATTGTACCTAGAAAAGAGTTGGTCATAACGGTCAAAACGACATCCTCATCTAAAAATCACTAAATTGATATCGTTCATCACATCAAATCAAGCTTATGACACATATAGATAAAGTTTGTAATAATATATTAATTATCAAGCTTCTTTAGTAAAAAATCAGATTTGCCATCACCCTTATTCTTCCACAAGTACAAGTACCGTCCAACCACTCATTTGCACTTTCTATTTCTATCATTTTTGCATATTGAATTTCAATCACAATCTAAGTTATTGCTGTATATGGTTTATTTTCTCTTCACTATTGCAGAATGACTTGAATCAAGAGCAAGCCACAAGGTATGTATGTTCTTGGCAAGCATGTAAGAGAAATAAATACTCATTCAACCAATCAATTTTAATTTAATAGTAATGGAACTGGAGTCCTATTTAAAATTATAAAATTTTCAAAAAATAAAAAGGTATATTACTAATAATGTTGGCAAAATAGGGATCTTTGATTCTGAAATACAATGTGGTTTCAGGCTAATGCAGTAATGTCATCATTGATGAGCATAGCTCCACAAAAAGCAATTATAGCTGAAACTGGAGAAGAAGTTGATGCTGATGAGGTAAAGTTAAACACAATTCTCGCCGTTAAAGCTGGCGAGATTATACCCATTGATGGAATTGTTGTAGATGGCAATTGTGAAGTGGATGAGAAAACCATAACTGGAGAATCATTCCCAGTTCCCGAACAAAAGGATTCTACTGTCTGGGCTGGCACTATCAACCTTAATGGTAAAAACATACATTTTCTGCTCACTTCTTTTGGATAATATTAGGCTTCTTCAACCTGATAACATTTCTAAATTTCAGGTTACATTAGTGTTAAAACTACTGCTTTAGCTGAAGACTCTGTGGTTGCTAAAATGGTGAAGCTGGTTGAAGAAGCTCAAAACAACAAGTCTAGAACTCAAAGACTGATAGACAAAATTGCTTAGTATTATACTCCTAATTAGTCATGTAGATTCTATCACTCTTGTTTTTGGGCAATTTACAATATAGTCTCTAACATTTAGCAAAATCTTTCAATTTAATTTTTTGCTTTTACACTGTAAATAATTTAGTACTGAGTTTTTTATTTTGTTAATAAAATAGTAATTTTATTAAATTTATCTATAATTTAAATTAAAAAGACTAAGTTATTATAAATATTAAAAATATAATGACTAAATTACTATAAATTATTAAAACTAAAAGAATTAAACTGTTATAAAAATTAAAATTTAAAAATCTAAATTGTCATATTATAACGTTAAGACTATTTTATTAATGGAATAAAATCTCAGAGACTATAAATTCTTTCTCATTAAAATGAGGATTGAAATATGAGTTTTGTTAAATTTTAGAAATTATATTATAAATTACCCTTCTATTATTTTGATACATCATTATCAAGTCCCTTTATATTCTCTCATTTAATTTTAGATTTTTTTTTCCTGTATAATTTGGCAGTGGTTCTAATCATATCAGTTAGCTTGGTAGTAGTTCCTTTGACACTAAGAGTTCACAACCGTGATCACTGGTTTCACTTAGCATTGGTGGTGTTAGTAAGTGCATGCACATGTGGTCTTATACTCTCCACACCTGTTGCAACTTCCTGCACACTTACAAAGGCTGTAACATCTGGTGTTTTGATCAAAGGTGGAGACTATCTCGAAACACTGGCCAAGATCAAGGTAATGACTTTTGACAAGACTGGAACTATCACAAGAGGTGAATTCGTCGTAGTAGATCATTGTGTTGAATTTTTTAAATTTTAATTTAGCTTTTAGAATTTTTAATGAAAGACATATTGCTCAAAATATCATTCTTCTATATTTAATTTCAGAAGACCTTAATATTTCCTCCAGTTATCAGTTTTATAGATTTTCTTCAAAAACTACTGGAATCACGAAAAACAGCCACAGCAAAGACCAACCAACAATCCAAAGCATTAAACAGAAAGAGTGCAAATAAATTCACTTGATGAAAAATTCACAACAAGAATGCACAACAAGGAACAATGAAAATAGCAAACAGCAAGAAAACAACACATTATAATCACACAAAAAAATTCAACAACTCATTTCAATAATCTCACATTAACATATCAATAAAATTCAACAATCCATTTCAATAATTTACACAAAAAAGAGAGCATTTGAAATCACAATCTCAAAATTAATTCAAACCTGCAGTGACTGAGGACGTTGAGTATAGAGGCGAAAATCAGCAGAGGCGTGATTGAGGACGAGGAGCAGCACCGGACAACAAAAGGACTGGACCAGCGAATGCGCCGATGAGAATTAGATGATGTAGCAACGATGACCAAAGGGAGCAGCGGAGGAAAGAGAAGAACCAACCACCACCAGCGGACGCAGCAACGGCATGACTGAGGACGAGGAGCAGCACCAAACGGCAAACATACTGGATCGATGGAAGCAACGACGACAACCAGAGGGAGCGGTGGTGGAAATAGAAGAAGCAACCACCACCGGCGGACGCAGCAACGGCGTTGACAGCAGGAAAAGAGGTTTTGGAAAATTTTGTTCAAATGCCGGGAAAGGAGAAGTCAATTTGTGTGATTGAGAAAGGGAAAATACAAGATTTCATATATTAGGGATTTCAATTTTAGTAACGGACACATCCGTTACTAAATTTAACTTATGTAACGGATAGTTTATCCGTTACTAAATAACTGAATAGAAAATAATTTAGTAACGGATTTGTTAATCCGTTACTAATTTTGGGCCCATTGAACCAATTCTGTAATGGATGTCCGTTACAGAATTTAGTAATGGATTAATAACGGATTATTTAATCTGTTACTATTGTTGTTCTTTACATGATATCCGTTATTAATCCGTTACTAATCAGTAACAGAAATTTTTCGTTACTATTCCGATAAATTTTTGTAGTGATAATGCTTGCTTGCTCTCATGTTTACTATTCCATAAAGTTGAAGGTGATTCCTTAGTGGTGATCCAATTAATGTCTAGGAGAAATATTCTTGCTTTGATAAGTGTGTTGATCAAGTATATTCATTCCTTCTCATCCGCATTTCACTCAATTTCTTTCCTTCATGTTAGGCATAATGGAAACCAAGCTACTCATTCATTGACTACCAGGACACTCCATGATGCTAATTTCCTACATAACCTAGTAGTTCAATCGGACTTTGTTAATGGCTTCATGCCACTTTGATTATATCTCAATGCATCTTCTTCAATCTCCAACAAAAAAAAAATTCAGTGTCATGTGTCACATTCTCCTTCAGCTAATGTGGCGATGCCCTCGTTGTCCCTTGCCAATAAGTAAGCACCTCATCCTCATTCTCCCACAAATTGAGCTCATGCTCCCAAGTAGCTTCAGCATCTTATATGTAATACCCGGCTAGACGCCGGCATCAGAATTCTTCTTTTCCGGCGGAATCTCCGTTGGAATATGGCATTCGAGGATGTCGAAGGTTTCTAGAAGGGTAAGGGAAAGGTTTTCTCAAATGGTTTTAAGTGTTTTATGATTTTGAATGCAAAGGAATTGGGTGTTGAAAGGGAAAAGACCAAGGAGGCTTTGGCCAGGTTCGACCGCCGAAAGTGTTTTAGGTTTGGCCCCCGAATTTCAAGTTCGGCCGTCGAACGTTGCATGGTTTTGCATGCAGCTTTGGCCGCCGAAGGAAAGGCGGTTGGTCACCTATAAAAGCCCCGTTGATCAGAAATGAAGTGTGTTTCACTCTCTTTTCGTGCAAGGGTAGGTTCCTGCTCTCCTTGGGGTGTTTTCATGATGTTTCTTCAAATCTTTTAAGGTTTTCATGAGTTTTCTCCTTGTTTTGAAGAGTTGTGAGCTTTGAGCAAGATTTTGAAACTTGGAGACTTGTGGAGCTTGGATCTCCATATCTTCACGTTTGGGGTCACACCAACTCTTGTTCTTCAAGAGGTAAGTGTAGATCCTTAGTTTTTATGAAGTTTTAAGTGAGTTTTATGGAGGTTTATGGGTAGAGATGCATGTGTAGGGTAAAGTGGATTTTTGGTTGATTTGTGGTCAAAGCATGCTTATGTGTTTAGATATGTTGTTTGTTGGGGTTGTAAGTTAGTTTTGGACCCCTTTGTGCCTATACTTGAGCATATGCAGGTTGTGGAATTGTGGTTTGCATGTTTTGGGTATTGGAAGGTTTGGGTGGCTTGTTTGTGCATGAAGCTGAGTTCTGGATGAACTCAGGTTCGGCCGCCGAAGCAAGGTTCGGCCGCCGAACCTGTAATACCCGGCTAGACTCCGGTATCGGGATTCCTACCGTCCGGTGGAATCTTGAATGTCGGAGGCCTCTAGAAGGGTAAGAACCATGTTTTTATAAAATGTTTTAACATATTTTATGTTTTGAGCATGAAAGAAAATGAGTTTTTGCATGAAAATAGCATTGGAGGAAAACTCAGGTTCGGCCGTCGAACCCCAAGTTCGGCCGCCAAACATGCATGCACTTCGGGAGTGCTTTAGGCCCCCGAAGGGCATAAGTGAGGGAAGTCCAGGTTCGGCCGCCGAACCTTAAGTTCGGCCGCCGAACATGGCATGCATGCGGAGGCACATTCGGCCCCCGAACGTGGCCTGGCCAGCCACTATAAAAGGATCCCTTAGCCGAAAACGGGCGAGCTTTTTCCCCATTTTCGGCCAAGGTGAGCTCTCCGCCGTCCCTCACCAATCTTTGATGTTTTTCCTCTAGATCTTTCAAGATTTTCATTTGTTTTAACCTTGTTTTGAAGATTTGAGCTTTTGAGCAAAGTTTTGGAGCTTGGAGGTTCAAGAACCCAATCTCTCCCACCTCCGTGTTTTTGGTCGTCTCTCTCTCGATCTTCAAGAGGTAAGAGCCGATCTTAAGCTCATTGCATGTTTTAAGTAAGTTTTAAGTAGATCTATGGGTTAGAATGCATGTTTAGGTTATGGTTATGTTTATGGGTAAAAATGTATATTCATGAACAATGTGGATGTTTGATGTGTTGTAGATGGGGTTTATGATGGTTTGAGGCCCCTAGGAACATGTATGCTTGTGTTTGTGTGTTGTAGAATAGGTTTGATGCATGTTTGGAAGGTTTGGAGGCGAAATGTGCAAAAGGAGCCAAGTTTCTGCCCTTTGGCAGAAACCAGGTTCGGCAGCCGAAGGGCTTTCGGCCGCCGAACATGGCTGGGGAGGCAGCCTTTCGGCTGCCGAAGCTTGCCTCCGAAAGGAGACTTTCGTCTCTGTCTGGCAGTTTCGACCGCCGAAAGTGCCGCCGAACATGCATGAGTTTCGTCTCTGTCTGGGAGTTTCGGCCGCCGAAGGTGCCGCCGAACCTGCCTGACTTTCGGCTCTGGAGGGACTTTCGGCCGCCGAACCTGCCGCCGAAAGTGCCCTGTCCAGGCCTCCTTTGCATGTTTTTCTATGGTTGTTTCATGATGTTTTAGGGGGTTTTTGGGGAGTAGTTTATAGTTATGTTCTAGTATGTTTGGTCCCTCATTTGAGTCCACCTGTGTAGGTTCGGACCCGAGGAACCGAGGACCCCAGCAGTGAGTTCGGCTGCCTCGGTGTTATCAGAGTCAGCCAGAGGTGAGTGGAACTAAACTTAATCTTTTAAATTGAGAAATTAAATGTTTTATCATGTTTCATGCATCATGATTATGCAATAGGATGATTGCATTGGTTTTCACGAATATGCCGCATTGCATCGATTGTTGTTGATGTGGGTGAATGTTGGATGACCCAATTAGTCCATGACAGGAAGACCAGGACCCCATTCTACGGCCTGGCACAGAGTAAGGAAAGACCAGGACCCCATTCTACGGCCTGGCACGGTTATGAGACTCGAAGACCAGGAGCCTAGAGGAGGCCCTGGGACAATGGTAAGTAATGTATGTTATGACAGGAAGACCAGAACCCCATGCTACGGCCTGGCACAGAGTTAGCTTGGACTAATTGGTGACAAGTTCACCCAGCCCTTATGTGAATTGTCTGTGTTATGATGCATTTCATTGAAGCATAGTGTTAATATATTTTATAGTTCTACTCACTAGGCTTTTAGCTCACCCCTCTCCCTTTACCCCCAGGCTTGCAGGTACAGGTTAGAGCAGGAGTCCGGATAGAGTAATGAAGTTTTGGTTATGTATTAGTTAGTGTGGACATGATGAATGATTTTGATGTAATGTAAAAGTACAGTTTAGATATGTAATGAGATGATGTATATGGATGTTAGAGGTGTGCTTGACTATAGATTGTTGTTATCCCTTTTATTACATGATCTTAGAGACTTTTATGATGCTTAGGTAAACCCATTCAACATATGTTATGTCACCCATTGGGGACACTGATGAGATCCCACAGAGGGATCAATGTTATGTTAATGTATATGCACAGGTTGAGTTTGGTTGATGTGTATGGAAAGAAAAGTTTTAATTTTTATGTATGTTGTTGATCATGTATGGGATTATACAGGTTTTCAGGTTACATGTCAGGCTTGCTACGGGTCCCGGCGGCCTTAAGCCGATCTGGATCCTAGCGCCGGTAGCGGTCTGATTTTCGGGTCGTTATAGAACCTCTTAGGAAGGCTGTGATGGCCGCCTAACCTTGCCCCCGAAAGTTGAGTTTTGGCTTGAAGGCAAGCTTTCGGCCGCCGAAGGAAGGTTCGGAAGCCGAAAGTACCCGAGTTTCGTCTTTGGAGAGAGGGTTCGGCCGCCGAATGTGCCGCCGAAGGTGCCCTGTCCAGCCTTCCTTTGCTTGTTTTGCATGCATGTTTTGATGTGTTAGAGGGGTTTTTGGGGAGATGTTTAGTATGATGTTAGAGTTGTTTGGTCCCTCATTTGAGTCCACCTGTGTAGGATCGGACCTGGGGAACTGAGGAGGTCAGCAGAGTTAGCTGATTCAGAGATAGTTGGTCCTGAGTTAGCCCAGCAATTGCTAAAGGTGAGTGGAACAGAACTATGTTTTAGAGTTAATGAATGTTTTAGCATGATCCATGCATCATAAAATGCCATGATATGTATTAGATTGTATTGCACTAGTATTCACGAATATGATGCATTGCATAATATGTTGTTGATGTGGATGAATATTGGATGATCCTTAGCCCTTCATATTAGATGAGATGATATGATACGAGATAGAAAGACCAGGTCGCCCCTGGCACTATGTTATATGTAAGCGAACACTAGGTGAGGCCGTATCGCCCCTGGTGTAGTTGGACATGTTATGAGATGAGCTATTTAAGCGAATACCAGGTGAGGCCGTATCACCCCTGGTACAGTTGGACATATTACGATATGTAGAGGGCTATTGGTGACAAGTTCATCCTTGATGTGATATGTTTGTGATGTGATGCATTTCATGAGAGCATATGTTTTAAATGGATTTGTATTATTGTTCTGCTCACTGGGCTTTAGTAGCTCATCCCTCTCCCAAATTTCCAGTTTTGCAGGGCCAGTCAGAGTTAGCACGGGATAGCAGCTAGGGTGAAGTGTATGTAATAGATAATAGTGGACATGATGTAATTTAACGTTATGTATTGTAAGTCATGTAATGTTTAATGATGGATAGAGTTGTGCTTTGCCCTAGTGTATGATTAATCCCTTGTTATGCATGATCCTTATTGAATGTTTTATGTTTCTTGATGAGAAATGTGTGGAACCAAGACTGACTTGTGATATGCTGACCCTATGAGAGTGGGTTCTATGTTTTCAGACATAGTGCATGCAGGTCAAGCTTGGTAAGGGGAAGGAAAGTTTTCAGTTTGTAGTGTTTATGTTTGATCATGTATGGAATTTATCAGGTACACAGAGTTTAAGATAGGCTTGCTACGTGTAATACCCGGCTAGACTCCGGTATCGGAATCCCTACCGTCCGGTGGGATCTCGGATGTCGGAGACCTCTAGAAGGGTAAAATCATGTTTTTGTAAAATGTTTTCATGTTTTCAATGATTTTAAGTATTAAATTAAATGAGTTTTTACATGAAAATAGCATTGGAGGAAAACCCAGGTTCGGCCGCCGAAAGTCAAGATCGGCCGCCGAACATGCATGCGTTTTGGAGGCACGTTAGGCCCCCGAAAGCATGAGTGAGGGAAGTCCAGGTTCGGCCGCCGAACCTCATGTTCGGCCGCCGAACATGGCATGCATGCGGAGGCACATTCAGCCCCCGAACGTGGCCTGGCCAGCCACCTATAAAAGGGTCCCTTAGCCGAAAATGGGCGAGCTTTTTCTCTCCATTTCGGCCAATTTTGAGCCTTTCGCCATCCTTCCCCAATCTTGAGTTTTTCCTTCCTTTTTCCATGATTTATACAAGTTTATAACTTTGGTTTTGAAGATCTTTGAGCTTAGAACGAGTTTTGGAGCTTGGAGACCAAAAGTTGGAACTTCTCCCATCTCCAAGTTTAGATCTCCTCAACCCTCGATCTTCAAGAGGTAAGAGCCGATCTTAAGCTCATAGTATGTTTTAAATAAGTTTTATGAAGTTTTATGGGGTAGAAATGTATGTTTGAGTTAGTTGAGCTATGTTAGGTTTTATGTGATTTTTGAACAATGTGGCATGTTTGAGTATGTTTGAAGTGTTGTAGATGGGGTATATGTTTGTTTGAGGCCCCTAGGAGCTTGTATGCATGTGATGGTTGAGATATATGCTTGATTTGAGGTTTTGGGAGGCAAGGGGTTCATGTGAACCAAGTTTCTGCCCTTCTGGCAGAAACCAGGTTCGGCCGCCGAAGGGAGTTTCGGCCGCCGAACCCCCTTTGTGGAGGCAGCATTCGGCTGCCGAAGTTGCCCCCGAAAAGAGACTTTCGTCTCTGTCTGGGACTTTCGGCCGCCGAAGGTGCCGCCGAAAGTGCCTGACTTTCGGATCTGTCCAGGACTTTCGGCCGCCGAAGGTGCCGCCGAAAGTGCCCTGTTCAGCCATTCATGCATACCTCTATGTGATATTTTCAGGATGTTTTAGGGGGTTTTTGGGGAGTAGTTTAGAGTTATGTTCTAGCATGTTTGGTCCCTCATTTGAGTCTACCTGTGTAGGTTCGGACCCGAGGAACCGAGGACCCCAGCAGTGAGTTCAGCTGCTTCGGTGTTGTCAGAGTCAGCCAGAGGTGAGTGGAACTAAACTTAATCTTTTAAATTAAATGTTTTATCATGTTTCATGCATCATGATTATGCAATAGGATGATTGCATTAGTATTCACGAATATGCCGCATTGCATCGATTGTTGATGATGTGGGTGAATGTTGGATGACCCAATTAGTCCATGACAGGAAGACCAGGACCCCATTCTACGGCCTGGCACGGAAATGAAAGACCAGGACCCCATTCTACGGCCTGGCACAATTGTGGACTCGAAGACCAGGAGCCTAGAGGAGGCCCTGGAATAATGGTAAGTAATGTATGTATGACAGGAAGACCAGGACCCCATGCTACGGCCTGGCACTATGTTAGCTTGGACTAATTGGTGACAAGTTCACCCAACCTTTATGTGAATTGTTTGTGTTATGATGCATTTCATAGAGCATAGTGTTAACGTGTTTTAATAGCTCTACTCACTGGGCTTTTAGCTCACCCCTCTCCCTTTACCCCCAGGCTTGCAGGTACAGTATAGTGCGGGAGTCCGGATAGAGTAAAGAAGTCATGCTTATGTAATAGCTAGCAATGGACATGATCAAATTGTAATATAAAAGTACAGTATAGTTATGTAATGAGTTTTATGGATGTTAGTGTGTGCTTGACCATAGAATGTTGTATCCCTTTTTATACATGATCTTGGTTATTTTATGTCATTATGTAAACCAGCTCAACACAGGTTATGTTACCCTTTGAGGGCACAGATGAGATCCCACAGAGGGATCAATGTTATGTTAATGTTATGCACAGGTTGAGTTTGGTTGATGTTCATGGAAAGAAAAGTTTTAAATTTTATACATGTTGTGGATCATGTATGGGATTATACAGGTTTACAGGTTTTATGTCAGGCTTGCTACGGGTCCCGGCGGCCTTAAGTCGACCCGGATCCTAGCGCCGGTAGCGGTCCGATTTTCGGGTCGTTACAGAATGGTATCAGAGCCCTAGGTTCATATGGTCGGACCTAGAGTGTCGGGCTCATAGAGGTTATAGAAGGTCAAGCACAATAGGAAGATCATGTCCACTAGGATAGGATGTGGAGTCCTGTCTTGCATGATGATGTGAAATGCCATGATAATATGCATGTGCATTAATGATATGCTATGACATGTGATGTATGTGATGCGGGTTCATGTGTGCCCACATGAACCATATGATGCTAACGTTGCTTGTGATGCGTACTGTTTTTCAGAAAACAGGATGAGAGAAACTCGTCGATCAGCAAGATTGACTGGAGTACCACCTGAGGATGAGGGCATGAGCGCCCGTCCTCCTACATTGCCTAGGGCAATGTCAAGCAGGTCCAACAGGGACAGAGCAGCAAGAGACCCTAGAAGGTCTTTGGATCTGGGTAGAAGCAGGTCAGTCAGAGGAACAGTTCAGGGAGGAGCGTCAGAGGATATGGGGGATGATATGGACGTAGAACAGAGGAGGGATGGCAGTTTGGGAGTCAGTATGTCAGAAGAAGGAATGGGAGAGTCCCAAGGAGGCACTCAGGCCTCGGGATTTGTTCAGCCACCTCACTACCCACATTTCTCACAACATCCCGGGTATTCGATGGGAGGTACATCGGATTACCCTAGTTTCACCCCTTATCCCACACAGATGCCATACCCACCATACTACCCACCGTACTCTCAGTACCCAATGTATCCACCTCCACCCTACTATCCAAATCCAGTAAACCTTACCTCAGAAAATGTTGCACCACCTCCACCACCTGCAGAACCAGCAGCCCCAGTTGCTCAACCACCTAGACCTAGCTCAGCCAGTGGGAGCAAGGTTAAGATGACAGACTATATGAAGCTGGGTGCTCCCCAGTTTGAAACCGGTGATGATCCGTTCGTGTACTTGGAGCGGGTCAAGGCAATTACAGACGAGATAGGGGCGGATGACAGTAGAGCCATTCAAATGGCTGGGTTCACACTAAAGTGCAAGAAGGCACGGGAGTGGTTCAAGAATTATGTGAACCCGAGAGTGGACAGCATGACTTGGGAAGAGTTTGCAAACGAGTTTGCAGGATGGGCTTTCCCTGATAGTTCAAGGGAATTGAAGATGATAGAATTCGAGCAGTTGAGGCAAACTGATGACATGAGTGTAGACGAATATACTGACAGGTTTATGGAGTTGCTGCCATTTGCTGGGCAGGACCTTAGCACAGACCAGAAGAAGTCGAGGAGGTATATCATGAAGCTCCATCCCAGGTATTCCTCCTTGGTACAGTCAGCAGATAGAGAGTTTTCATGCCATAGTAGACATGGCTAGGAGAATGGAGGCTAGTGCCATCATTCAGGGGACAGTTAAGCAAACAGTGGCACAAGCTTCTGGTCCTAAAACTCTGGGTGGGGGAAGGTTAGATCCCTCTACCTTGAGTGCAGCAACTTCAGGCAGTAAGAGATGGGGTAAACCCAAGGGTAAGAAGAACAAGTTCTGGAGTAAAGTCAAGTCCAGTCTGGGATTTGGGAGTGGCTCAAGCTCTGGTGCGGATAATGCAGTTTGTGCGAGGTGTGGTAAGCCACACAGAGGAGTATGTCGGTTTGGGACGAACGCCTGTTTCAGATGTGGTCAGGAGGGGCATATGGCTCGAGATTGTCCAAGAGCAGTCCCGATGGCTCAGTCCCAGCAGACAGCTTCAGGCAGTGTAGCGCAGCCAGCAGCTCCAGCCATGACTCAGGCCAGTGGCAGAGGCAGAGGGAGAGGAGCAGCCTCTTCTTCAGCGGGTTTCAGAGGTGAAGGTCCATCAGCCCCAGCACGGATCTTCACAATGACACAGCAGGAGGCAGACGCCTCCAACACCGTGGTGGCAGGTAATCTCGTCATAGGTTGTTCGGATGTTTATGTATTGATGGACCCTGGTGCATCTCATTCTTTTATTGCTCCGAGGGCCGTAGAGAGGTTGGGATTGATGACTTCCGGGTTAGAGTGTCCTCTCTGGGTCAGTGGACCCAAGTGTGATCCATCAGTGGCAGAGTCAGTCTGTCAGTGTAGTCCAGTTTTTGTTGAGGGGAGATGCATGTCCGCCGACCTAGTGGTTCTAGATTTGACAGACTTTGACGTCATTCTAGGGATGGACTGGTTATCTACCCATGGTGCTACCTTGGACTGCAGGGACAAGGTAGTCAGGTTCAGAGTTCAGGATGGATCAGAGGTTGTCTTCAGAGGAGACAGGAGGGGTACACCTAGATGTATGATCTCAGCTCTTCAGGCTCGTAGGTTGCTTAGGAGGGGGTGTCAGGGGTATTTGGCTCATGTGAGAGAGCTTAGCAGTCAGGTTAGAGAGCCCGCCTCGGTGCCAGTGGTTAGAGAGTTCTTAGATGTGTTCCCAGACGAACTGCCAGGTTTACCACCTGCTAGGGAGATAGAGTTCGAAATAAAACTGATGCCTGGAACTCGACCGATCTCTATCCCTCCCTACAGGATGGCGCCAGCAGAATTGAAAGAGTTGAAGGAGCAATTGCAGGAGCTGGTAGACAAGGGCTTCATCCGACCGAGTACCTCACCCTGGGGTGCTCCAGTCTTGTTTGTGAGAAAGAAGGATGGATCCCTTAGACTTTGTATCGACTACAGGCAGTTGAACAAAGTCACTACCAAGAACAAATACCCATTGCCAAGGATCGACGATCTATTCGACCAGCTAGCAGGAGCGGGTTGTTTCTCCAAAATAGATCTGAGGTCCGGGTATCATCAGTTGAGGATCAGGGAAGAGGATGTGCCAAAGACGGCTTTCAGGACCAGATATGGGCATTTTGAGTTCCTTGTGATGCCGTTCGGGTTAACTAACGCCCCTGCAGCATTCATGGATCTCATGAACAGAGTGTTTAGCCAGTACCTGGATCACTTTGTTATTGTCTTCATAGATGATATCTTAGTGTATTCCAGGAATGCAGAGGAGCATGCCCATCATCTGAGGTTGGTTTTGCAGACCTTGAGGGAGCATGGCTTGTATGCCAAGTTCTCAAAGTGTGAGTTCTGGCTGAGGAGCATTTCGTTCTTGGGGCACGTAGTATCAGAGAATGGAATTGAGGTGGACCCCAAGAAGACAGAAACTGTGGCTAACTGGCCTCGACCCACTTCAGTGACAGAGATCAGGAGTTTCTTGGGTTTGGCGGGTTACTACAGGAGGTTCGTTCAGGACTTCTCAAGGATAGCAGCTCCTCTAACCAGACTAACCAGGAAGAATCAGAAGTTTCTGTGGACCGATCAGTGCGAGGAGAGTTTGGAAGAGCTTAAGAAGAGGTTGACTTCAGCACCAGTTTTAGCCCTGCCATCTAGTGGAGAGGACTTTACAGTCTTTTGTGATGCGTCCCGTGTGGGACTGGGTTGTGTGCTTATGCAGAATGAGAGGGTGATTGCTTATGCTTCTAGGCAGCTAAAGAAGCATGAGTTGAATTACCCCACACATGACCTTGAGATGGCAGCAGTAATCTTTGCACTCAAGATGTGGAGGCACTACCTCTATGGGGTTAAATGCGAGATCTTTACAGATCATAAGAGCCTGCAATACATCCTGAGTCAAAGAGATTTGAACTTGAGACAGAGGAGATGGGTAGAGCTGCTGAGTGACTATGATTGCAAGATTCAGTATCATCCGGGTAAGGCGAATGTTGTGGCAGACGCCCTAAGCCGGAAGTCACTAGGCAGTCTATCCCACATCACGGCAGAGAGGAGACCAGTGGTGAAGGAGTTTTACAAGCTCATTAATGAAGGTCTACAGTTGGAGTTGTCTGGTACAGGTGCCTTGGTTGCTCAGATGAAAGTGACACCCGTGTTTCTGGAGCAGGTGGCTCAGAAACAGCATGAGGACCCAGAGTTAGTGAAGATTGCCAGGACGGTTCAGTCAGGCAAGGACAGTGAGTTCAGATTCGACAGTAAGGGGATCCTCCGCTATGGGAGCAGACTATGTGTACCAGATGACATTGGGCTAAAAGGAGACATTATGAGAGAGGCTCATAATGCAAGATACAACATTCACCCCGGAGCCACCAAGATGTATCAAGATCTGAAGAAAGTTTATTGGTGGCCAGCTATGAAGAGAGAAGTGGCACAGTTTGTGTCAGCCTGCGAAGTATGTCAGAGGGTGAAGCTGGAACATCAGAAGCCGGCTGGAATGCTTAACCCGCTACCCATTCCAGAGTGGAAATGGGAAAATATAGCTATGGACTTTGTAGTGGGGTTACCGGCGACGTCCAACAGATTGGACTCCATATGGGTGATTGTGGACAGACTCACCAAATCTGCTCACTTCATCCCTGTCAGGAGTGGCTATTCTGTGGACAAGTTGGCGCAGGTGTATGTTGATGAGATAGTCAGACTGCATGGGGTTCCTGTTTCTATAGTGTCGGATAGAGGACCCCAGTTCACCTCCAGGTTTTGGCGGAGTCTGCAGGATGCCATGGGTACTAGATTGGATTTCAGCACTGCCTTCCATCCACAGACAGACGGACAGTCAGAGAGGACCATCCAGACCATAGAAGATATGCTCAGAATGTGTGTGCTGGACTTTGGCGGTTCTTGGAGGCAGCATCTACCTTTGGTGGAGTTTGCCTACAATAACAGCCATCATGCTAGCATCGGGATGGCTCCATATGAAGCATTATATGGGAGGAAGTGCAGGTCACCTGTTTGCTGGGAAGAAGTTGGAGAAAAGGCCTTAGCAGGGGCTGAACTAGTAGGGATCACCAGCAGGGTGGTACCCTTAATCAGAGAAAGAATCAAGACTGCTGCAAGCAGACAGAAGAGTTATGCAGACATCCGCAGAAGACTAGTAGAGTTTCAGGAGGGGGATCTGGTATTGCTTAAGGTGTCTCCAATGAAAGGAGTGGTTCGGTTCGGGAAGAAAGGTAAGCTGGCTCCGCGATACATCGGACCCTTCGAAGTCCTGCAAAGGATTGGGAATGTATCATACAAGCTGGATTTACCTGCTTCTATGGCAAGAATCCATCCGGTTTTCCATGTTTCTATGTTGAGAAAGTTCGTGTCAGATCCGGGCAAGGTTCTTAATGAGCCTGATGTGGAGATCCAAGAGGATCTCACCTATGTTGAGCAACCAGTACGGATCCTAGACACCCAGATCAGGAAGCTGAGAAACAAGGAAATCCCGATGGTGAAAGTCATGTGGAACCACCACAATATAGAAGAATGCACTTGGGAGACACGGGAGTCCATGGTCCGGCAATATCCTCATCTCTTTTAAGGTTAGTCTCTACGTGTTTTATGTGTACGAGGTGTTGTTTGCCTTGCATGTGTTAGTTGAGGAACATTCGGGGACGAATGTTCTTAAGGGGGGGAGAATGTAATACCCGGCGAGACTCCGGTATCGGAATCCCTACCGTCCGGTGGGATCTCGGATGTCGGAGACCTCTAGAAGGGTAAAATCATATTTTTGTAAAATGTTTTCATGTTTTTAATGATTTTAAGTATTAAATTAAATGAGTTTTTGCATGAAAATAGCATTGGAGGAAAACCCAGGTTCGGCCGCCGAAAGTCAAGATCGGCCGCCGAACATGCATGCGTTTTGGAGGCACGTTAGGCCCCCGAAAGCATGAGTGAGGGAAGTCCAGGTTCGGCCGCCGAACCTCATGTTCGGCCGCCGAACATGGCATGCATGCGGAGGCACATTCGGCCCCCGAACGTGACCTGGCCAGCCACCTATAAAAGGGTCCCTTAGCCGAAAATGGGCGAGCTTTTTCTCCCCATTTCGGCCAAGGTGAGCCTTCCGCCATCCTTCCCCAATCTTGAGTTTTTCCTTCCTTTTTCCATGATTTATACAAGTTTATAACTTTGGTTTTGAAGATCTTTGAGCTTAGAACGAGTTTTGGAGCTTGGAGACCAAAAGTTGGAACTTCTCCCATCTCCAAGTTTAGATCTCCTCAACCCTCGATCTTCAAGAGGTAAGAGCCGATCTTAAGCTCATAGTATGTTTTAAATAAGTTTTATGAAGTTTTATGGGGTAGAAATGTATGTTTGAGTTAGTTGAGCTATGTTAGGTTTTATGTGATTTTTGAACAATGTGGCATGTTTGAGTATGTTTGAAGTGTTGTAGATGGGGTATATGTTTGTTTGAGGCCCCTAGGAGCTTGTATGCATGTGATGGTTGAGATATATGCTTGATTTGAGGTTTTGGGAGGCAAGGGGTTCATGTGAACCAAGTTTCTGCCCTTCTGGCAGAAACCAGGTTCGGCCGCCGAAGGGAGTTTCGGCCGCCGAACCCCCTTTGTGGAGGCAGCATTCGGCTGCCGAAGTTGCCCCCGAAAAGAGACTTTCGTCTCTGTTTGGGACTTTCGGCCGCCGAAGGTGCCGCCGAAAGTGCCTGACTTTCGGATCTGTCCAGGACTTTCGGCCGCCGAAGGTGCCGCCGAAAGTGCCCTGTTCAGCCATTCATGCATACCTCTATGTGATATTTTCAGGATGTTTTAGGGGGTTTTTGGGGAGTAGTTTAGAGTTATGTTCTAGCATGTTTGGTCCCTCATTTGAGTCCACCTGTGTAGGTTCGGACCCGAGGAACCGAGGACCCCAGCAGTGAGTTCAGCTGCTTCGGTGTTGTCAGAGTCAGCCAGAGGTGAGTGGAACTAAACTTAATCTTTTAAATTAAATGTTTTATCATGTTTCATGCATCATGATTATGCAATAGGATGATTGCATTAGTATTCACGAATATGCCGCATTGCATCGATTGTTGATGATGTGGGTGAATGTTGGATGACCCAATTAGTCCATGACAGGAAGACCAGGACCCCATTCTACGGCCTGGCACGGAAATGAAAGACCAGGACCCCATTCTACGGCCTGGCACGATTGTGGACTCGAAGACCAGGAGCCTAGAGGAGGCCCTGGAATAATGGTAAGTAATGTATGTATGACAGGAAGACCAGGACCCCATGCTACGGCCTGGCACTATGTTAGCTTGGACTAATTGGTGACAAGTTCACCCAACCTTTATGTGAATTGTTTGTGTTATGATGCATTTCATAGAGCATAGTGTTAACGTGTTTTAATAGCTCTACTCACTGGGCTTTTAGCTCACCCCTCTCCCTTTACCCCCAGGCTTGCAGGTACAGTATAGTGCGGGAGTCCGGATAGAGTAAAGAAGTCATGCTTATGTAATAGCTAGCAATGGACATGATCAAACTGTAATATAAAAGTACAGTATAGTTATGTAATGAGTTTTATGGATGTTAGTGTGTGCTTGACCATAGAATGTTGTATCCCTTTTTATACATGATCTTGGTTATTTTATGTCATTATGTAAACCAGCTCAACACAGGTTATGTTACCCTTTGAGGGCACAGATGAGATCCCACAGAGGGATCAATGTTATGTTAATGTTATGCACAGGTTGAGTTTGGTTGATGTTCATGGAAAGAAAAGTTTTAAATTTTATACATGTTGTGGATCATGTATGGGATTATACAGGTTTACAGGTTTTATGTCAGGCTTGCTACGGGTCCCGGCGGCCTTAAGTCGACCCGGATCCTAGCGCCGGTAGCGGTCCGATTTTCGGGTCGTTACACTACGGGTCCCGGCGGCCTTAAGCCGATCTGGATCCTAGTGCCGGTAGCGGTCCGAGCCGTTATAGAGGGGTATCGGATTCCAGGCTGTTACATTATAGGCCCTTCCAACACACCAAGTACGCCTAGAAGCTTGGATGATTTCCCCTTCTTGGCATCACCCGATGTGTTATAATCTTCTTCACTTGGTTGGAATAACTCTTGCTAATTGCAGTAGGTGCTTATTGAGACTCCCCTCTACTTGGCTCTCCCTCAAACTTGTGGAATAGTTTCAACATACTCACATAGAACAGAGGATGAGCTTCAATGTGATCTGGCAATTTTGCTCATTAAGCCACCTTTTGGTCCTTCCCATACTTCTTTACAGAATGTGGAAGAAGTTTAACCATGACCAAGTCACCGTCATTGAATTCTACATGTCTCCTCAAACATCAACCTATTTCTTCATCTTCCCTGAAGCTTTGCCAAAGTATTCCTTTGCAATCTTTGTCTTCTCCTGCCCAATCCTTCTAGTTAGCACTAACAACATGCCTCAAAGACATTTCCAGAAGAGCATTTACCTCTTTTTTTGCCTATTCATTTGTGGATGGAATGAAGTGAAAAAATTCAGCTTCATGCCAAGCAACTTAAACAACTCAGTCCAAAATCTCCCCATGAACCGCATATCTCAGTCACTTGCAATAGACCAAGGAATTCCCTAATACTTGACTACACACTTGAAGAATAACCTGGAAGCATCTTCGACATTAAATTTAATAGGAGTAGGAATGAAAGTAGCATATTTACTGAACCTGTCCATGTCCACCATGATGTTGCCGCATCCATCCACCTTTGGAAGCCTTATAATAAAATCCATTGAGATGGACTTCTATGGCTTCTCCGAAATAGGTAAAGGCTCCAACAATCCAGTTAGTATCCTTTGCTCTCCTTTGTCTTGTTGATATACAAGGCAAATTTTCACATAGGCCTCAACATTATCTCTCAACTGAGGCCAAGAGTAGGCACACTTCAAAAGTGCCTTGGTGCAACTCATGCCTGGATAACCAGCCTATAAGAATCATGACATTCCCTCATGATATCCTTGCGCAAGCTACCTCAATTCAATACATAAAGACATCTAGAATCAGTCTTCAATAGTACCCCATCCATGAAACACTTGCATACTCTACCAATACGAGCCCTATCTAGTAGCTCGTGCAATTGCTTGTCATGTCTCATGCCCTCTTTGATTTGCTCCTCCAACGGTAATGTGAGTACACTTGTAGCTGTTGGCTCCACTTTCCTCAAAAAGCATCAACCACAAGGTTGGGACGACTAAGCTTATACTCCATAGTAAAATCAAACTCTCCTAAGAAAGCTTGTCACAGAGCTTGCTTTGGAGTCAGCTTCTTTTGAGTAAGAAAATAGTTTGTGGCAACATTTTGCGTCCTCACCATGAACTTTGACCCCAAAAGAGAGTGTCTCCAAGTCCTCAAGCAATGCACCAAAATAGTCATCTCCTTTTCCTGCACCGTGTAGTTCCTTTCGGTGTCATTGAGCTTTTGGCTTTTATAAGCAACTGGGTGGCCTTCTTATATCAACACACCACCAATGGAAAAATCAAAGGCATTAGTCTGAATCTCAAATGACTTGAAAAAATTAGGCAAGGCAACCATTGACTCTTCTATCATAGCTTGCTTCAAGGACTTTTTGACACCTCCCAGCCCAATCCCATCTATTATTCTTCTTCAACAAATCTGTCAAAGGAATGAAAATGGAATAGTAGCGTTTAATGAATATCCGATAATAGCCAAGAAAAAAGCGCAACTTTGTCACTTTCTTTGGAGGCTCCCACTCATTAATGGCTTTGATCTTAGCAACATCCATCATTACTTTGCCTTCTCCCACAATATGGCCAAGGAAGGGTACCTCCGTTTGTGCAAAGAGGCACTTTTATTTCTTCACATAATGCTCATTCTCCTTTAACACTTTAAGATCATGCTTCAAGTGCTCAACATGCTCTTATAAAGTATTGCTATATATCACAACATCATCAAGGTAAACTACCACAAACTTATAAAGAAAAGAATAGAGCACTTTATTTATAAGATTCAAAACGTAGAAGATGCATTAGTAAGTCTAAATAGCATCATAAGAAATTCATAAGAGCCATACCTCGTCATACATGCCATTTGGTGCTTATTCCCCTTGGCTATTCGAACTTGCCAATATTTGAACCGCATAGGATATGATATTTTTTCTTCATTATAATTTTATTCAAAGCTTAATTCATGTGTGCTGGAATAGCTCAGTTGGTTAGAGCGTGTGGCTGTTAACCACAAGGTCGGAGGTTCAAGCCCTCCTTCTAGCGTCTCATTTATTTATGTGAATTTAATTCTTTTTTATTTATTATTTTTCCTTTCATTTAGATCATCAATCTATTTTAGTATTACACTCATTTATAAAGCTTGGAACAAGAAAGCTAGCCCCAAATTCAATCTATTTTTAGTATTACACTCATGTATAAAGCTTGGAACAAGAAAGCTAGCCCCAAATAGAGTAAAGCTTGGAACAAGAAAGCTAGCCCCAAATAGAGTGAAAAAAATATATATGTATCTTTACATTTATAAGTGTTATATGAGAGTCGATAAAATGCACAAGGTCGGAGGTTCAAGCCCTCCTTCTAGCGTCTCATTTATGTGAATTTAATTTTTTTTTATTTATTATTTTTCCTTTCATTTAGATCATCAATCTATTTTAGTATTACACTCATTTATAAAGCTTGGAACAAGAAAGCTAGCCCCAAATTCAATCTATTTTAGTATTACACTCATGTATAAAGCTTGGAACAAGAAAGCTAGCCCCAAATAGAGTAAAGCTTGGAACAAGAAAGCTAGCCCCAAATAGAGTGAAAAAAATATATATGTATCTTTACATTTATAAGTGTTGTATGAGAGTCGATAAAATGCAATGACAAATATAATATTTGTTCTTATAGTAAAACTATTTTTTTTATTATTAAAAAATATGGAACTAAATTAAATTTATATTCAATCCACTTTTATTTAAAAATTAAAATTTTAAAAAATAAAATTTTAAATTAAAATTAAATTTAATACATTACCTTTGATTACATTGATTCTAAATTTTTTCACCATCTCCCATCTAATAACATTACATAAATTTATTTTAATATTTGTTTAAAATTTTACTGTCCACTAAGTTAAAACAATATTCAAAAAAATATATTGATAACTCTTCTTACTTAAAAAATTCCATCAAAATAACAAAAGAAAAAGAAAGCTTGAAATGTTCACTTCCATTAAGGAGAGGAGAAAACAAAATAGTTCCAAAAAATCTGTCAATCTAGAAGAACTGTTTTTATTAACTTGGAAGATAGTTGAAAAACGAAGGGAAAGAAGGGTAAGAGGCCATTGCTGACCAAAGAAAGGTCAGTTGGCCTTAAAAGTCGTTCGCAGAGGAAGGACAGAGAGAAGTGAAAGTAATATATTTTTAAGGTTAAATTAAATTATTATTAAGTTTCCAAATTTTTATGAAATTAACTAGTTGGTTTTTATTTCAAAATCACTAAATTGAATATATTAGTATATTTTATAAAATTCAACTCTTTTTATTTTTATTAAAAGAATTAAAAAATTATTATCAGTTTTGAATTATTTATATTATTTAGTTTTTATAATATTAATTTTATGTATTATTTAGTGTTTATAATTTTAAATTTAAATATTAAATTGTTTAATTTTATAAAATATAGAGATATTATAATCGAATGATTTTGAAATAGAGATTGATTAGTGAATTTTATAAAAAGTTAATGGTCTAATAATAAGTTAAAGTTGTTAATGAGAGATAATCAATTGGCTTATATTTTGTCGTGAGGTCTTTCGTTTTGCCTATTTTATGTATCACGCCCAATAGACTTTAATGTAATAGTATTTGGACTTTACTACTTAATTTTTATAATGTGAGAAAATTTATTAATTAATTATTTATTTTAAAAATATATTAAAATATTTTTAAAATTTTAAAATTTATATTAATTAATCACTCCATTAATTTTAACTATATAATATAGAAAAAAATTTAAAATACTCTAAATTGAAGTGACAAATTAGTTTACATTTTTATAAAATTTAGAAACCAACTAATAAATTTTTTTATATTAGAGAGACTAATAGAAAAACACTTAATATCTAAAATTAATAAAAGGCTAATTAATAAATTATTTAATACTTCTAGTACATTTAATATATTTTTTAAAACCAACGAATTAAATGGTGAATTTTTCTATATCACAAGAATTAAGTAGTAAATTACTCAAAAAAAATCTTGAACTAACAAGGTTGGAAAAAATATTGTCGAAGAATAGTTTTATTTTATTGCATAGTTGTAATTAAATAGGACAAAGTGAAACATAGTTCAAAGAGATAGCTAGCAAAATGGTAATTTTGTAAGAGTTGGGTGATAGGGAAATGACAAACTTTTAGTCTTCGTACATGAAATTTATTTGTAGGTTAAAAATAATATTGCATCTATTCTTAGCATTACTCATTTGAATCTTCAGACAAATTCCTTGGTCTTCTTATAGATATTCCTAGATCAAAGCGAAATCTTTGCAGCTTTCAAAGAGCGTATTGCAAATAAAACAACCACATGGAAAGAGCAACTGTTATCTAAGGGAAGTAAAGAGGTTTTAATAAATCAATTTTGCTAGCTATTACGTGATGTCTTATTTTAAATTGCCTGCAGATTTATGTCGTGAACTCAATTCTCTCATCTCTATTTTTTTTTATGCGTTAATAGTGATTCCAAACACAATCTACATTGGATTTCTTGGTCTTCTATGTGTTAATCAGAGATGAAAGGAGGTTTGGGATTCAAGGACCTTCAATGTTTTAATATGGCATTGTTGGCAAGGATGCCATTCTCCAGAATCTAAATTGTCTTTTGGCTCATATTCTTAAAGGAAAATACTTTCAAGCCACATCTTTCCTTCAGGCAAAAGCCGGTAACTTCCCTTCTTGGGATTGGCAGAGTATGTTATGGGGAAGATTGCTCTTATCAGAAGGGATCCGATGGCAAGTAAGCAATGTGGAGTCAATCTTATGCAAACAAGACAAGTGGCTTCTATGAATGCATACAACACAATCTTTTTCGAGATTAGATCACAACCCCTCTATTAATTGGGTATCCTAATTAATAGACCCTACCTCTCATTCTTGGAAGAGACAAGAGCTGGAAGCTAACTTTTCTATTGGAGATGTCCAACTCATCATCTGGATTTCCTCTTCCTTTTACCACACAGCAGGGCTCACCTATCTAGCACTACACAAGACAGGGTGCTTACACTGTCAAGTCAGGATACACACCTGCTATTAAAATCCTAAGCTTAATCTCTCCCTTTCTAGATTCGGGAATTAGTTCAGCAATGAGCTCTAACTTGATTTGGAAGAAGATATGGAATATCCCACTACCGAGCAAACCATCTATTTTTCTTTGGATGCTTCTAAAGGAACATTTTCCCTATAATGACTTGCTCCATAAGCGTTTGACTCATTTTGATCCCAATTGTAGAGAGTGCAAAGAGGTGGAATCATTTAGTCACCTTTTTTTCTCCTTTCCTCGAGCTGTTGCGTTGTGGTTTAACTCTCCGTTCAGGTTACGTTCATTTGCATTCTACAATTGTGATATCAAGACCAGTTGGCAGAACTGTGTGACCATTTAGAGCTTCATCAAGAAGGACCTCAACTCACTCAAGTTGTTGTTTTCATACTTTGGCATATATAGAAAAGTCAGAATTCCTTAATCTTTCTGAATTCTCATAACAGTCTTGAAGACATCTTTATGGTTGCCTTATTGCACTTTGAAGATTATTCGTTAGCAATGGAGTCTAATGATCATATATCCTCTACCCCCCCCCATTATGCAAACAACAACTTCTGCTACTTCTTGGTTACCTCCTCACATGGGAATTATTAAAGTAAATTTTGATGTGGAGGTGTCTATGAAAAGAAGGAAAGGTTTTATAGCAGCACTTGCTAGAAATCATAGAGGCATTCCACTAGCTTGGTTATGCTGGAGCATTCTATATATTACTGACCCCCTTGTGCTTGAGTGCTTGGCCTATAGGGAGGCAATAATGCTTGTTCGCTCTCATAGTTACCATTCCATAGAGGTTGAAGGTAATACCTTGGTGGTGATCTAGTCAATATCTAGGAATAATATTCTTGCTTCGATAAGTGTGTTGATCAAGAATATTCATTCACTCTCATCCTTCTTTCGCTCAATTTCTTTTCTTCATGTTAGGCATAATGAAAACCAAGCTGCTTATTCATTGACTACCAGGACACTCCATGATACTAATTTTCTACATAACCTAGTAGTTCAATCGGACTTTGTTAATATCTTCATGCCACTTTGATTATATCTCAATGCATCTTCTTCAATCTCCAACAAAAAAAAAAATCAGTGTCATGTGTCACATTCTCCTTAAGCTAATGTGGCGACGTCCTCATCACCCCTTGCTAATAAGTAAGCACTCATTCTCATTCTCCCACAAATTGAGGTAGATTCAGAATCTTATAGGCCCTTCCAACGCGCCAAGTATGCCTAGAAGCTTGGATGATTTCCCCTTCTTGGTACCACCCGATGTGTTATAATCTTCTTCACTTGGTTAGCATAACTCTTGCTAATTGCAGTAGGTGCTCATTGAGACTCCCCTCTACTTGGCTCTCCTTCAACCTTGTAAAATAGTTTCAACATACTCACATAGAACAGAGGATGAGCTTCAATGTGATCTGGCAACTTCACTCATTAAGCCACCTTACTAACACAATTCTCTATCTGAAAAGGGTTGTATTATCTTTGAAGCAAACCCTTATGGTCCTTCCCATACTTCCTTACGAAATGTGGAAAAAGTTTGACCATAACCAAGTCACCTTCATTGAATTCCACATGTCTCCTCGGACATCAGCCTATTTCCTCATCTTCTTCAAAGCTTTGCCAAGCTACTCCTTTGCAATCTCGGTCTTCTCCTGCCATCCCTTAGCAAATTTATAAGCCCTCAGACTTTTCCCTCCACAACTAGTGGCTATAGTATGCGGAGTGCGATGTTGTTGCCCCGTGGCAATCTTGAATGGGCTAGCTCTAGCCGCCTTGCTTTTTTGTAAGTTATAGGAGAATTATGCCACATCCAAGAGCTACACCCAATCCTTCTACTTAGCACTGACAACATGCCTCAAATACATTTCAAGAAGAGCATTTACCTCTCTTTTTGCCCTTTCATTTGTGGATGGAATGAAGTTGTAAAATTCAGCTCCATGCCAAGCAACTTAAACAACTTGGTTCAAAATATCCCCATGAACCGCATATCTCAGTCACTCACAATAGACCGAGGAATGCCCCAATACTTGACAACACACTTGAAGAATAACCTGGAAGCATCTTCGACATTAAATTTAATAGGAGCAGGAATGAAATTAGCATACTTACTGAACCTGTCCACAACCACCATGATGTTGCCACATCCATCCACCTTTAGAAGTCTTATAATAAAATCCATTGAGATGGACTCCCATGGCTTCTCCGAAATAGGTAAAGGCTCCAGCAATACAGTTAGTCTCCTTTGCTCTCCCTTGTGTTGTTGATATACAAGGCAAGTTTTCACATAGGCCTCAACATCATCTTTCAACTGAGGCTAAGAGTAGGCACGGTCCAGAAGTGCCTTGGCATAACTCATGCCTAGATGACCAACCTATGAGAATCATGACATTCCCTTATGATATCCTTGCGCAAGCTACCCCAATTCAAAACATAAAAACATTTGGAATCAGTCTTCAATAGTACCCCATCCACGAAACACTTTCATACTCTACCAATATGTGCCCTATCCAGTAGCTCATGCGATTGCTTATCATACCTCATGCTCTCTTTGATTCACTCCGCCAGCGGTAATATGAGTATACTTGTAGCTGCTAGCTCCACTTTCCTCAAAAAGCATCAACCACAAGGTTGGGACGACCAAGCTTATGCTTCATAGTAAAATCAAACTCTCCTAAAAAAGCTTGTTACCGAGCTTGCTTTGGAGTCAGCTTCTTTTGAGTAAGAAAATAACTTGTGGTAATATTTTTCATCCTCACCACGAACTTTGACCCCAAAAGATAGTGTCTCCAAGTCCTCAAGCAATGCACCAAAATCGTTATCTCCTTTTCCTGCACCGTGTAGCGCCTTTCGATGTCTTTGAGCTTTCAGCTTTCATAAGCAACTCGGTGGCCTTCTTGCATCAATACACGACCAATGAAAAAATTAAAGGCATTAGACTGAACCTCAAATGTCTAGGAAAAATGGGGCAAGGCAACCACTGGCTCTTCTGTTATAGCTTGCTTTAAAGGCTTTTTAACACCTCCCAGCCCAATTCCATTTATTATTCTTCTTCAACAAATTTGTCAAAGGAATGAAAATGAAAGAGTAGCCTTTAATCAATCTCCGATAATAGTTATCCAAGCCAAGAAAAAATCGCAACTCTGTCACTTTCTTTGGAGGCTCCCACTCATTAATAGCTTTAGTAATACCCGGCTAGACTCCGGTATCGGAATTCCTACCGTCCGGTGGAATTTGGGTGTCGGAAACCTCTAGAAGGGTAAAAGCATGTTTTTATAAAATGTTTTCATGTATTTTAATGTGTTAAGTATGATTTTAAATAAGTTTTTGCATGAAAATTCTTTAAGGAAAAACTCAGGTTCGGCCGCCGAAACTCACTTTCGGCCGCCGAACATGCATGGACTTTGGGAGGCACGTTAGGCCCCCGAAAGTCTAAGTGAGGGAAGTGCAGGTTCGGCCGCCGAACCTTATGTTCGGCCGCCGAACATTGCATGGATGCGGAGGCACATTCGGCCCCCGAACGTGGCCTGGCCAGCCACTATAAAAGGGTCCCCTTGGTCCGCACGGGCGAGCTTTTTCTCTCCCATTGTCGGCCAAGGTGAGTCTCCACCGTTCCTCCCTCGATCTTGAGTGTTTCCTCTAGATCTTTCATGGTTTTAACAAGTTTATAACTTTGTTTTGAAGATTTGTGAGCTTTGAGCAAGTTTTGAGTGCTTGGAGGATCAAAGAGCTTAATCTCTCCATCTCCAAGCTAGGATCGCTTTCCTCTCGTTTCTTCAAGAGGTAAGGGTCGATCTTGAACCCTTTTTATGTTTTAAACAAGTTTTAAGTAAGATCTATGGGTAGAAATGCATGTTAGGACATATGTTGAGTTTATGGGTTTTAATGATGTTTGAGCAATGTAGCTTGATTGTGTGTGAATGAAGTGTTGTAGATGGGGTATATGCATGTTTGAGACCCCTAGGAACTTGTATGTGTGTTTTGGTTGAGAAATATGCATGATTTATGGTTTTGGAGGCAGGAGGTTCATTTGAACCAAGTTTCTGCCGTCTGGCAGAAACCAGGTTCGGCAGCCGAAGGGAGTTTCGGCCGCCGAACCCCTCTTGTGAAGGCAGCTTTCGGCTGCCGAAGGTGCCCCCGATAAGAGACTTTCGTCTCTGTCTGGCACTTTCGGCCGCCGAAGGTGCCGCCGAACCTAGCTGAGTTTCGTCTCTGTCCAGGACTTTCGGCCGCCGAAGGTGCCGCCGAAGGTGCCCTGTTCAGCCATTTCATGCATATTTTCTGTGATGTTTTCATGATGTTTTAGGGGGTTTTTTTTTTGGGGGATATATTAGAGTTATGTTTATATATGTTTGGTCCCTCATTGGAGTCCACCTGTGTAGGTTCGGACCCGAGGAACCGAGGACCCCAGCAGTGAGTGAGCTGCTTCAGTGTCTGGTCAGAGCTAGCCAGAGGTGAGTGGAAACAAGCTTAATGTTTTAAATCAAGTAACTAAATGTTTGAGCATGCTTCACGCATCATGATGATATGTAATAGGCTGATTGCATTAGTTCACGAATATGTTGCATTGCATTTTCCTTTGTGGTTGTGGGTGAATGCTGTATGATCCAATTAGTCCACGAGACTTTATATATGATATGACAGGAAGACCAGGACCCCATGCTACGGCCTGGCACGAGACTTTATATATGATATGACAGGAAGACCAGGACCCCATGCTACGGCCTGGCACGAGGCTTAATACATGATATGACAGGAAGACCAGGACCCCATGCTACGGCCTGGCACGAGACTTTATGTATGTTATGACAGGAAGACCAGGACCCCATGCTACGGCCTGGCACGAGACTATGTTGGGACTAATTGGTGACAGGTTCACCCTTGATGTGAATTGTCTGTGATATGATGCATTTCATGAAAGCATGAATTTTAATATAATGTTTTTAGTTTCTGCTCACTGGGCTTTTAGCTCACCCCTCTCCCCTAACCCCCAGGTTTGCAGGTGCGGGATTGATAGAGAAGAAAAGAAGAGAAAAGTCACATGTTTGTAATAGCTAGAGTATGTGGACATGACAAATGATAAGAATGTAATGTAATTATGTTATTGAGGATAGTATTGAGGATAGAATGTGCTTGACCATAGTATGTGTTAATCCCTTGGTATGTATATGATCTTATGTTACAATGTTTATGTAAACCAACTCACCATATGATGTGTAGCCCTTGAGGCTTTGATGAAATCCCACAGAGGGATTAATGTTTATGTATATGATGAATATAGTGCATGCACAGGTTGAGTTTGGTGAATGAAGAAAAAGAAAAGTTTTTAATTCTTGTGAATGTTTGTTGATCATATATGGGATTAAACAGGTAAGCAGGATGTATGTAGGCTTGCTACGGGTTCCGGCGGCCTTAAGCCGACCTGAATCCTAGCGCCGGTAGCGGTCCGGTTTTCCGGGGCGTTACAGAGTGGTATCAGAGCCCTAGGTTCATATGGTCGGACCTAGAGTGTCGGGCTCATAGATGTTATAGAAGGTCAAGCACAATAGGAAAAGTCATGTCCACTAGGATAGGATGAGGAGTCCTGTCTTGTATGATTGTATGATATACCATGATGATATGCTATGAGTGTAATGTAGCTGTGAGGTTCATGTTTGCCGACATGAACCATTTAATGCTAATGTTTATGTGATGTTTACTGTTTCTCAGAAAACAGGATGAGAGGAACCCGTCGATCTGCACGATTGACTGGAATACCACCTCAGGACGAGGGCACTGATGCTCGTCCTTCAACATTGCCTAGGGCAATGTCAAGTAGGTCCAACAGGGACCGAGCAGTGAGAGACCCTAGAAGGTCTTTAGATCTGGGAAGAAGCAGATCAGTCAGAGGAACAGTGCAGGGAGGTATGTCAGAGGATATGGGGGATCAGATGGATGTTGATCAAAGGAGGGATGGCAGTTTGGGCGTCAGTATGTCAGAAGAGGGTATGGGAGAATCCCACGGAGGCACTCAGGCCTCGGGATTTGTTCAGCCACCTCACTATCCGCCCTACACCCAAAATCCCGGGTATTCGATGGGAGGTACATCGGATTACCCTAGTTTTAACCCTTATTCCACACAGATGCCATACCCACCATACTACCCACCATATCCACAGTACCCAATGTACCCACCTCCACCATACTGTCCAAATCCAGCAAACCCCACTCCGGGGGATGCTGTACCTCCTCCACCGCCAGCACCTACCGTCCCAGATACCCAGATACCTCAACCTAGCTCATCTGGGGGAAGTAAAGCTAAAATGACAGATTACATGAAGTTGGGTGCTCCCCAGTTTGAGTCAGGTGATGACCCGTTTGTATATTTGGAGAAGGTCAAGATGATCACAGAGGAAATTGGAGCTGATGACAGTAGAGCCATTCAGATGGCTGGTTTCACTTTGAAATGCAAAAAAGCCCGTGAGTGGTTCAAAAACTATGTGAAGCCGAGGGTGGATAGCCTATCGTGGGAGGAGTTCGCTAATGAATTTGCAGGATGGGCTTTCCCTGATAGTTCAAGGGAATTGAAGATGATAGAATTCGAGCAGTTGAGGCAAACCGATGACATGAGTGTAGATGAGTATACTGACAGGTTTATGGAGTTGCTGCCTTTTGCTGGGCAAGACCTTAGCACAGACCAGAAGAAGTCGAGGAGGTATATCATGAAGCTCCATCCCAGGTATTCCTCCTTGGTACAGTCAGCAGATAGAGAGAGTTTTCACGCCATAGTGGATATGGCTAGGAGAATGGAGGCTAGTGCCATCGTTCAGGGGACAGTCAAACAGACAGTGGCACAAGCTTCTGGTTCTAAAACTCCGGGTGGGGGAAGGTTAGATCCCTCTACCTTGAGTGCAGCAGCTTCAGGCAGTAAGAGATGGGGTAAGCCCAAGGGTAAGAAGAATAAGTTCTGGAACAAGGTCAAGTCTAGTCTGGGATTTGGCAGTGGTTCTAGTTCTGGGGCGGATAATGCAGCTTGTGCGAGATGTGGTAGGCCACACAGGGGTTTATGCCGGTATGGGACGACGACCTGCTACAGATGTGGGCAAGAGGGGCATATGTCATGGCAATGTCCTAAAGCAGTTCCTATGGCACAGACACATCAGACAGCTTCAGGAAGTGTGGCACAGCCAGTAGCTCCAGCTGCTACACAGGCCAGTGGCAGAGGCAGAGGGAGAGGGTCAGCTTCTTCTTCAGCAGGATTCAGAGGTGAAGGTCCATCGGCTCCAGCCAGGATCTTCACCATGACGCAGCAGGAGGCTAACACATCCAACACCGTGGTGTCAGGTAATCTCATCATTGGGTGTTCTGATGTGTATGCATTAATGGACCCGGGTGCATCTCACTCTTTTATCGCACCGAGAGCCGTTCAGAGGTTAGGGTTGATGGTCTCTGGGTTAGAGTGTCCCCTATGGGTCAGTGGACCCAAGTGTGACCCGTCAGTTGCAGAGTCAGTCTGCCAGTGTAGTCCAGTTTTCATAGAGGGAAGATGCCTTTCCGCCGACCTTGTGGTTCTAGATTTGACAGATTTTGACGTCATTCTAGGGATGGATTGGTTATCGACCCATGGTGCTACCTTGGACTGTAGAGACAAGGTAGTCAGATTCAGAGATCAGGATGGGTCAGAGGTCGTCTTCAGAGGAGACAAGAGGGGTACACCTAGAGGACTGATATCAGCTCTTCAGGCTCGTAGGTTGCTTAGGAGGGGATGTCAGGGGTTTTTGGCTCATGTGAGGAAACTAGACAGTCAGGTTAGAGAGCCCGCCTCAGTGCCAGTGGTCAGAGAATTCTTAGATGTTTTCCCAAACGAGCTTCCAGGACTACCACCTGCAAGGGAGATAGAGTTTGAAATAGAGCTGATGCCTGGAATTAGGCCTATCTCTATCCCTCCCTACAGGATGGCACCAGCTGAGATGAAAGAGTTGAAGGAACAGTTGCAAGAACTGGTGGACAAGGGTTTCATCCGACCGAGTACCTCACCTTGGGGTGCTCCAGTACTTTTTGTGAAGAAAAAGGATGGATCCCTCAGGCTTTGTATCGACTACAGGCAGTTGAACAAAGTCACCATCAAGAATAAGTACCCATTGCCAAGGATCGACGATCTATTCGACCAGCTAGCAGGAGCGGGTTGTTTCTCCAAAATAGATCTGAGATCCGGGTACCATCAGTTGAGAATCAGAGAGGAGGACGTGCCAAAGACGGCCTTCAGGACCAGATATGGGCACTATGAGTTCCTTGTAATGCCGTTTGGGTTAACCAACGCCCCTGCAGCATTCATGGACCTCATGAACAGAATATTCAGACCATACCTGGATCACTTCGTTATTGTCTTCATAGATGATATCCTAGTGTATTCCAGGAATGCAGAGGAGCATGCCCATCATCTGAGGATAGTTTTGCAGACCTTGAGGGAACATGGCTTGTATGCCAAGTTCTCCAAGTGTGAGTTCTGGTTAAGGAGCATATCATTCTTGGGGCATATAGTGTCAGAGAATGGGATGGAAGTGGACCCCAAGAAGGTTGAAGCTGTGACTAACTGGCCAAGACCCACCTCAGTGACAGAGATCAGAAGTTTCTTGGGTTTGGCTGGTTATTACAGGAGGTTCGTACAGGACTTCTCCAAAATTGCAGCTCCTTTAACCAGATTGACCAGAAAGAATCAGAGGTTCGAGTGGACCGATCGATGTGAAGAAAGCTTTGAGGAGCTCAAGAAGAGGTTGACTTCAGCACCAGTGTTAGCTCTGCCAACTAGCAATGAGGACTTCACAGTGTTCTGTGATGCATCCAGAGTAGGCTTGGGTTGTGTGTTGATGCAGAATGGTAGGGTGATCGCTTATGCTTCTAGACAGCTAAAGAGGCATGAGATGAATTACCCCACACACGATCTGGAGATGGCAGCGGTTATCTTTGCCCTCAAGATGTGGAGGCATTACCTCTATGGGGTAAAATGTGAGATCTTCACAGATCATAAGAGCCTGCAGCACATCTTGAGTCAGAGAGATTTGAACTTGAGGCAGAGGAGATGGGTAGAACTGCTCAGTGACTATGATTGTAAGATACAGTACCATCCGGGTAAGGCTAATGTAGTAGCTGATGCCTTAAGCCGGAAATCACTTGGCAGTCTATCCCACATCACTGTAATACCCGGCTAGACTCCGGTATCGGAATTCCTACCGTCCGGTGGAATCTCGGATGTCGGAAACCTCTAGAAGGGTAAAACCATGTTTTATGAAATGTTTTTAATGTATTTTACGTTTTAAACAAAAAGGAAATTGAGTTTTTGAATGAAAAAGACCAAAGGAGGCTTTGCCAGGTTCGGCCGCCGAAAGTGAGGTTCGGCCGCCGAACATGGTGGGGTTTTGGGAGCGCTTTAGGCCTCCGAAAGCCTTGTTTGAAAGACTCAAGGTTCGGCCGCCGAACCTCATGTTCGGCCGCCGAACATGCATGAGATGTGGGGGCACGTTAGGCCGCCGAAAGGTGACAGAACCTGCCCTATAAGAGACCCCGTGACCGAAACAGGCGAGGTTTTCTCTCCCATTTCGGCCGACGGTAAGCTTTAGCCCTCCTATGATCATTTTAAGTGTTTTCCCTCAAATCCTTTAGATCTTAACAAGTTACATCTTGTTTTTGAAGAGTTTTAAAGTTTAAGCAAGTTTTGGAGCTTTGAGGTTCAAGAACTCGAATCTCCCCATCTTCGAGCTAGGATCGTTTCTCTCTCGATCTTCAAGAGGTAAGAGCCGATCTCTAGTTCTATATGTGTTTTAAGTAAGTTTTATGCAAGTTTTTGGGGTAGAAATGCATGAGTAGGCTTGATGAGTTTTTATGAAAAATCCATGGTTTAATGTGTGTTTATGTGCAATGTGGCTTGCTTGTGTGTTGTAGTTGGGGTTTAAGCTTGTTGGAGGCCCCTAGGAGTTTGTATGCTTGAGTATGATTGTTGTAGAATAGGTTTATGCATGATTGGTTGTGTAGGGGGTTGTTTTGGGCAAGAGGAACCAAGTTTCTGCCCTTTGGCAGAAACCAGGTTCGGCAGCCGAAGGTACTTTCGGCCGCCGAACCAGCGTGGGAGGCAGCTTTAGGCTGCCGAAGCCTGCCCCCGAAAGTTTGAGTTTCGGCTCTGTCCGAGACTTTCGGCCGCCGAAGGTGCCGCCGAACATGCATGAGTTTCGTCTCTGTCTGGGAGTTTCGGCCGCCGAAGGTGCCGCCGAACCTGCCTGACTTTCGGCTCTGGAGGGACTTCCGGCCGCCGAAGGTGCCGCCGAAAGTGCCCTTCCCAGCCTTTTCTTGCATGTTTTCTAGGGATGTTTTGAGGTGTTTTTAGGAAGTTTTTGGGGGTATGTTTAGAGTTATGTTCTTGTTGTTTGGTGCCTCATTTGAGTCCACCTGTGTAGGTTCGGACCCGAGGACCCGAGACCCCCGGTTGTGAGATAGTCTTTCAGAGTCCGTCGTTAAAGCTTCGGTCACCAGGTGAGTGGGATTATTCCCTAAGTTTTTAAGTAATGAATGAATGAACAAATGAATGAATCTGATAGCATACTCATGCATCATTAATGCCATGTGATGTTCAGGATGTTTGCATTAGAAATTCACGAATATGTTGCATTGCATAATTTGATGTTGATGTGGATGGTTATTGGGTGATCCATAGTCCTCTAATGTTATGTTATGATGATATGTTATGGAAGACCAGTGAGGCCCATTCTACGCCCCTGGCACTATGTAAGAGAAAGACCAGCGAGGCCCATTCTACGCCCCTGGCACTTTGGAATGTTATGATATGTATGTTATGTAAGAGAAAGACCAGCGAGGCCCATTCTACGCCCCTGGCACTTGGAGATGTGAGGACTAATGGTGACAATACCATCCTTTATGTGATTAAATGTGATGTGTTGCATTTCATGAAAGCATGTGAAGTAAAAGTTAAGTTATTCAATGTTAATAATAAAATGAATAATAATATACCTAAAAAGTGTGGAACTAAATCAAATGATAATAATAATAAAATTAAGAATAAAATACCTAAAAAGGGAGGAATTAATATCATGTTTTTACTTTTTACTCACTGGGCTTTTTAGCTCACCCCTCTCCCCTAACCCCAGTCTTGCAGGTACTGTGTAGATAGAGAAGTCAGCAAGAGTAAGAGAAGTCTCTGTAATAGCATAGAAGTGGACATGGTTTATTCATAATGTAAAAGTATGTTATGTAATGTAATGTAAGTTATATAGTGTGCTTGACTAGAGTCTGTTGTAATCCCTTGAATACATGAGATAAATGTTTTATGATGTTTATGTAACCCAAGCCTGATATATGTTATGTACCCCATTGGAGTATTTGTTGAGAACTCCAATGAGGGGTTTATGTTATGGTTATGCTTGCACAGGCTAGGCTGGGTAAAGAAATGTTTAAATGAAAGAAAAGTTTTAATTTTTATGTATGGGATTGAACAGGTTCACAGGATGTATGTTTGGCTTGCTACGGGTTCCGGCGGCCTTAAGCCGACCTGAATCCTAGCGCCGGTAGCGGTCCGGTTTCCGGGTCGTTACAATCACGGCAGAGAGGAGACCGGTGGTGAAGGAATTTTATAAACTCATTGAGGAGGGTCTACAGATGGAGTTGTCTGGTACAGGTGCTTTGATTGCACAGATGAAAGTAACCCCCGTGTTTCTGGAGCAGGTGGCTCAGAAACAGCACGAGGACCCAGAGTTAGTGAAGATTGCCAGGACTGTTCAGTCAGGCAAAGATAGTGAGTTCAGATTCGATGATAAGGGGATCCTCCGCTATGGGAACAGACTATGTGTACCAGATGACATCGGGCTTAAAGGAGACATTATGAGAGAGGCTCATAATGCAAGATACAGCATTCACCCTGGAGCCACCAAGATGTATCAAGATCTGAAGAGGGTGTATTGGTGGCCAGCTATGAAGAGGGAAGTGGCACAATTCGTGTCAGCCTGCGAAATATGTCAGAGGGTGAAGCTGGAACATCAGAAACCGGCTGGAATGCTTAACCCGCTACCTATTCCAGAATGGAAATGGGAGAACATAGCTATGGACTTTGTAGTGGGGTTACCGGCAACATCCAACAGACTAGACTCCATATGGGTGATTGTGGACAGACTCACCAAATCTGCTCACTTCATTCCAGTTAGGAGCAACTACTCTGTGGATAAGTTAGCGCAGGTTTATGTGGATGAAGTCGTCAGACTACATGGGGTCCCGGTATCTATAGTGTCAGATAGAGGGCCCCAGTTCACCTCCAGGTTTTGGCGGAGTCTGCAGAGTGCTATGGGTACCAGGTTAGATTTCAGTACTGCCTTCCACCCCCAGACTGATGGACAGTCAGAGAGGACCATCCAGACCATAGAAGATATGCTCAGAATGTGTGTGCTAGATTTTGGCGGTTCTTGGAAGCAACATCTACCTTTGGTGGAGTTTGCCTACAATAACAGCTATCATGCTAGCATAGGGATGGCTCCATATGAAGCTTTATATGGGAGGAAGTGCAGGTCACCCGTTTGTTGGGAAGAGGTTGGAGAGAGGTCCTTAGCAGGGCCTGAGCTTGTAGAGATCACCAGCAGGGTGGTGCCCATGATCAGAGAAAGGATAAAGACAGCCACCAGCAGGCAGAAAAGTTATGCAGACATCCGCAGGAAACAGGTAGAGTTTCAGGAGGGGGATCTAGTATTGCTCAAGGTGTCTCCAATGAAAGGGGTGGTTCGGTTTGGTAAGAAGGGTAAGCTAGCTCCACGGTACATCGGACCCTTTGAGGTCTTGCAAAAAGTTGGGAATGTATCGTACAAGCTGGACTTGCCTGCTTCTATGGAGAGAATCCATCCGGTTTTCCATGTTTCCATGTTGAGGAAGTTCGTGTCAGATCCAGGCAAGGTTCTTAGCGAGCCTGATGTGGAGATCCAAGAGGATCTCACTTATGTTGAACAGCCAGTGCGGATTCTTGACACTCAGATCAGAAAGTTGAGGAACAAGGAAATCCCGATGGTGAAAGTCCTTTGGAACCACCACAAGTTGGAAGAATGCACTTGGGAGACCCGGGAGTCCATGCTCCAGCAGTACCCCCACCTCTTCTAAGGTTAGTTGAGATGTGTTCCATGTGCAATATGTGTGTATGTTATGTTTGTTTCGCTATGCATGTATTAGTTGAGGAACATTCGGGGACGAATGTTCTTAAGGGGGGGAGAATGTAATACCCGGCTAGACTCCGGTATCGGAATTCCTACCGTCCGGTGGAATTTGGGTGTCGGAAACCTCTAGAAGGGTAAAAGCATGTTTTTATAAAATGTTTTCATGTATTTTAATGTGTTAAGTATGATTTTAAATAAGTTTTTGCATGAAAATTCTTTAAGGAAAAACTCAGGTTCGGCCGCCGAAACTCACTTTCGGCCGCCGAACATGCATGGACTTTGGGAGGCACGTTAGGCCCCCGAAAGTCTAAGTGAGGGAAGTGCAGGTTCGGCCGCCGAACCTTATGTTCGGCCGCCGAACATTGCATGGATGCGGAGGCACATTCGGCCCCCGAACGTGGCCTGGCCAGCCACTATAAAAGGGTCCCCTTGGTCCGCACGGGCGAGCTTTTTCTCTCCCATTGTCGGCCAAGGTGAGTCTCCACCGTTCCTCCCTCGATCTTGAGTGTTTCCTCTAGATCTTTCATGGTTTTAACAAGTTTATAACTTTGTTTTGAAGATTTGTGAGCTTTGAGCAAGTTTTGAGTGCTTGGAGGATCAAAGAGCTTAATCTCTCCATCTCCAAGCTAGGATCGCTTTCCTCTCGTTTCTTCAAGAGGTAAGGGTCGATCTTGAACCCTTTTTATGTTTTAAACAAGTTTTAAGTAAGATCTATGGGTAGAAATGCATGTTAGGACATATGTTGAGTTTATGGGTTTTAATGATGTTTGAGCAATGTAGCTTGATTGTGTGTGAATGAAGTGTTGTAGATGGGGTATATGCATGTTTGAGACCCCTAGGAACTTGTATGTGTGTTTTGGTTGAGAAATATGCATGATTTATGGTTTTGGAGGCAGGAGGTTCATTTGAACCAAGTTTCTGCCGTCTGGCAGAAACCAGGTTCGGCAGCCGAAGGGAGTTTCGGCCGCCGAACCCCTCTTGTGAAGGCAGCTTTCGGCTGCCGAAGGTGCCCCCGATAAGAGACTTTCGTCTCTGTCTGGCACTTTCGGCCGCCGAAGGTGCCGCCGAACCTAGCTGAGTTTCGTCTCTGTCCAGGACTTTCGGCCGCCGAAGGTGCCGCCGAAGGTGCCCTGTTCAGCCATTTCATGCATATTTTCTGTGATGTTTTCATGATGTTTTAGGGGGTTTTTTTTTTGGGGGATATATTAGAGTTATGTTTATATATGTTTGGTCCCTCATTGGAGTCCACCTGTGTAGGTTCGGACCCGAGGAACCGAGGACCCCAGCAGTGAGTGAGCTGCTTCAGTGTCTGGTCAGAGCTAGCCAGAGGTGAGTGGAAACAAGCTTAATGTTTTAAATCAAGTAACTAAATGTTTGAGCATGCTTCACGCATCATGATGATATGTAATAGGCTGATTGCATTAGTTCACGAATATGTTGCATTGCATTTTCCTTTGTGGTTGTGGGTGAATGCTGTATGATCCAATTAGTCCACGAGACTTTATATATGATATGACAGGAAGACCAGGACCCCATGCTACGGCCTGGCACGAGACTTTATATATGATATGACAGGAAGACCAGGACCCCATGCTACGGCCTGGCACGAGGCTTAATACATGATATGACAGGAAGACCAGGACCCCATGCTACGGCCTGGCACGAGACTTTATGTATGTTATGACAGGAAGACCAGGACCCCATGCTACGGCCTGGCACGAGACTATGTTGGGACTAATTGGTGACAGGTTCACCCTTGATGTGAATTGTCTGTGATATGATGCATTTCATGAAAGCATGAATTTTAATATAATGTTTTTAGTTTCTGCTCACTGGGCTTTTAGCTCACCCCTCTCCCCTAACCCCCAGGTTTGCAGGTGCGGGATTGATAGAGAAGAAAAGAAGAGAAAAGTCACATGTTTGTAATAGCTAGAGTATGTGGACATGACAAATGATAAGAATGTAATGTAATTATGTTATTGAGGATAGTATTGAGGATAGAATGTGCTTGACCATAGTATGTGTTAATCCCTTGGTATGTATATGATCTTATGTTACAATGTTTATGTAAACCAACTCACCATATGATGTGTAGCCCTTGAGGCTTTGATGAAATCCCACAGAGGGATTAATGTTTATGTATATGATGAATATAGTGCATGCACAGGTTGAGTTTGGTGAATGAAGAAAAAGAAAAGTTTTTAATTCTTGTGAATGTTTGTTGATCATATATGGGATTAAACAGGTAAGCAGGATGTATGTAGGCTTGCTACGGGTTCCGGCGGCCTTAAGCCGACCTGAATCCTAGCGCCGGTAGCGGTCCGGTTTTCCGGGGCGTTACACATGACATTCCCTTATGATATCCTTGCGCAAGCTACCCCAATTCAAAACATAAAAACATTTGGAATCAGTCTTCAATAGTACCCCATCCACGAAACACTTTCATACTCTACCAATATGTGCCCTATCCAGTAGCTCATGCGATTGCTTATCATACCTCATGCTCTCTTTGATTCACTCCGCCAGCGGTAATATGAGTATACTTGTAGCTGCTAGCTCCACTTTCCTCAAAAAGCATCAACCACAAGGTTGGGACGACCAAGCTTATGCTTCATAGTAAAATCAAACTCTCCTAAAAAAGCTTGTTACCGAGCTTGCTTTGGAGTCAGCTTCTTTTGAGTAAGAAAATAACTTGTGGTAATATTTTTCATCCTCACCACGAACTTTGACCCCAAAAGATAGTGTCTCCAAGTCCTCAAGCAATGCACCAAAATCGTTATCTCCTTTTCCTGCACCGTGTAGCGCCTTTCGATGTCTTTGAGCTTTCAGCTTTCATAAGCAACTCGGTGGCCTTCTTGCATCAATACACGACCAATGAAAAAATTAAAGGCATTAGACTGAACCTCAAATGTCTAGGAAAAATGGGGCAAGGCAACCACTGGCTCTTCTGTTATAGCTTGCTTTAAAGGCTTTTTAACACCTCCCAGCCCAATTCCATTTATTATTCTTCTTCAACAAATTTGTCAAAGGAATGAAAATGAAAGAGTAGCCTTTAATCAATCTCCGATAATAGTTATCCAAGCCAAGAAAAAATCGCAACTCTGTCACTTTCTTTGGAGGCTCCCACTCATTAATAGCTTTAATCTTGGTACCATCCATTATTACTTTGCCTTCTCCCACAATATAGCCGAGGAAGGGTACCTCCCTTTGTGCAAAGAGGCACTTTTATTTCTTCACATAAAGCTCATTCTCCTTTAATACTTTAATGTCCTGCTTCAAGTGCTCAACATGCTCTTGCAAAGTATTGCTATATATCGCAATATCATCAAGGTAAACTACCATAAACTTATCAAGAAAAAAATAGAGCACTTTATTCATAAGATTTAAAATGTAGTAGGTGCATTAGTAAGTCTAAATGGCATCACAAGAAATTCATAAGAGCCATATCTCGTCACACATGCCATTTTGTGCTCATCCCCCTCGGCTATTCGAACTTGCCAATATTTGTACTACATGGGATAGGATATTGTTTCTTCACTACAATTTTATTCAAAGCTTAATTATTATGTGCTGGAATAGCTCAATTGGTTAGAGCGTGTGGCCCTTAACCACAAGGTTAGGAGGTTCAAGCGCTCTTTCTAGAGCATTATGTGTGAATTTCTTTTTGTTTATTTTTCCTTTTATTCAGATCATCAATCTATTTTATAGTGTTACACTCATTTATAAAGCTTCAAGCCCTCCGTGTGAATTTGTTTTTGTTTATTTTTCCTTTCATTCAGATCATTAATCTATTCTATAGTGTTACACTCATTTATAAAGCTTCAAGCCCTCCTTCTAGCGCGTTATTTGTGAATTTCTTTTTGTTTATTTTTCCTTTCATTCAGATCGTCAATCTATTTTATAGTGTTACACTCATTTATAAAACTTGGAAAAAGAAAGCTAGCCCCAAATAGAGTGAAAAAATATATATGTATCTATAAGTGTTGTAAGAGAGTCTGTAAAATGCAATGACAGATATAATATTTATTCTTAAAGTATAATTATTATTATTATTTTATTATTAAAAAATAGGGGACTAAATTAAATTTATGTTCAATCCACTTTCATTTAAAAATTAAAATTTTAAAGGCGATAATCCTTACTTACCCCTTAAGCCCGTTAGTGAACAATATATTATCTTTGAGTATATTTATTCTAATTTTTTTTTGTTATCTCCCATCTAATAACATTACATAAATTTATGTTAATATTTGCTTAAAATTTTACTGTCCATTAAGTTAATTAAGATGAAAATATTCAAGAACTTAGAAATTCCATAAAATAACATGAGAAAGCTGAAGATGTTCACCTCCGTTAAGGAAAGGAGAAAACAAAATAGTCCCACAAAAATCTATCAATCTAGAAGAATTATTTTTATTAACTCGGAAGATAATTGAAAAATCAAAGAAAAGAAGGGTAAAGAGCCATTGCTGGCTAAAGAAATGCCAATTGATCTTTTTTTTTTTTTTTTAAAGCAAAACTACTGATTGTATTAATAAAATTTCATCAAACAAAGAGTGATATCATCTCAAACAGAAAGACGATTATACCTAATAAATTCTCTAGCCAAAGTATGATCAGCTAGAGTAGCATTACGACGAATCCATCTAACAAAAATATCAGTTCTAGAGTCTAACAAAGATTTACAATCATTCAAAATCAAACCCCTCCATAAGATAATTTGGCAAAAATGCTCCTCAAGTGCCTATCTAAACCCCTGCATAAGATAATTTGGCAAAGATGCTCCTCCTTCTTTCTCACCTCTCAAGCATAAATCATTAAAGTCTCCTAAACAAAGCAACGAAAGAGAGCTTCTACGAGATAAAGCTCGAATAAGGTTCCAAGACTGACGTCGTTATTGCGATTCCGGAAACCCATGATAACCAGTAAACCTTCATTGAACATTACCTTCTAAAACAACCGAATCAATAAAATTTGAAGAAAAGTCAACCACAGAAACAGACACATGACTCTTCCACATTAACGAAAAGTCTCATCCCAATCCTTGTCTATTGACTGAGAAACAACCATTAAAATGTAAAAAATTACGAAAAAATTTCATACGAAAACTAAGATTTTTTGTTTCCATCAAAAATAAAATGTCTAGCTTGTAACTAGTAATCAAATCCTTCAATGCATTAACTGTTCGAGGATTGCCGAGTCCTCGACAGTTCCAACATAGGATGATAATTGCTTTCGGCTATCCCGACCTTTGACGGGATGAGCCGCTTCACTGTTGTATGTGAGAAACATATTCTGCATATTCTGAAAATTGATTGGATTGTATGTGAGAACATTCTCATCATACAGAAATTATAAGTGATGATCGGAATATCTCTGGAGCTCTTAATAGGGACAACAACGTCTTTTTCTTCATCGATAGTCAATTGACGCAGATCGTCTTTTATGAAAAAGAGAAAAGAAGAAATTAAGTTTAAGGAAAAGGAAAAAGCGAGAGTATCGAGTCACAAAGAGACCATAGAGGGAAACTTACGTTGAAAGTAAAGGCCAATTGACCTTAAAAATCAATTTGAAGAGGAAGGACATAAGAAAAATGGAAGTAATATATTTTTAAGGTTAAATTAAATTGTTATCAATTATTTAAATTTTTATAAAATTTACTAATTGATTTTTGTTTACTCAATTGAAATATTTTTATATTTTATAAAATCTAACTCTTTTTCTTTTAGTTAAAAAAATTAAAATTTATTAGTAGTCTTGAATTATTTATATTATTTAGTGTTTATAATTTTAATTTTATATATTATTTAGTATTAATTTAAATATTAAAGTATTTAATTTTATATAATACATAGATATTATAATTGAAAACCCAACTTCTCAATCCTGCATCACCAAGAAAATGGGTTTTAATTTCAATTGAGCAGCCGATCAACCTGTGCTGGAATAGCTCAGTTGGTTAGAGCGTGTGGCTGTTAACCACAAGGTCGGAGGTTCAAGCCCTCCTTCTAGCGTGTTGTGTGAATTTTCCCTTTTTTTCCTTATTTTTCCCTTCATCTGAACCTTTCATTCCTATGATCAAAGGACAAAAGTCATAAATAAAATGAAATTACAGATATAATATTAATTTTTATAGTAAAATTGTTATTATTTTATTATTATTAAAAAATTTGAGTTAAATTAAATTTATATTTTTTTATTCAAAAATTAAAATTTATAATGGAATCATTTTGAAATAAAAATTAATTAGTAAATTTTATAAAAAGTTAATGGTGTAATAATAATTCTTCGAAAGTTAAGTTCTTAAGGAGAGAGAAAGGCGCGTCATGATGGAAGCTGGGAAACCAGAGTTAACAATGCCAACTTAGATGTATAATGAATCATCGAATATCGTTCGCTGGAATAGCTCAGTTGGTTAGAGCGTGTGGCTGTTAACCACAAGGTCGGAGGTTCAAGCCCTCCTTCTAGCGTGTTGTGTGAATTTTTCCTTTTCTGTTTATCTTTCCCTACTATATTATTATTTTTTTTATTATTAAAAAAATGAGTTAAATTAAATTTATATTATTTTTATTTTTATTTAAAAATTAAAATTTTAAAAACGATAATGCTTGTTTACTCTTTAAGTCCATTAGTTGACTGTATATTAACTTCGACAATATTAATTTTAAAATTTTTTTATTATATTCCATCTGATAATATTATATAAATTTATGTTAATATTTATTTAAAATTTTATTATCCATTAAATAAATTAAGACGAGAATATTTAAGAAAATATATTAACTCTTCTTACTTAGAAATTTCATCAAAATAATAAGAGAGATTAAATAACAAGAAAAAGCTTGAGATGTTCACCTCCATTAAGAAAAGGAGAAAATAAAATAGTCCCACAAAAATCTATCAATCTAGAAGAACTATTTTTATTAACTCGAAAAATAATTGAAAAACCAAGAAAAAGAATGGCAATGGGCCATTGCCGGCTAAATAAAGGCCAATTGGCCTTAAAAGTCGTTTGCAGAGGAAGAGCATAGAGAAATGGAAGTAATATATTTTTAAGGTTAAATTAAATTATTATCATCAATTATTTAAATTTTTATAAAATTGACTAATTAATTTTTATTTTAAAATTACTCTAAATATTCTTATATTTTATAAAATTTAACACCTTTTTTAATTAGAAAAATTAAAAAATTATTTGTAGTCTTAAATTATTCATATTATTTAATTTTATAATATTAATTTATATATTATTTAATTTCTATAATTTTAAATTTAAATATTAAAGTTTTTAATTTTACAAAATATATTCATGTTATAATTGAATTGAAATAAAAATTAATTAGTAAATTTTATAAAAAATTAATGCTCTAATAATAATTCTCCGGAAGTTAAATTCTTAACGAGAGATAATCAATTGACTTATGTTTTTTTAGATCTTTCTTTTCGGGCCTATTTTATTTATGTGTGCCTAGTAGAGTTTAATGCAATAGTATTTGTAATTTATTAATTAATTTTTATAATATGAAATTTTTTTTAATTAATTTATTGATTTTAAAAATATATTAAATTATTTTTATTATTTTAAAAATTATATTAATTATTTTTTTTATTAATTTTAATTATAAAACACTGAAAAGAATTTAAAATATTCTCAGTTGGAGGGATTAATTAATTTATATTTTTATAAAATTAAAAAATTAATTAAAATTTTTTTTTCACAGTATAAGAATTAATAATAATTTAATATCTAAAATTAACAAAGAATTGATTAATAAATTTTTTAACATTTTACGAATATTTTAATATATTTTTTAAAATTTATAATTTTATAAAATTAATATATCAATTAATAAATTTTTTCATACTATAAAAATTAATAGTAAAATATTTAATGTTAAAATTAATAAAATGTTGATTAATAAATTTTTTTATATTTTAAAAATATTTTAATATATTTTTTAAAATTAACAAATTAATGATAAATTTTTCTATATTAAATTTTTCTATATTTTAAAAATTAAATAGTAAATTATTAAAAAAATTATTGCACTAACAATATTGGAAAAGACATCGAGAAAGAACAGTTTTATTTTATTGCATGTAATTAAATAGGAAAAAATAAAACATAGCTTAAAGAGATAGTTAGCAAAATGGTAATTTTGCAAGTGTTGGTGATGGCCAAATGACAAACTTTTAATCTTCACACATGAAATTCAGTGTCATCCCAGTTTAGCTTATAAAATGTATGAAATATTATTATTTTTATGCGTATCTCATTATAATTTGAGAAAATTATTATATAATTTCTATGATATAAAAAAATTTATTAGTTAGTCTCTTAATTTAAAAAAATATATTAAAAAATTTTTTAAAAATTTTTTTAATTTTTTTTATTAAATTTAGCGGTTAAATATTATAAAAAAATTTAAAATGATATTAATATAAAAATACTATTTAGTAAGCTTTTTAAAAAATTAAAAAATTAATTAATAAAATTTTTAAAATTATAAGATTAAATTATATAATATTTAATAGTTAAAATTAATAATGAAACTATTTTGTAAATATTAAAAATATTTTAATATATTTTTTAAAATTAAAAAATTAATTAAAATATCTTTTTATAGTAAAAACTAAATAATAATTTTTTCTTTTAATTTTATCTTCGATTCATACTCCAACTTCATCATGTATCACCTTCTATGTTCAAAAGCCAATTTGGAGCCCATAGTATCAAACGAAACAAAATAACATGAAATCCAAAATAAGGAAAACATCATTTTCTAAAATAAAGATGTGGCTTAGAAAAGATAAAAACATGCAGTTTGCAATTAAGAATTTTATAATAATTTAATTTAATAAATTTAATTTTTAAATTAAAAAATAAAATTTTTTAACTCAAAAAGTTTTATTTAAAAAACAATCACTTATAGTTTTTATTAAATTTATTTGAAATTTTTCTTATGAAATGATTAATTTTAAAGATTTTTTAATTTCTTGTAAATAAAAATATTGTACGGATTTAAAGATGAACAGTGTAATTGGGCTGAGTCCTATAAGACTGAGCCCATATATGGACTCCAGCTCTCTGTTTGAATCATTGAGAGAGCAATTGAATAAGAGAAATAAAGAGAAAAAAAATGTGAGGAAATTTTATTTTTTTTAACATTATTTAAACAAATTATTGAAATAGAAAAAACTTATAATTCACTATTTCAAAAAAGTAGAGCAAATAATCATTATACCATCATCTTATTTTTCTTTTAGATTTATTATATTATAAAAAGCATTTAAATATTTTAATATAAATAATATACATTTCTCTCCTTTATTCAATGGCTAAATAAAATAATTTAAAAAATTTAATTTCAAATTCTTTCTTCTTTTCTCCAGACAAAGAAAGCACACTTTTTTCAAAAAAAAGCCTGCAATTTAACCTTGAACTTTGAAATTGAAGTTGGCGTGCAGATAGAATAATAACTTGTCTCTTCCCAAACTCAGACCTAGTTATTTCACGCCACATAAAGTTCATCAAGTTGGAGCAGACTCTTTACTGTTCTCTCCCATGCTCTTAGTAAAGAAATTCATTGGGAATTTTATTCCATCAAAACACAGTAAATTTCACTTATATATTGATAGTTTACTATTAATTTAGTTAAATAATTATACATATTAATGCAAATAAAAATTTTATTTGGGTATTTTTTTTATAGAAATACTGATTTATTTGTATATCAGAAATGTTTTGATTCACCTAACATCTAAATAGTAATGCACTTTTTGAGTTCATGTTGTTAGTGGCATATTTTTAGGAATTTGTTAAATATATAAACATACTCTATTATGTTGCTTAATTTTCTAAATTTTTTTTATATAAACAATATTTAGTTTAATAAAAGTATGATTTTTCAGTATAGATTTATTTTTATCATTCTTACTTTCTATCTTTATTTGTTTATTGTTCTTCGAGCACAAATTAGAGTTTGAAATTTCTAACAATTGGTATCAAAACTTTCTTCTTGAAGGACTTATGAGAAATTTGTGAGAACCCACTAAAAGAGATGGAAACTGGATTACTAAGTTTAGAAACTTCTTTCACTGCCATTGCACTACCTGTGTTTGATGATGAAAATTATCACGTTTGGGCTATAAGAATGGAGGCTTACTTGGATGCAAATGATCTTTGGGAGGTGGTTGAGGAAGTTTATGAAATTCTTCCATTACCAAACAATTCTACAGTAGCTCAGATGAAAAGTCACAAGGAGCGGAAGGCAAGAAAGTCTAAGCCAAATGCATGTTTGTTTATTGCAGTTTCACCTACAATCTTTACTAGAATCATGAACTTGAAGACAACCTTTGAATTTGGAATTTTCTTAAAGAGGAGTATGAAGGAAATTTGAAAATCAAAGGATGCAAGTGATGAACCTAGTCAGAGAATTTGAAATGCTGAAGATGAAAGAATTTGAAACTATCAGAGAGTATTCAGATAGACTTCTCAATATTATAAACAAGGTACGATTGCTTGGTACTAAGTTTACTGATACAAGAGTAGTTCAAAAAATTCTTGTTACTATGCCTGATAGGTTTGAGGCTACTATTTTCTCCTTGGAGAATGCTAAAGATCAATAAAAAAATTAGCTTGGTAGAATTGATACATGCTTTGTAGGCACAAGAACAAAAAAGGCTTATGAGGACTGAAGGATCTGTTGAAGGTGCACTACTTTCAAAATTTCAATCAAATTAGAGAGACAAAGGAAAGAAGAAAAAGAACAAGAAGGATAACTCAGATTCTGATTCTCCTAAGATCAATGAGGAATCAAAATATGATTTTTTTTCCTTGCAAGCATTGTGGAAAGAAAGGCCATCCATTGTTCAAGTATTGGAGAAGGCCAGATCAATAGTGTGAGAAATGTCAAAAGATAGGACATCATCAAAAGATTTGCAAAAATAACAGTCAACAGAAAAATGTTGCATAGATAGCGAACTAAGAAGAGGAGGAAACTCTTTGTAGCAACCTGTTTTACAACTATTAGCTCAAGTGACAAGTGGCTTATTGACAGTGGTTGCACTAATCACATGACATTTGATCGTGATCTCTTTAAGGAGCTCGATACAACAGTAACTTCCAAAGTAAAGATTGGTAATAAAGAGTATACTGTTGTGAATGGCAAAGGCACAGTTGCAGTAGAAAGCTTTTCAGGTACAAAACTTATTCAAGAAGTGTTATTTGTACATAATATTAGTCAAAATCTATTAAGTGTTGGCCAGTTGCTTGAAAATGGATTCAAAGTGATCTTTGAGGGCAATCGATGCTTGATTAAAGACTCAAAAGATGAAGATGTGTTTAGAGTGAAGATGAGGGGAAAAAGCTTTGCACTGGATTCTTTGGAGGAGGAGCAAACAACTTTTTTTGCAACAAAAGTCAATAAAGAAATCTGTTACAAGAGGCTTGGTCACTTCCACCATAAAAGCTATGTTGAATATGTAGAAGAAAGAGTTAGTTCAAAGCTTGCCTAACCTTGAAGCTTGTTTACTAGATTGCAAAATTTGTTAGTATGAAAAACAAACTACACTTCCCTTCAAGCAAATAACTTGGAGAGCAACTGAGAAGCTGAAACTAATACACATAGACTTGGATAAACCTCACAGGACTCCATCTCTAAATGGGAGTAAATATTATCTTCTCTTCATTGATGATTACAACAAAATATATTGGATTTATTTTCTCAAGTTCAAGTTAGAAGTGGCTAGTGTGTTTTGAAAGTTTAAGAAATGAATTGAAATAAAAGTGGCTGCAAATTTCACACTCTAAGGTCTGACAATAGGAATATATATAAGAAACATTCAACCAGTTCTATAAAGAAGCTGGAATTGAATATCAACTCACTGCTCCATACACTCCTCAACAAAATGGAGTAAGTGAAAGAAAGAATCGAATTATAATGGAGATGGCTAGATGTTTGCTCCATGAAAAAGACTTGCCAAAAGAGTATGGCTGCAAACACATCAGTGTTTTTGCTTAACAGGCTTTCCACTAAAGCAATTGATGGGAAGACTCCTTTTAAAATTTGGTATGAATACAAACCTTCCCTAAAAAATCTTAAAGTGTTTGGTCGTCTATGTTTCACTTATGTGTCACATATCAAAAGAGACAAGCTAGACATACTAGCTAAAACTGAAATCTTTGTGGGTGCAGCTTAGTTTCAAAAGCTTATAGAGTTTTCCAACCACATTCAAGGAAAATTCTGATAAGCAGGAATGTGTACTTTATGGAGAATGACAAATGGAACTAGAAAGTAGAGCAGTCAGTTTCATTTCTAGATCAAGCTTTAAAATTGCAGCAAAAGGAGCCAACAAAAGATTATATGGTTGATGATGCACCGATTAGAGGCACAAGATCACTTTCTGATATTTATCAAAGGTGTAGTGTTACTTTCTAGAACCATCAGATTTTTGAAAAGTTAAGAAAGATCCAAAATGGGTAGCTGCAATGAAGGAGGAGATGAGCATGACTAAGAAAAATCAGACTTGGCAGCTAGTGAAAAGACCTGAAGGCAGAAAGGTAATTGGAATGAAATGGATTTTCAAAACCAAGCAAAGTGAAGATGGCTCTATCAACAATCATAAAGCTAGACTTGTTGTCAAAGTGTATGCTTAAATCCCTGGTATTGACTTTTCTGATACGTTTGCTCATGTTGCCAGGTTAAAAACTATTAGAATTTTATTAGCAATTGCTACATAAAAGGGCTAGAAAATACACCAACTAGATGTTAAATCTGCCTTCCTAAATGGTCTTCTTGAGGAGGAGATCTACGTTGAGCAGCTTGAAGAATTTGCAGTAAAAAGGCATGAAGATGAAGTATGTTTATTAAAGAAAGCTATGTATGATTTAAAGCAGACACCAAGAGCCTGATATAGTAGAATTGATGAACATTTGATGCAGCTGGGTTTCAAGAAAAATCTTAGTGAAGCTACTCTTTACATTAAAGGTGATAAAATCAATATGTTGTAGTGCCTCTATATGTTGACACTACTTGTTTCAGGGAGTAGTTCTGATCTAGTTCAGAAGTTTAAAAAAAAAATGATGTAATTTTTTGAAATGACTGACTTGGGACTGATGACATTTTTCTTATTTGGAAATAAAACAGAAAAGAGGAGAAATTTTTATATGCCAGAAGAAATATGCAAAAAAACTAAGAAGCAATTCAGAATGGATGAATGTAAGACTATGGCTACTCCTATAAGAGAAGCTAAGCAAGAAGGACGAAGCTGAAAGAGTAATAAAACTATTTACGGAAGCATGATGGAATGTTTGATTTATCTTATAACTATAAGGCCCGATATTTTATAAACAATAAGCTTATTATCTAGGTTTGCTAATTGTACAACTGAAACATATTTTAAGGCTGCTAAAATTTTGAAGTTAAATTTTATGAAAGGAATAATAGAATTTGAAGTTAAATTTTGTGTAAGCCAAAATTGCATTTTACAGGGATACTTTGACAGTGATCATGCTTATTTTCCAGATGACATAAAAAGTATTTCATGGTATTGTTTTAATCTGGGTTTAGAAGTATTCTTTTGGTGTTTCAAAAAAATAGAAATAGTTGAACAATCAACAACCGAAACTAAATTTATTGCAGCAAAAGCTGCTGCAAATCAAGTCTTATGGCTTAAAAAAATATTAATTGATCTAAACTTAAAATAAAAAAAATGCATAAAAATATTTGTGAATAATTAAGCAGCCATTACCACCTCAAATAATTCTGTTTTTATGGAAAGACGAAACAAATCAATATCAAATTATTCTTTATATATATAAAAGAAAATCTCCAAGATATGAAAGAAAAAAATTTTTTGTTGAACTGAAATATTGCAAAATTGATCTTCAACTAACAGACATTTTCATGTCAAGAAGTAACTTTAAAATTTTCAGATAAAAGCTTAAAATTTGCAGCATCTAAGCAAAAAAGGAGTATTAAAAAATTATTTAAATTATTCAAATGATCAATTATTTCTGCTGAAAACTATTTTTATTTATTTCAATTTTTTCAACTGATTATAGATTTATATTATTAGTGGTTGATTTTTAAAAATTTATTAAAAATGTAAACATACTTTTTCTATATATATAAGAAACATTTAATTTAAGCACAGATTTATTTTTATTTTTATTGTTCTTGCCATCTCTGTTTGTTCTTCAACCACAAACACAAATTAAAGTTTGAAATTTCTAACGGCAACCATCGCATCCAGCCACCACTCTCTCTAATAAATTACAACACTTTCTTTAAGAATAATTCCCATAACATACGCGTGGGCAGAAAGGTACCAATTTTCCATTAGAAAAAAAAAAAAAAACTACATAATACTTACCCTCTCTCTAAATATACAAAAGGGAAAAGAGGAAGAAAAAATACAAAAGAAAGAGATCAGCTTCTCGCCCAACAGAAGTCACATCTTCCACTCAAATAGGGATCAAATTCCCAGCTTTTTTTATCATTAGATAAAAGAAACCTAAAAAAACCCTAGTGGGGGTTTGCCTCCAGGATGATCATCTCCTACTGTCCAACTGTAAATTACATGTCCACCCCACTTGCTATCTCTTCATCTTTCAACCTCAAAACAACAAAACAAGGCCTGAGAACCAGAGGCTGAGAGAAGCCAACAACATGTTAGTGGCTTCAATGGGCGCCACACCACTATTGTCAATGTTAGTACCACTTCCAGATGGTCCCAACCCAACAAATGGACTCGGAGTCACTCCTGCTATGCCTGTGCCTGTACCAGTCCCGGTGCTCGTCCCAGTTCCCGTCCCCGTGCCGGTGCCTATGCCAGTTCCTGTGGTCGGGGTGCCTGTGCCAGTGCCTGTGGTCGGGGTGCCTGTGCCTGTGCCCGTGGTAGGGGTAGTAGTGCCTATCCCAGTAGTGCTGTGAATTATAAAAGAGAACAACCCAGAATTATTTACATCATACAAGAAAATTATCCTCCACCGTCCGATCGAAATACTTTTGTCAGGAGTAAGGACATGTGTAGATGAATTATCTGAATTACAAGATATGGACGAGAGAGAGAGACGGAGATTGTGGAGAACAGGTGTCAAACTGAGACCAGGAATCAGAAAAAATTGACAAAAAAGGGGACAAACAAGTTCTGAAACATCGATATCATGACGGGTCACAGTTGCAATAAAAGGTGCCGGGTCTTTAGTATTAAGATGTTAATCTAATTGTTTCTTATTGCTTAACCCCTGTCCTTTATTCTTAGCTATGATGCTACGGAAGAGAAAAAAAATATATAATTGGCGCAGGAAAAAAAGACCCACTTCAAATCGAACATGTGGGTTCAATAATTTAGACACAATTGAAGAAATTTGGGAATCTTACCTAACAAGATTAAAACTAAGCAAAACCAAAATCAATTATTGGAGTTTATGGTAAGAAAGTAACAGAACAGGTAAGCGAATCAGATTCTTGGTGATTTTATCAGTATGAAGATTCCCAATCACAAGAAAAATTGAACTTTGTGGACAAATTAAAAAGCTTCTTCAAAGAGAATCTAAGCTTTAGTGGTGAGAAATTTCTCTATCAGATAAGGAAAAAAAGGGAGAAAACTCGGAAGAGAAAAGGAGGTACCTTGGAGACGCAGGATAAACGCACCCAGAAGCTACACCTGCAAATCCCAAGAAGGTAGTAGAAGAATAAATCTAGGACCTCATGTGGATGATTGATGGGTTGTTAATTAAGAGAGAACATGGCTTACTTGAAGGGGGATTAGCACTAACAGTAGCAGTTCCTGAAAAATCACAGCTCCCAACAGCTTGACCCTTCCTCTGGTAATAACTATTAACAGCATAATTGCAGTGATCTTTTACAGTGTTGGGTTGGAAACAAGCACCATTTTGAATAATTGGTGTACAATCAGCTCCAGCTCCACAAGCATAATCCAGTGATTTTTGAAGTGCTGCATCGCTTAACCCATCCTTGCATAAGCAGTAAGAAGCAGCACCTACAAGAACGAATCAACAAGATCAAATGACTTTCCTTTTGATTATTTTCAATTAAATCATACAAGAGAAGAAGAACTCAAGTTAAAAACAGCAAGAGATCAAGAACCCATCTCCAGAAAACACAGAAAATACACGATTATTGTGAAAAGAGCAATAATAACACAAAAAGCTTACTTGGATGGCCAGCAAGTGCCAACAAAAGAGCCAAATACATTACAACAACCATGATTATGCAAAGAAAATGGCCAAAAGGGTTGAGAAATCAACAATACTCAAAAGGGTAGAATTTAAGATGAAGAAGAGAAGAAGGCAGAGAAAGAGAGAGAGAGAGAGCAGAAATGGGGAGAATAGAGATTTCTAGACAGAAAGGCGGTGGGTGTGGGGGAGGTGTCTGTTTGTGATGATATGAGCTCAACTTTATGCGTATTTTAAACCATGTGTACGTGTATTTTATCACAGTGATAATATAGGAGAATGTGTTTTATAGGGAAGTGAGAAGCTGAGAAGAAGCTCATTGTAGTTAAATCTGAGTGTCGTATTTGTAGTTTGATTAACAACGGTCGTAAACTCAAGTGGATGATCAAAAGTTAACCAAGCTGGTTAAGGTTGGGAGTATGTGGGAGTGAGGTGTGATGGGGTCCTACAAACAAAGGTTCTTTGGTTCTATTCTCTTCTCTTTTTGTATGCGGCTATGTGCTGTCACCACGAGCTTCCACTGTAGTTTCCTTTTTTCCCTCAAAGCTTTGGCTTTTAGCCATGGGTATGGCTAGCTATTCCAAATTCGGTTGGGTTTGCTATTACAATGTAATTTTTTTTATATTTAGCAAAATTTGTAATTTAATTTTTATTATTTTAATAATAAATAATTTAATCATTAATATTTTATTTTATTTTATTTTATTAATAAATAATTTTTATGGTAAAATTTATTATTAAAATATAATAATTTAATTTTTTAAATTTTATTTTTATAACAATTTAATTCTTATATTTTAATAATGTGTAAGGATTTAATTTTTATAGTTTTAATATTTATAATAATTTAATTTTTAATTTAATTTATTAATTAATTAATAATTAAGTAATAGTAAAATTAATATAATAATAAATTATTTTATTAATAAAATAAAAATTTAGAGATTAAATTATAATATATCATCATAAATTATTATAATAAATTATGTAAATATTTTACATAAAATTTTAAAATTTGTCCAGATGAAATAAATTTAGTTTTTTTTTAAATAATCTATAAAAATTTTCATTGAAGTTCAATTAAATCTTCAGATAATAAAATATTTTAATTTCTTTTTTAGTTTTTAAATATTAATAATTATTTACTATTTTAGATTAGGGAAAATTATTTCTTAGTCTTTGAGATTTAACATAATTAACACTTTTGTCCCTCTATTTTGGCGACCCAACACTTAAGTATCTCATTTTCTCTTCCGTCCAGATTCGTAGTCCTTCCATCCAAATTCGTAGTCCTTCCGTTCATTTAAACCGTTTGGTTAAAGAGTCAAAAGTGAGAGGTGATAATTTTTTCCAAAATACCCTTCTCTCAATGTGAAATTTCTATTTTTTTTTCTCTTTCATGTTTTCTCCAGTTGCAGTTGCAGAAGAAGAAGAAGAAGAAGTTGCAGAAAGGGTAGGAAGAAGAAAAAGAAAGAAAAAGAAGAAAAAGAAGAAGTTGTAAAAAGGGTAGGGTGAAGAAGAAGAAGAAGTTGCAAAAAGGGTAGGAAGAAGAAGAAGAAGAAGAAGAAGAAGAAGAAGAAGAAGAAGAAGTTGCACAAAAGGTAGGAAGAAGAAGAAGAAGAGGCATTTGGGTTTGGGTTTAGTGAGGGTTAATTTTATCAATTCACGTGTCCCAAATGATTATTTTGGACGGAAGGACTACGAATTTGGATAGAAAATAAAGTGAGGGATTTAAGTGTTGGGTCGCCAAAATAGAGAGACAGAAGTGTTAATTACGTTAAATTTTAGGGACTAAAAAATAATTTTTCCTTTAAATTAAATAAAAGAAAGGACATTTTCTAGTATTCTCTCTTGTTCAACATGTGACAAGACGTTTTCTCTCTTACCTCTGTAAGTTTTGTTTCACTCATTTGATAATTGTTATTCTTATTCCTCTGTCTTTTTCTCTTTTTTCTTTCTATTTCTTTATTCTTTCTTGTCTTCCTTATTTTGTTCTTTTCTGCACTTCAAGTTTATTAGGGCAGAAAGTTCCGATGCTCAAGCTAATGCTTTGTCGAATGAAATTTACAAAAAATTGCTTTTGGATGAGGAGCGAGGTTGTATGGAATTCATGGATCAGGACGGTGAAGAAGACGGTGATGGTGAGGTGGTGGTGGCGCAGTTTTGTGTTGTGGGTAGAGTGGTGACTGATAAGCCTCTCAATTTCATTGCCTTTCGTCCAACAATGGCTGCAGTTTGGAGGCCTGTAGGGGAATGATGATGAAGGACCTGGGGGAAAACGCTTTTCTGCTTCAGTTTATGCATAAAATGGATATGGAGAGAGTGATTGATGGAGGTCCCTGGAATTTTATGCAAAACTTAATAATTCTCGCAGAGGTTCCATTTGGTCACAACCCTAGGAATGTCCCGTTGTATAAGGCAGCCTTCTGGGTTCAACCTCATGACTATCCGGTTGGTTCTAGGACAGAGAGAGCGTTCGAAGGTGTGGGTAATTACATTGGTAATTATGTCCAAGCTGATTCCCGTAATTTTTCAATAGTTTGGAGAGATTATTTACGTATTAGGGTTCTTCGGGATGTCAATAAACCACTAAAACGTAAGCTTCAAATGAAAGATTAGGTACGTTCTGTTTCTTCTGTGGTATCATCGGACATTCCGATAAGTTCTGCTCTAAGTTCATGGAGTTTCCGAATTTTGATAGAAGTCGATTTGCCTATGGTCGTGAATTGCGTGCAGAAATACATTGAGCATTTTTTATGCATAAAATAAAAAATAATTATCAATTCATATGAGATCTGAAAATATTAGTCAACATTTATGGTGTCGAACAAAAAGCAGTTCGACACTGTAAATGTCAAACTGCCACGCGGAATTAGTGTTGAACAAGCTATTTTCTATTCATGTCACGAGAGCAATTTCAAATTGCTTCCGTTGGATGCCGAACATGCACAAATATCAAGATTTCGTCATGTGACCAAGTACCGAACACTTTTCTTATGCATGCATTTTCGGAAACACTTTTTTGAAGCCAAAGTCTCCCACCATCTCCTTCTTTTTCCAAATTTTCATTCTTCACCTCTCGGGTTCTTCACTTCTCCCTCTCCAGCTCTTCACTTCACCCTCTCCACACTTTGCCATAGGCCATCACCTCTGTTGGAAAGAATCCTCTGCCATGATTGTAAATCAATCAGTTGTTGGAAAGAATCCTCTGCCATGATTGTAAATCAGTCAGTGATCAAATCTTACCATATTTAGCATAGCACGTGTAATACCCGGCTAGACTCCGGTATCGGAATTCCTACCGTCCGGTGGAATCTCGGATGTCGTAAGCCTCTAGTAGGGTAAAACCATGTTTTATGAAATGCTTTAATGTGTTTTATGTTTTAAACATGGAAGAAAATGAGTTTTTTGCATGAAAATAGCATTTGAGGAAAACTCAGGTTCGGCCGCCGAAACTCAAGTTCGGCCACCGAACATGCATGTGTTTCGGGTGTGCTTTAGGCCCCCGAAAGCATAAGTGAGGGAAGTCCAGGTTTGGCCGCCGAACCTCAAGTTCGGCCGCCGAACATGGCATGCATGCGGAGGCACATTCGGCCCCCGAACGTGGTCTGGCCAGCCACTATAAAAGGGTCCCTTAGCCGAAAACGGGCGAGCTTTTCCCCATTTTCGGCCAAGGTGAGCTCTCCGCCGTCCCTCACCCATTTTTGATGTTCTTCCTCTAAATCTTTCAAGATTTTCACTTGTTTTAACTTGGTTTTGAAGATTTAAGCTTTTGAGCAAAGTTTTGGAGCTTTGGGAACTCAGGAGCTCATTTTCGTGGATCTTCAAGTTTAGGTCGTCTCCCTCTCGATCTTCAAGAGGTAAGAGCCGATCTTAAGCTCCTTATGTGTTTTAAATAAGTTTTATGCAAGATCTATGGGTTAGAATGCATGTTTAGGTTATGGTCATGTTTATGGGTATAAATGTGTGTTCTTGAACAATGTGAGTTGCTTGATGTGTTGTAGATGGGGTTTATGATGGTTTGAGACCCCTAGGAACATGTATGCTTGTGTTTGTGTGTTGTAGAATAGGTTTGATGCATGTTTGATAAGTTTGGAAGGCGAAATGTGCATTGGGAGCCAAGTTTCTGCCCTTTGGCAGAAACCAGGTTCGACAGCCGAAGGACTTTCGGCTGCCGAACATGGCTGGGAAGGCAGCCTTTTGGCTGCCGAAGCTTGCCCCCGAAAGGGAGACTTTCGTCTCTGTCGGGCAGTTTCGGCCGCCGAAAGTGCCGCCGAACATGCATGAGTTTCGTCTCTGTCTGGGAGTTTCGGCTGCCGAAGGTGCCGCCGAACCTGCCTGACTTTCGGCTCTGGAGGGACTTTCGGCCGCCGAACCTGCCGCCGAAAGTGCCCTGTTCAGCCATTTCTTGCATGTTTTTATGTGATGTTTTCATGATGTTCTAGGGGGTTTTTGGGGAGTAGTTTATAGTTATGTTCAGGTGTGTTTGGTCCCTCATTTGAGTCCACCTGTGTAGGTTCGGACCCGAGGAACCGAGGACCCCAGCAGTGAGTCCAGCTGCTTCGGTGTTGTCAGAGTCTGCCAGAGGTGAGTGGAACTAAACTTAATCTTTTAAATTAAATGTTTTATCATGTTTCATGCATCATGATTATGCAATAGGGTGATTGCATTAGTTTCACGAATATGCCGCATTGCATCATGTGTTGTTGATGTGGGTGAATGTTGGATGACCCAATTAGTCCATGACAGGAAGACCAGGACCCCATTCTACGGCCTGGCACGAAAATGAAAGACCAGGACCCCATTCTACGGCCTGGCACGATTGTGGGACTCGAAGACCAGGAGCCCAGAGGAGGCCCTGGGATAATGGTAGGTAATGTATGTATGACAGGAAGACCAGGACCCCATGCTATGGCCTGGCACCATGTTAGCTTGGACTAATTGGTGACAAGTTCACCCAACCCTTATGTGAATTGTCTGTGTTATGATGCATTTCATTAAAGCATAGTGTTAATATGTTTTATAGTTCAGCTCACTGGGCTTTTAGCTCACCCCTCTCCCTTTACCCCCAGGCTTGCAGGTGCAGTATAGAGCAGGAGTCCGGATAGAGTAAAGAAGTCATGTTTATGTAATAGCTAGCAATGGACATGATCGAGTTGTAATGTAATGTCTTAATCAGTATAGTTATGTAATGAGATGATGTATATGGATGTTAGTGGTGTGCTTGACCATAGATTGTTGTATCCCTTTTAATACATGATCTTAGAGAATTTTATGATGTTTATGTAACCAACTCAGCATATGTTATGTCACCCATTTGGGGGCACTGATGAGATCCCACAGAGGGATCAATGTTATGTTAATGTTTATGCATAGGTTGAGTTTGGTTGATGAGTATGGAAAGAAAAGTTTTAAATTTTTATGTATGTTGTTGATCATGTATGGGATTATACAGGTTTACAGGTGTTATGTCAGGCTTGCTACGGGTCCCGGCGGCCTTAAGCCGATCTGGATCCTAGCGCTGGTAGCGGTCCGATTTTCGGGTCGTTACAGAATGGTATCAGAGCCCTAGGTTCATATGGTCGGACCTAGAGTGTCGGGCTCATAGATGTTGTAGAAGGTCAAGCACAATAGGAAGGATCATGTCCACTAGGATAGGATGTGGAGTCCTGTCTTGCATGATGATGTGAAATGCCATGATAATAAGCATGTGCATTAATGATATACTATGATATGTGATGTATGTGATGCGGGTTCATGTGTGCCCACATGAACCATATGATGCTAATGTTTGTGCTATGTGTACTGTTTTTCAAAAAACAGGATGAGAGGAACTCGTCGATCAGCAAGATTGACTGGAGTACCACCTGAGGATGAGGGCATGAGCGCCCGTCCTCCAACATTGCCTAGGGCAATGTCTAGTAGGTCTAACCGAGAAAGAGCAGCAAGAGACCCTAGAAGGTCTTTGGATCTGGGTAGAAGCAGATCAATCAGAGGAACAGTTCAGGGAGGAATGTCTGAGGGCATGGGGGATGATATGGATGTAGAGCAGAGGAGGGATGGCAGTCTGGGAGTTGGCATGTCAGAGGAAGGTATGGGAGAGTCCCAAGGAGGCACTCAGGCCTCGGGATTTGTACAGCCACCTCACTACCCACATTTCTCACAACATCCCGGGTATTCGATGGGAGGTACATCGGATTACCCTAGTTTCACCCCTTATCCCACACAGATGCCATACCCACCATACTCTCAGTACCTAATGTATCCACCTCCACCCTACTATCCAAATCCAGAAAACCCTACCTCAGAAAATGTTGCACCACCTCCACCACCTGCAGAACCAGCAGCCCCAGTTGTTCAGCCACCTAGACCTAGCTCAGCCAGTGGGAGCAAGGTTAAGATGACCGACTACATGAAATTGGGTGCTCCTCAGTATGAAAAAGGGGATGACCCATTTGTGTATCTCGAAAGGGTTAAAGTAATCACTAATGAGATTGGGGCTGATGACAGCAGAGCCATTCAGATGGCCGGGTTCATGCTTAAGTGCAAGAAGGCACGGGAGTGGTTCAAGAATTATGTGAACCCGAAAGTGGACAGCATGACTTGGGAAGAGTTTGCAAATGAGTTTGCAGGATGGGCTTTTCCCGATAGTTCAAGGGAGCTGAAGATGATAGAGTTTGAACAGTTGAGGCAGACGGATGAAATGGGTGTGGAGGAGTTCACCGACAAATTTATGGAGCTGTTGCCTTTTTCTGGGCAGAGTCTGGATACAGATTCGAAGAGGTCAAGGAGGTATGTTATGAAACTCCATTCCAGGTATTCCTCCTTGATTCAATCAGTGGACAGGGAGAGCTTCCATGCCATAGTAGATATGGCCAGGAAAATGGAGGCCAGTGCCATCGTTCAGGGGACAGTCAAGCAGTCAGTGGCACAGCCTTCCGGTTCTAAAACTCCGGGTAGGGGAAGATTAGATCCCTCTACCCTGAGCGCAGCAGCTTCAGGCAGTAAGCGATGGGGTAAGCCCAAGGGTAAGAAGAACAAGTTCTGGAATAAAGTCAAGTCCAGTCTGGGATTTGGGAGTGGCTCAAGCTCTGGTGCGGATAATGCAGTTTGTGCGAGGTGTGGTAAGCCACACAGGGGAGTATGTCGGTTTGGGACGAACGCCTGTTTCAGATGTGGTCAGGAGGGGCATATGGCTCGAGATTGTCCAAGAGCAGTCCCAATGGCTCAGTCCCAACAGACAGCTTCAGGCAGTGTAGCGCAGCCAGCAGCTCCAGCCATGACTCAGGCCAGTGGCAGAGGCAGAGGAAGAGGGGCAGCCTCTTCTTCAGCGGGTTTCAGAGGTGAAGGTCCATCAGCTCCAGCACGGATCTTCACAATAACACAGCAGGAGGCAGATGCATCTAACACCGTGGTGGCAGGTAACTTAATTATTGGTTGTTCAGATGTGTATGCCTTCATGGACCCTAGTGCATCTCATTCTTTTATTGCTCCGAGAGCCGTGGGGAGGTTAGGTCTGATGACTTCTGGGTTAGAGTGTCCTCTCTGGGTCAGTGGACCCAAGTGTGATCCATCTGTGGCAGAGTCAGTCTGCCAGTGTAGTCCTGTGTTTGTTGAGGGAAGATGCTTGTCCGCCGACCTAGTGGTTCTAGATTTGACAGATTTTGACGTCATTCTAGGGATGGACTGGTTATCTACCCATGGTGCTACCTTGGACTGCAGGGACAAGGTAGTCAGGTTCAGAGGTCAGGATGGGTCTGAGGTTGTCTTCAGAGGAGACAGGAGGGGTACACCTAGAGGTCTGATATCAGCTCTTCAGGCTCGTAGGTTGCTCAGGAGGGGATGTCAGGGGTATTTGGCTCATGTGAGAGAGCTTAGCAGTCAGGTCAGAGAGCCCGCCTCGGTGCCAGTGGTTAGAGAGTTCTTAGATGTGTTCCCAGACGAGCTGCCAGGTTTACCACCTGCTAGGGAGATAGAGTTCGAGATAGAACTGATGCTTAGAACCCGACCGATCTCTATCCCTCCCTACAGGATGGCGCCAGCATAATTGAAAGAGTTGAGGAGCAGTTACAGGAGCTGGTAGACAAGGGCTTCATCCGACCGAGTACCTCACCCTGGGGTGCTCCAGTTTTGTTTGTGAGAAAGAAGGATGGATCCCTTAGGCTTTGTATCGACTACAGACAGTTGAACAAAGTCACTACCAAGAACAAATACCCATTGCCAAGGATCGACGATCTATTCGACCAGCTAGCAGGAGCGGGTTGTTTCTCCAAAATAGATCTGAGGTCCGGGTATCATCAGTTGAGGATCAGGGAAGAGGACGTGCCAAAGACAGCTTTCAGGACCAGATATGGGCATTTTGAGTTCCTTGTGATGCTGTTCGGATTAACCAACGCCCCTGCAGCATTCATGGACCTCATGAACAGAGTGTTTAGCCAATACCTGGATCACTTTGTTATTGTCTTCATAGATGATATCTTAGTGTATTCCAGGAATGCAGAGGAGCATGCCCATCATCTGAGGTTGGTTCTACAGACCTTGAGGGAACATGGCTTGTATGCCAAGTTCCCAAAGTGTGAGTTCTGGCTAAGGAGCATTTCGTTCTTGGGGCATGTAGTGTCGGAGAATGGAATAGAGGTAGACCCCAAGAAGGTAGAAGCTGTGGCTAACTGGCCCAGACCCACTTCAGTGACAGAGATTAGACGTTTCTTGGGTTTGGCAGGTTACTACAGGAGGTTCGTTTAGGACTTCTCGAAAATAGCAACTCCTCTGACCAGACTAACCAGGAAGAATCAGAAGTTTCTGTGGACCGACCAGTGCGAAGAGAGTTTTGAAGAGCTTAAGAAGAGGTTGACTTCAGCACCAGTTTTAGCTCTGCCATCTAGTGATGAAGACTTTACAGTCTTTTGTGATGCGTCCTGTAATACCCGGCTAGACTCCGGTATCGGAATTCCTACCGTCCGGTGGAATCTCGGATGTCGGAGACCTCTAGAAGGGTAGAATCATGTTTTATAAAAATGTTTTAAGGTGTTTTATGTTTTAAGTATGAAAGAAAATGAGTTTTTGCATGAAAATAGCATTGGAGGAAAACCCAGGTTCGGCCACTGAAAGTCAAGTTCGGCCGCCGAACATGCATGCGTTTTGGAGGCACGTTAGGCCCCCGAAAGCATGAGTTAGGGAAGTTTAGGTTCGGCCGCCGAAAGTCAAGTTCGGCCGCCGAACATTGCATGGATGCGGAGGCACATTCGGCCCCCGAACGTGGCCTGGCCAGCCACTATAAATGGGGCACTTAGCCGAAATGGGCGAGCTTTCTCCCATTTTCGGCCACAGCAAGCTTCCGACCTTCCCTTTGCAACTCTAGTGTTCTTCCTCCAAATCTCTTCCATTTTTCTTGAGTTTTAAACTTACATTGCAAGTTTTGAGCATTTAAACCAAGTTTTGGAGCTTTGGGAACTCAGGAGCTCATTTTCGTGGATCTCCAAGTTTAGGTCGTCTCCCTCTCGATCTTCAAGAGGTAAGAGCCGATCTTAAGCTCCTTATGTGTTTTAAATAAGTTTTATGCAAGATCTATGGGTAGAAATGCATGTTAGGGTATATGTTGAGTTTATGGGTTAATATTGATGTTTTGAACAATGTGGCTTGCTTGAGTATGTTTGAAGTGTTGTAGTTGGGGTATTTGATGTTTTGAGGCCCCTAGGAACTTGTATGCATGATTTGGTTGAGATATATGCTTGATTTGAGGTTTTGGGAGGCAAGGGATTCATGTGAACCAAGTTTCTGCCCTTCTGGCAGAAACCAGGTTCGGCTGCCGAAGGGAGTTTCGGCCGCCGAACCCCCTTTGTGGAGGCAGCATTCGGCTGCCGAAGTTGCCCCCGAAAAGAGACTTTCGTCTCTGTCTGGGACTTTCGGCCGCTGAAGGTGCCGCCGAAAGTGCCTGACTTTCAGATCTGTCCAGGACTTTCGGCCGCCGAAGGTGCCGCCGAAAGTGCCCTGTTCAGCCATTTCATGCATATCTCTATGTGATATTTTCAGGATATTTTAGGGGGTTTTTGGGGGGTATGTTAGAGTTATGTTCAGGTATGTTTGGTCCCTCATTTGAGTCCACCTGTGTAGGTTCGGACCCGAGGAACCGAGGACCCCAGCAGTGAGTTCAGCTGCTTCGGTGTTGTCAGAGTCAGCCAGAGGTGAGTGGAACTAAAACTTAATCTTTTAAATTAAATGCTTTATCATGTTTCATGCATCATGATTATGCAATAGGATGATTGCATTAGTTTCACGAATATGCCGCATTGCATAATTTATTGTTGTTGTGGGTGAATGTCGGATGACCCAGTTAGTCCATGACAGGAAGACCAGGCCCCATGCTACAGGCCTGGCACAGAGTAAGAAAGACCAGGCCCCATGCTACAGGCCTGGCACAGAGTAAGAAAGACCAGGCCCCAGTCTACAGGCCTGGCACATAGTAAGGAAAGACCAGGATCTCATCCTATGGTCTAGCACGGTTATGGGACTTGAAGACCAGGAGCCCAGAGGAGGCCCTGGGAAAATGGTAAGTAATGTATGTTCTGACAGGAAAGACCAGGACTGTAACAGCCCGCTTACCGGACCATCACCGGCACTAGGATCCAGATCGGCTTAAGGCCGCCGGGACCCGTAGTAAGCCTACTGTCAACTCTGATAAATCCCATACATGATCTTTTCTCATCAACTAAGCCTGGACTATGCATGCTCTGTCTGTATGCACTCGAAGAGTGATACCTGCTATGGTACCATACAGTAACTACAGAGATAGAAAGACTACCATGCACCAAGCCTAGCGCATCATAACAACATTATCTCAATCATAAACTGATCATGTGCAAAGGGATAAACATACACTAGGGCCAAGCACAATGTTATAACTCAATACATAACTTGCTATTACATCATTTCTATACATTACATAAACTCTGTACTGTACATCATTATCATGTCCACTATTCTATACTATTACATATGCCTTTACCCTTGCTATCTCTTTCTCTTCTCTGAGGCCCTGAAAAATGGGGTTAGGGAGAGGAATGAGCTGCTAAAGCCCAGTGAGCAGAATCTATAAAAATCACATTTAAAACATGCTATCATATGATGCATCACTGCACAAACATTTCACATCTCGGATTGGACATGATCCCAAAACTCCCTCTGTCAGTGCCCGGCCCCCAAAGGAGCTCATCCTACATAAACATGGCATTAATGATGCATGAATCATGCTAAAACAGTTCTTAACTTTTAAAATAAAGTTCTGTTCCACTCACCTCTGTCAACTGCTGAGCAGTCTCTGTAACTCTAACTCTGTGGGCCTCCTTGGTCTCTCGGGTCCGCACCTACACAGGTGGACTCAAATGAGGACCAAACTTACTTAAACATAACTCTTAATATCTCCCCAAAACCCCTCTAAAACATCATAGGCATGCATGGCAAAATGGGCAAAAGAAGGCTGGACTGGGCACGTTCGGCGGCACTTTCGGCGGCCGAAACCCCTCTCCAGAGACGAAACTCATGCATGTTCGGCGGCACCTTCGGCGGCCGAACGTCTCGTCCAGAGACGAAACTCATGCACTTTCGGCGGCCGAACTCCCTCTTTCGGCGGCCGAAAGCCCCTTTCCCACCCAAAAGCCTAGCTTTCGGGGGCAAGGTTTGGCAGCCGAAACTGCCTCCACAAGGGGTTCGGCGGCCGAACCTTACTTCGGCGGCCGAACCTGGATTCTCCAGAAAGGCAGAATCCGAGCACAACTCATGCTCTCAGCCTCCAAATCCTATCAAACACCCATAACATGCATACCAACACTTCTCAACTCACAAAGAACATAACTCATGCATATAGAGGCCTAAAAACTAGCTCAAGCCTCAAAAACAACAAAACTCATAGAAACTCATATGATCAACATATGCTCAAACTCATGTTTATACCCGTTTATACCCCAAAACATGCCATAAAACTCTCTAAAACTCTTACAACTTGCTTTAAACATAAGGGGAGGTGCGGATCCATGCTTACCTCTTGAAGAACTAGAGGATTGATGATCCAAGCTTGGAGATGGGGAAAAACTCAATCAAAATCTCCAAGTGCTCAACTTTGCTTCCTTTTGCTCAAATCTCTAACACAAAACTCAAATCAAGTTAAAACATGCAAGATTTGAGGAAAACATGAGAAATCACACCAAGGAGAACTTGAACCTACCTTTGACCCAAAAAACAGAGTGTTTAACACTCAAGTCTCGGGCAAAAGGGCTTTTGTAGTGGCCAACCGACTCTTCCTTCGGCGGCCTAACGTGCATGCGAAACCATGCAACTTTCGGCGGCCGAACTTCACCTTCGGCGGCCGAACCTGGCTTTTGTCCCCTTGGCCTTTTCATTTCAAAACTCAATTTTCTTAACTCAAAACATGCAAACATGCTAAAAACACTTTAAAAACCATCTTAAAAACAGCTTAAAACCCTTTCTTATACCCTTAGGGCAAGCTCCGACATCCTCGAATCCCGACTTCCAACGGAAATCCCGCCGGAACGTAGGAATTCCGATACCGGGGTCTAGCCGGGTATTACATTCTCCCCCCCTTAAGAACATTCGTCCCCGAATGTTCCTCTCTAACTCAAAACAGAGTAAAAACATAACATAAAGCACATAAAGAACAAAAGAAGTTAACACTAACCTCAAAAGAGATGGGGGTACTGTTGGAGCATAGACTCCCGTGTCTCCCAGGTGCACTCTTCTATGTTATGGTGGTTCCAGAGGACTTTCACCATCGGGATCTCCTTGTTCCTTAGCTTTCTGATCTGGGTGTCAATGATCCGTACTGGTTGTTCTACATACGTGAGATCACCTAGGATCTCCACATCTGGTTCGCTGAGAACCTTATTCGGATCTGACACAAACTTCCTTAGCAGCGAAACATGGAAGACTGGATGGATTCTTTCCATAGACATAGGCAAATCAAGCTTATACGACACATTTCCGACCTTCTGCAAAATCTCAAAAGGTCCAATGTACCGCGGAGCCAGCTTACCTTTCCTCCCAAAACGAACCACCCCTTTCATTGGAGACACTTTCAACAAGACCAGATCCCCCTCCTCAAACTCTATGTGCTTTCTGCGAACGTCTGCATAGCTCTTCTGCCGACTAACAGCAGTCTTGAGTCTCTCTCTGATGATGGGCACCACCCTGTTCGTGATCTCGACTAACTCAGGCCCTGCTAGGGACCTTTCTCCAACCTCTTCCCAACACACTGGTGACCTGCACTTCCTCCCATACAGAGCTTCATATGGGGCCATCCCTATGCTAGCATGATGACTATTGTTGTAGGCAAACTCCACTAAGGGTAGATGCTGCCTCCAAGATCCGCCAAAATCTAGCACACACATTCGAAGTGTTAGTGTATATGCCCTAGGCCATTATCTTGGACCTTTTTGTATGTCATTTTGGTTATTAATAAAAGAGGTTTTTATCATTATTATTTGTTTGCATGTTACATAATAATGATTATCATCCCTGGTTACTTATTATTATGTTGATAATAATAAAATATAACTAGTATGATTATTGATTGATAATCATGAGATGATTATGTATATGTTGATATAAATCAATAATCATAAATACTTGTTAGAGAACAAAGTATTGGATGGACCCGCATTGAGATCACTACATGGGTCATTGTCATAAGTGAATCTCAAAGTAGTTATGTCTTAATCCTTTGACTTGAGATTGTCATAGTTTCCAACATAAGGACTGTTATGTTTTGACATAATCAAACGTTGTCTTTAATCGGACAATCATAAAGGTTATGATTGAGCATAATAGAAATTATGTAGAGGAAAATGAACAATTAAGATAGGATTTGTCCCTCTCTATGAGAGAGATATCTTCTGGGCCCCTCGATGAGTGAGACTGAGAAATGCATGGCCGTGCTCAAATGAATTGATAGTGTGATCAATATCATTTGAATTTATCAGTCTACTTGGAGATCGAGAAATCATAAGTTTGAACATTATAAGTTTGACATTGACCATGACTTATGTTCAAACTAGATATCGTGTGACAAAGGGATTAATACATGTTCTATTTAATAGGCTTTATCGGACTATTGATCCTCATATTAGTTGGGTAGTCATAATGTCTTGCTAGAGGCCACTTATGACTTATAGGCCTTGTTGGACTGGGCCTATTGCCAATTAATATGAGCCTATTGGGTCACACACAAGAACGTTGTTGATGTGCTATATTAATGGGCTAAAAGCCCATTAGTATAATTAATAATAATAAAGTGTTATTATTATTAATATTATTATTAATATTAATTATTAATATAATTAATAATAATAAGTGTTATTATTATTAATAATAATAATTTATTATTATGAGATAATAATATTTAAAAGATCTGCAGTCTATCTGTAAGTGTTACAGATAAAGGACTCTATCACATAAAGATATTTGAGTATCTGTGAGATTGTGATAGTGGGTTCTAAGCACAACTCTTTTAGGAAAAGAGTTGTGGGAAAATAAAAAGACTGAGGCCTATAAATACTCCTTCTACAGATTGAGTAGTGGTTTTTTGGTTGTAAAAGTTTTGAGAAAACTCAGTCTAAAAGATTGTAGAACATAGAGCACATAATCTATCCATCTTGAAAAGAGCTAGCACTCTAGAAGGATAGAAGACGTTCGTGTGGATACCATAGAGGGTGTTCGTTTGAAAAGGCAGCACCATTAGTCCGCCAGTGTATCTTCACTACGAGATTAACAGGTTAGTCTCACATCTTTCTTATGATTTAAACGGAGCACTCGGATTCTGGGAAAGGAAATCCAAAATTTTATTTTTCCGCTACGCAATTAGATTGCAATTAATCTTCGGATTTCCCAACAGTGGTATCAGAGCCTACCTGTGCTTTTCGTTTAAATTAATTATGCCATGATTGATATTATATATGTGATATATGTTTATTAGAATGGCATGATAATTATGGTTAAATTTATGGATGAATGATTGGATCATTTAGATTGTTAGAAAAATTAAATTAAAATTTTTCTTTTTGGATCTAGAATCAAAATTGTTTTGATTCGTTGTTTTATATTTTAATTGTTAAAATTAAAGCAACAACATTAAATAAAAAAAGGGGAAATTCAATTTCTGGAAATCGTGTTCACAATGAACACTATTCTTGCGGGCATGGACAGTTTGAGTACGCCCAAACAACGGATGTTGCACGCCTGTCAATTGGCGTTGCATGGACGGTGGACCGCGCGCCCCGTGGGTCGTGTGCCCCGTGGGTCGCGCGCCCCGTCGGTGGCGCGCCCCGTGGGTCGGGTGCCCAGTGTGTTGCGCGCCCCGGGGATTGGCGTTTCCTCGGCAGCGATCGCAGGATGAACCCAACAGCCTCGACGTCTCCGGGGAGCGCAAGTGTTGCGCCGTCTCCAGCCTCTCGGGCTGGTGGCTTGAGCGGCCAAGGAATGTCCGGTGGGCCGCCGGGGCTTCGAAGCCGAGATGTGTCTCGGCTCCTCGTGATTTCTTCGAATCGCGAGCCGCCGGAGTCGTTTTCGAGCTCAACTGCGAATGGAAGATCGGGATTGCGTAACTGTTGCGCGATCTGGTGGTTGACCTCACCGTCGACGGCAATCCGTGCTGGCGAAGAGGAGCGGGCTGCTGGATGTCGGGTAGGGCTTCTTCCTGAGGAAGAAGAAGCCCTAAATTACCATACTGCCCCTGAATAAAAATTAAAAAAAAAAAGGAAAATAAATTAACATTTAAAATAATAATAATAAGAAAATAAATTTTACAATTATTAGTCTTTAAATTAGATTTAGATGACTATATTTTAAATTATTTTCTTTAGTCTTTAAATTAGATTTAAATGGCTATATTTTATTATTATTTTTAGTCTTTTAAATGAGATTTAAATGATTATATTTTATTATTTTATTTTAGTCTTTAAATCAGATTTAAATGACTATATTTTATTATTTTGTCATATGTTAGTATGAGATACTATGCATTATTGTCTATATATATATATATATGCATATAGGATGCTATAATATATATATGCAAGACAAAATAATTATAAGAAAATAGAAAATAAATTATTTTATTTTAGTCTTTAAATCAGATTTAAATGACTATGTAAAATAATTTTATTATTTTGTTATACATTAGTATGAGATACTATGCATGATGGTTTATATATGTATGCATATTGGATATCATAATATATACACATGCAAGACAAAATAATTAAAATTAAAATTGAACCCTCATTTCAAAATTTTAAGTTTTAATGCCACCCATATATTAAAAACCTATCAAGACTAAGATCACCAAAATGCAGGTTTTGCCAAAGCAAAGTGCATTAGGTTATCCTAGTAAGGTAGGATGAGTAATGGTTACTCATTTATTTAATTTTGGTTCAGCTTAATTAGGCTATCAAAACGGTTTTGGGCCTAAGGCACTAGATGAGGTATAACATGCATTTGACATATGATGTCAATACCTCATAATTTAAGAGTTACATTAGATGTAATTGGTAAGGGGTTACCTACCTAAATAACTTAATTCTAAGCGTCATGCCAAAGCTGACTTAGAATTAGGTGAAATATGGATCTTAGCCCACTAAAATATTATTATTATTTTGAGGGTTATATTTTAGTGGGAGATTATTATCACTTCAATATTAATTTACTAAATTGATTATGTTTGCATATTTTGTAGAAAATTATGGCTACTAATAACAATTCCACCTTATCACTGCGATATATCCTTGAGAAGGATAAACTGAAAGGGCCTAAGGGACGAGGCAAGCCTAAATGGCAATCCAAGGCAAAAGTTCCTAAGGAAATAGTTCCTAAGGAAGGAATCTGCTTCCATTGCAAGGAACCAGGGCATTGGAAGAGAAATTGCAAACTTTATTTGGATGAGTGTAAGAAGAAGAAGAGTAGTGAGACTACGACTTCAGGTATTTATGTTATAGATATTAATTTATCTATTTCTACTTCATGGGTATTAGATACCGGATGTGGCTCTCACATTTGTACAAATGTGAAGGGTCTTAAAAGGAGTAGAAAACTGAAAAAGGGCGATGTGGACCTACGTGTAGGCAATGGAGCAAGAGTTGCTGCCATAGCTGTAGGGACATATGAACTTGTGTTGCCCAATGGGCTTTTGCTAGTTCTAAATAATTGCTTTTATGTTCCTACTTTGAGTAGGAATATTATTTCAGTTTCAGTTTTGGACGATGAAGGTTTTTCATTTCTTATCAAGGATAAGAAATGCTCCATTAATAAAGATGATTTGCTTTATTGTATTGCAAATTCATATGATGGCCTTTATGTCCTTAATCTAGATGATTCTAGAGACAACAATATCTATAACATAACTTCTAAGAAAACTAAGCCAAATGAGTTAAACCCAACATATTTATGGCACTGTCGTCTTAGCCATATAAATGAGAATCGCATATCTAAGCTCCATAAAGATGGTTTATTAGATTCATTTGATTTTGAATCATTTGAAAATTGTGAATCTTGTTTGCTAGGTAAGATGACAAAGGACCCTTTTACTGGACAAGGTCAAAGGGCTTCAGACTTATTGGGCTTAATACATACAGATGTATGTGGCCCACTAAGCATTAGTGCTAGGGGAGGTTATCAGTACTTCATCACATTCACTGATGATTTCAGTAGGTATGGCTATGTCTACCTAATGAAACATAAGCATGAATCTTTTGAAATGTTTAGAACTTTTCAAAATGAAGTACAAAATCAACTTGGTAGAACTATTAAAATGCTTCGATCTGATCGAGGTGGTGAATATTTGAGCCAAGAGTTTGATGAACATCTTAGAAACTGTGGAATTGTTTCACAATTAACTCCTCCAGGAACTCCACAATGGAATGGTGTTTCTGAAAGGAGAAATCGAACTTTATTAGATATGGTTCGATCTATGATGAGTCAAACAAATCTCCCTTTATCATTTTGGGGTTATGCCTTGGAAACAGCTGCATTTATTTTAAACCGAGTACCATCGAAAGCGGTTGAAAAGACACCATATGAGTTATGGACTGGCAAGATGCCCAATTTGTCTTTCCTTAAGATTTGGGGTTGTGAGGCTTATGTGAAACGCCCAGTTTCAGATAAGTTAGCTCCAAAATCTATCAAGTGCAATTTTGTGGGGTATCCTAAGGAAACCAAAGGATACTATTTCTATATTCCCTCAGAGAACAAAGTGTTTGTTGCTCGAAATGGTACCTTTTTGGAAAAGGAATTTATCTCTCAGAGATTCAGTGGGAGTACAGTGCGACTTGAGAAAACTCAAGCACCACAAGAGAGCATTGAACCGCCAGTAGAACCACTTCCAGTACCACAAACAGTTGTGGAGACTGAAAGGGTAACACAAGTCCCACGCAGATCTGATAGGACACGTCATCAGCCTGAGAGATATGGATTTCTCATGACTGATAGTCGTGATCTTTTGCTCATTGATCAAGATGAGCCTACTACCTATCAAGAGGCTGTGTTAGGTCCAGATTCCGAGAAATGGCTTTGTGCCATGAAATCTGAAATGCAATCCATGTATGACAATCAAGTTTGGTCATTATTTGATCCCCCTGAGGGTGTTAAGACCATTGGTTGCAAATGGGTTTTCAAGAAGAAAACTGACATGGATGGAAATGTGCATACCTACAAAGCAAGGCTTGTTGCAAAAGGTTTCAAGCAAACTCATGGTATAGACTATGATGAGACCTTTTCGCCAGTAGCAATGCTTAAGTCGGTTAGAATTCTCATTGCCATTGCTGCGTACTATGATTACGAAATATGGCAAATGGATGTCAAAACAGCTTTCCTTAATGGAAACTTGCTCGAGGATGTGTACATGACACAACCTGAGGGTTTTGTAATCCCTGAGAATTCTGGAAAGATTTGCAAGCTTCAGAGATCCATTTATGGATTGAAGCAAGCTTCTCGGAGCTGGAATCTTCGTTTTGATGAGACAGTCAGAGACTTTGGATTCATCAAAAATGAAGATGAACCTTGTGTTTACAAGATGGTTAGTGGGAGTGCCGTTGTGTTTCTAGTCCTATATGTGGATGACATATTACTCATTGGAAATGATATCCCTACCTTGCAAAAGGTTAAGACTTGGTTAGGGAATTCTTTTTCAATGAAGGACTTAGGTGAGACTGCATATATCCTTGGTATTAAGATCTATAGGGATAGATCCAAGAGGATAATCGGTCTGAGTCAAAGTACTTATATTGACAAGGTGCTGAAAAGGTTCAGCATGCAAGATTCCAAAAGAGGATTCTTGCCCATGTCTCATGGTATTCATCTCAGCAAGAATCAATGTCCCATGACTTCTGATGAGCGAGAACGGATGAATAAGATCCCTTATGCTTCTGCTATTGGATCTATCTTGTATGCCATGTTATGTACTAGACCAGACGTCTCATATGTCTTGAGCACAACAAACAGATATCAGACAGATCCCGGTGAGAGTCACTGGACAGCTGTTAAGAATATCCTAAAGTACCTTAGAAGGACTAAGGATGCATTCCTAGTTTATGGAGGATTGGAAGACGAGCTAGTTGTAAGTGGTTACACAGATGCTAGTTTCCAAACCGACATAGATGACTTCAGATCGCAGTCAGGATTCGTATTCAATTTAAATGGTGGAATTGTTAGTTGGAAGAGTTCCAAGCATAGCACTATAGCAGATTCTACAATAGAAGCTGAGTATATAGCAGCATCAGATGCAGCTAAAAAGGGCAGTCTGGTTGAAGGAATTCATCTCAGAGTTGGGAATGGTTCCCAGCATTGCAAAACCTATGGACCTTTATTGTGATAATAACGGTGCCATAGCACAGGCAAAGGAGCCCAGATCTCACCAGAGATCTAAACATATACTCAGACGATATCACCTTATTCGAGAGATCATTGATAGAGGAGATATCAAAATATGCAAAGTAGACACAAATGACAACATTGCAAATCCACTGACCAAGCCTCTTTCACAGATCAAGCATGATCAGCACGCTAGGTCTATGGGTATTAGATACTTATATGATTAGGCCTAGTGCAAGTGGGAGATTGTTAGTGTATATGCCCTAGGCCATTATCTTGGACCTTTTTGTATGTCATTTTGGTTATTAATAAAAGAGGTTTTTATCATTATTATTTGTTTGCATGTTACATAATAATGATTATCATCCCTGGTTACTTATTATTATGTTGATAATAATAAAATATAACTAGTATGATTATTGATTGATAATCATGAGATGATTATGTATATGTTGATATAAATCAATAATCATAAATACTTGTTAGAGAACAAAGTATTGGATGGACCCGCATTGAGATCACTACATGGGTCATTGTCATAAGTGAATCTCAAAGTAGTTATGTCTTAATCCTTTGACTTGAGATTGTCATAGTTTCCAACATAAGGACTGTTATGTTTTGACATAATCAAACGTTGTCTTTAATCGGACAATCATAAAGGTTATGATTGAGCATAATAGAAATTATGTAGAGGAAAATGAACAATTAAGATAGGATTTGTCCCTCTCTATGAGAGAGATATCTTCTGGGCCCCTCGATGAGTGAGACTGAGAAATGCATGGCCGTGCTCAAATGAATTGATAGTGTGATCAATATCATTTGAATTTATCAGTCTACTTGGAGATCGAGAAATCATAAGTTTGAACATTATAAGTTTGACATTGACCATGACTTATGTTCAAACTAGATATCGTGTGACAAAGGGATTAATACATGTTCTATTTAATAGGCTTTATCGGACTATTGATCCTCATATTAGTTGGGTAGTCATAATGTCTTGCTAGAGGCCACTTATGACTTATAGGCCTTGTTGGACTGGGTCTATTGCCAATTAATATGAGCCTATTGGGTCACACACAAGAACGTTGTTGATGTGCTATATTAATGGGCTAAAAGCCCATTAGTATAATTAATAATAATAAAGTGTTATTATTATTAATATTATTATTAATATTAATTATTAATATAATTAATAATAATAAGTGTTATTATTATTAATAATAATAATTTATTATTATGAGATAATAATATTTAAAAGATCTGCAGTCTATCTGTAAGTGTTACAGATAAAGGACTCTATCACATAAAGATATTTGAGTATCTGTGAGATTGTGATAGTGGGTTCTAAGCACAACTCTTTTAGGAAAAGAGTTGTGGGAAAATAAAAAGACTGAGGCCTATAAATACTCCTTCTACAGATTGAGTAGTGGTTTTTTGGTTGTAAAAGTTTTGAGAAAACTCAGTCTAAAAGATTGTAGAACATAGAGCACATAATCTATCCATCTTGAAAAGAGCTAGCACTCTAGAAGGATAGAAAACGTTCGTGTGGATACCATAGAGGGTGTTCGTTTGAAAAGGCAGCACCATCAGTCCGCCAGTGTATCTTCACTACGAGATTAACAGGTTAGTCTCACATCTTTCTTATGATTTAAACGGAGCACTCGGATTCTGGGAAAGGAAATCCAAAATTTTATTTTTCCGCTACGCAATTAGATTGCAATTAATCTTCGGATTTCCCAACACGAAGCATATCTTCTATGGTCTGGATGGTCCTCTCTGACTGTCCGTCAGTCTGTGGAATGAAAGCAGTGCTGAAGTCTAATCTTGTGCCCATAGCCTCTTGCAGACTTCGCCAAAACCTGGAGGTAAACTGGGGTCCTCTGTCAGACACTATAGAAACAGGAGCCCCATGTAACCTCACAACTTCCTCAACATATACCTGCGCTAGCTTGTCCACAGAGTAGCCACTCCTGACAGGAATGAAGTGAGCAGATTTAGTCAGTCTATCCACAATCACCCATATGGAGTCTAGTCTGTTGGACGTCGCCGGTAACCCCACTACAAAATCCATGGCTATGTTCTCCCATTTCCATTCTGGAATCGGCAGTGGGTTAAGCATTCCAGCCGGCTTCTGGTGCTCTAGCTTCACCCTTTGACATATCTCGCAGGCTGACACAAACTGTGCCACTTCTCTCTTCATTGCTGGCCACCAATACACTCTCTTCAGATCTTGATACATCTTGGTGGCTCCAGGGTGAATGCTATATCTCGCATTATGAGCTTCTCTCATAATGTCTCCTTTCAAACTGATATCGTCTGGTACACATAGTCTATGCCCGTAGCGGAGAATCCCTTGGTCGTCGAATCTGAACTCTTCACTCTTGCCTGACTGAACAGTCCTGGCAATCTTGACCAACACTGGATCCTCATGTTGTTTCTGAGCCACCTGCTCCAGAAACACGGGTGTAACTCTCATCTGTGCAATCAAAGCACCTGTACCAGTTACCTCTAACTGTAGCCCTTCCTCAACTAACCTGTAGAAGTCCTTCACCACCGGCCTCCTTTCTGCTGTAATGTGGGATAAACTGCCTAATGATTTCCGGCTCAAGGCATCGGCTACAACATTTGCCTTTCCCGGATGATACTGGATCTTGCAATCATAATCACTAAGCAATTCCACCCACCGTCTCTGCCTCAAGTTTAACTCTCTCTGACTCAGGATGTGCTGTAGGCTCTTATGATCTGTAAAGATCTCACATGTCACCCCATAGAGGTAATGCCTCCACATCTTGAGTGCAAAGATAACAGCTGCCATCTCAAGATCGAGTGTTGGATAGTTTAGCTCATGCTTCTTCAGCTGTCTCGAAGCATAAGCTATTACTCTGTCATTCTGCATTAACACACAACCTAATCCCACTCGGGACGCATCACAGAACACTGTGAAGTCTTCATCACTAGTAGGCAGAGCTAACACCGGTGCTGAAGTTAATCTTCTCTTTAACTCTTCAAAGCTCTCTTCACATTGGTCAGACCATGTGAATCTCTGGTTCTTTCTGGTTAATCTGGTCATAGGAGCCGCTATCTTAGAGAAGTCCTGAACGAACCTCCTGTAGTAGCCTGCCAAACCCAAGAAACTCTTGACCTCTGTCACTGTGGTGGGTCTAGGCCAATTGGCTACAGCTTCTATCTTCTTGGGGTCCACTGCTATACCTTGATCTGACACTACATGCCCCAAGAATGAAATGCTCCTTAGCCAGAACTCACACTTGGAGAACTTGGCATATAAACCATGCTCTCTCAAGGTCTGCAGGACTATACTCAGATGATGGGCATGTTCCTCTGCATTCCTGGAATACACCAAGATATCATCTATAAAGACAATAACAAAGTGATCCAGGTACTCTCTGAAAACTCGGTTCATGAGATCCATGAATGCTGCAGGGGCGTTAGTCAACCCGAACGGCATTACTAAAAACTCATAATGCCCATATCTGGTCCTGAAAGCTGTCTTAGGTACATCCTCTTCCCTGATTCTCAGCTGATGATAGCCCGATCTCAGATCTATCTTAGAAAAACAACCTGCTCCTGCTAGCTGGTCGAATAGATCATCGATCCTGGGTAGAGGATACTTATTCTTGGTAGTGACTTTGTTCAACTGCCTGTAGTCGATACAAAGTCTAAGGGATCCATCCTTCTTCTTGACAAACAACACTGGAGCACCCCAGGGTGAGGTACTTGGACGGATGAAACCCTTATCTACCAACTCCTGTAGCTGCTCTTTCAACTCTTTTAGCTCTGCTGGTGCCATCCTGTAGGGAGGAATAGAGATCGGTCTGGTACCAGGCACTAACTCAATCTCGAACTCTATTTCCCTATCAGGTGGTAGTCCTGGAAGCTCATCTGGAAACACATCTGGGAACTCTCTGACTACGGGCACTGAACTAGGGTCCCTAACCTGACTGTCTAGCTCTCTCACATGAGCTAAATACCCCTGACATCCTCTCCTGAGCAACCTACGAGCCTGTAGGGCTGATATCAGACCTCTAGGCGTGCCCCTCCTGTCTCCTCTGAAGACCAACTCAGATCCATCCTCATCTCTGAACTTAACTACCTTGTCTCTACAGTCCAAGGTAGCACCATATGCAGATAGCCAATCCATCCCTAGAATGACGTCAAAATCTGTCAACTCTAGAACCACAAGGTCAGCTGGAAGGCATCTACCATCTATAAACACTGGACTATGTCGACAGACTGTCTCTGCCAACGATGGATCACACTTAGGGCCACTGACCCATAGGGGACACTCTAACCCAGACGTCATCAAACCCACTCTCTCTATGGCTCTGGGAGCAACAAAGGAATGTGAAGCACCAGGGTCTAACAAAGCATACACCTTAGAACACCCAATGAGGAGATTACCTGACACTACGGTGTTAGAAGTGTTTGCCTCCTGCTGTGTCATCGTGAAAATCCGCGCCGGAGCTGACGGACCTCCACCTCTGGGACCTGCAGATGAAGAGGCTGACCCTCTCCCTCTGCCTCTGCCCTGCGTCATAACTGAAACTGGTGGCTGTGGCATGCTAGCTGGAGCTGTCTGCTGGGATGGTGCCGTGAAAGATGCCTGAGGGCACTCACGAGCCATGTGTCCCTCCTGGCCGCACCTGTAACATCCTGTAATCCCCAAACGACAAACTCCTCTGTGCGCTTTACCGCACCGACCACACACTGGAACCTCTGAACCTGAACTCATGCCACTGCCTAATCCCAGACCTGCTTTAATCTTATTCCAGAACTTATTCTTCCTTGACTTCTGCGTGGAACCACTCCACTTCTTACCACTGGAAGTTGCTGCACCCTGTGAAGAGGGATCTGACTTACCCCTACCTGGGGTCTTAGACCCAGAAGACTGTGCCGGCTGCTGTTTCACTGTACCCTGTATAATGGCACTAGCCTCCATCCTCCGTGCTAAATCCACCACGGTGTGGAAACTCTCCCTCTCGGCTGCATGGATCAAAGAGGAATACCTGGAATGCAGTTTCATAGCATACCTCCTAGCCTTTTTCTGTTTCGTATCATAGGCCTGTCCTGCATACCGCAGCAACTCCAGAAACCTGTCAGTAAACTCATCAATACTCATATCCTCAGTCTGCTTGAGCTGCTCAAACTCTATCATCTTTAGCTCTTTCGAACTATCTGGAAATGCCCATCCGGCAAACTCATTAGCAAACTCCTCCCAAGACATGTTATCCAACCTAGGGTCCACATAGACGCCAAACCATTCCTTCGCCTTCTTACATTTTAAAGTGAACCCTGCCATCTGAATGGCTCTGGTATCATCTGCCCCTAGCTCATCTGCTATCATCTTGACTGCTTTAATGTACTCAAACGGATCATCTCCTGATTGATACTTAGGAGCATCTAACTTTAGGTAATCTGTCATCTTTACCTTGCTCCTCACAGATGGGCCAGGTTGAGGTGTTTGGATAACTGGGGCTTCTAGTTGTACCACTGGTGGTGGTGGGGGAGGTACAGAACTTTCTGGTGTAGAGTATGCTGGACTGGGGTAAAAAGGTGAGGGTGGATACATGGGATATGGTGGATATGGGGGGTAATACGGTGGATAAGGCATATATGTGGGATATGGGTGAAAACTAGGATAATCCGATGTACCTCCCATCGAATATCCTGGGCCCTGTGGGTAGGGCTGATAGTGGGGTGGATAACCATACCCCGAGGCCTGACCGCCTCCCTGTGATGATCCCACATCCTCCTCTGTAGTGCCAACACCTAGCCCTCCATCCCTTCTTGGATCCACATCCATCTCTTCCCTTGTATCACTAGATCTTCTTCTCTGTTCTGTCTCCCTCCTGTTTTCATCAAAAGACCTTCTAGGGTCCCTTGATGATCTTTCTCTGCCTGCCCTTTGGGACATAGCTCTTGGCAAAGCAGGGGGACGCCCTTCCATACCCTCATTCTCGGGCGGAGCTCCAGTCAATCTAGCTGATCGACGGGTTCCTCTCATCTTAGCTTCTGAAAACATAACATGAACTTTAGCATCATAGGATCCATGTAACAACATGAACACTCAACTCATAGCATAGCATCTCATTAAATGCACATGCATAAAATCATGGCATTACACATCAAGACAGGACTCAACATCCTATCCTAGTGGACATGAGCTTCCTATTGTGCTTGCCCTCTAACACAACCTCTTTCCGATGTGAGATATCTCTAATCCCTGAGCATCTTAGCTCAGCACACCGTACTCTAGAGGCCCTATGCTCTGATACCAATCTGTAACAGCCCGCTTACCGGACCATCACCGGCACTAGGATCCAGATCGGCTTAAGGCCGCCGGGACCCGTAGTAAGCCTACTGTCAACTCTGATAAATCCCATACATGATCTTTTCTCATCAACTAAGCCTGGACTATGCATGCTCTGTCTGTATGCACTCGAAGAGTGATACCTGCTATGGTACCATACAGTAACTACAGAGATAGAAAGACTACCATGCACCAAGCCTAGCGCATCATAACAACATTATCTCAATCATAAACTGATCATGTGCAAAGGGATAAACATACACTAGGGCCAAGCACAATGTTATAACTCAATACATAACTTGCTATTACATCATTTCTATACATTACATAAACTCTGTACTGTACATCATTATCATGTCCACTATTCTATACTATTACATATGCCTTTACCCTTGCTATCTCTTTCTCTTCTCTGAGGCCCTGAAAAATGGGGTTAGGGAGAGGGATGAGCTGCTAAAGCCCAGTGAGCAGAATCTATAAAAATCACATTTAAAACATGCTATCATATGATGCATCACTGCACAAACATTTCACATCTCGGATTGGACATGATCCCAAAACTCCCTCTGTCAGTGCCCGGCCCCCAAAGGAGCTCACACAGGTCTTTCACTAACTACTCATGGTGCCCGACCCTACAAGGGCTCTCACAGGACTCATCCAAGGTAAATGCCCGGCCCCAAAGGAGCTCACACAGGACATACAATAATGACAGACTTATGGGCTATTGAGATCGCCTCGGTCCAATCCACATATACAAGTAATAATGCAATGCATCAACGTGGTGAATACTAATGCAAAGCATCCTACATAAACATGGCATTAATGATGCATGAATCATGCTAAAACAGTTCTTAACTTTTAAAATAAAGTTCTGTTCCACTCACCTCTGTCAACTGCTGAGCAGTCTCTGTAACTCTAACTCTGTGGGCCTCCTTGGTCTCTCGGGTCCGCACCTACACAGGTGGACTCAAATGAGGACCAAACTTACTTAAACATAACTCTTAATATCTCCCCAAAACCCCTCTAAAACATCATAGGCATGCATGGCAAAATGGGCAAAAGAAGGCTGGACTGGGCACGTTCGGCGGCACTTTCGGCGGCCGAAACCCCTCTCCAGAGACGAAACTCATGCATGTTCGGCGGCACCTTCGGCGGCCGAACGTCTCGTCCAGAGACGAAACTCATGCACTTTCGGCGGCCGAACTCCCTCTTTCGGCGGCCGAAAGCCCCTTTCCCACCCAAAAGCCTAGCTTTCGGGGGCAAGGTTTGGCAGCCGAAACTGCCTCCACAAGGGGTTCGGCGGCCGAACCTTACTTCGGCGGCCGAACCTGGATTCTCCAGAAAGGCAGAATCCGAGCACAACTCATGCTCTCAGCCTCCAAATCCTATCAAACACCCATAACATGCATACCAACACTTCTCAACTCACAAAGAACATAACTCATGCATATAGAGGCCTAAAAACTAGCTCAAGCCTCAAAAACAACAAAACTCATAGAAACTCATATGATCAACATATGCTCAAACTCATGTTTATACCCGTTTATACCCCAAAACATGCCATAAAACTCTCTAAAACTCTTACAACTTGCTTTAAACATAAGGGGAGGTGCGGATCCATGCTTACCTCTTGAAGAACTAGAGGATTGATGATCCAAGCTTGGAGATGGGGAAAAACTCAATCAAAATCTCCAAGTGCTCAACTTTGCTTCCTTTTGCTCAAATCTCTAACACAAAACTCAAATCAAGTTAAAACATGCAAGATTTGAGGAAAACATGAGAAATCACACCAAGGAGAGCTTGAACCTACCTTTGACCCAAAAAACAGAGTGTTTAACACTCAAGTCTCGGGCAAAAGGGCTTTTGTAGTGGCCAACCGACTCTTCCTTCGGCGGCCTAACGTGCATGCGAAACCATGCAACTTTCGGCGGCCGAACTTCACCTTCGGCGGCCGAACCTGGCTTTTGTCCCCTTGGCCTTTTCATTTCAAAACTCAATTTTCTTAACTCAAAACATGCAAACATGCTAAAAACACTTTAAAAACCATCTTAAAAACAGCTTAAAACCCTTTCTTATACCCTTAGGGCAAGCTCCGACATCCTCGAATCCCGACTTCCAACGGAAATCCCGCCGGAACGTAGGAATTCCGATACCGGGGTCTAGCCGGGTATTACAAGGACCCCATTCTACAGGCCTGGCACAGAGTTAACTTGGACTAATTGGTGACAAGTTCACCCAACCCTTATGTGAATTGTCTGTGTTATGATGCACTTCATAGAGCATAGTGTTAATGTGTTTTCCATAGCTCTACTCACTGGGCTTTTAGCTCACCCCTCTCCCTTTACCTCCAGGCTTGCAGGTACAGGATATAGCAGGAGTCCGGATAGAGTAAAGAAGTCATGTTTATGTAATAGCTAGCAATGGACATGATCAAATTTCAATGTAATAGTGCAGTATAATTATGTAATGAGTTTTTATGGATGTTAGTGTGTGCTTGACCATAGATTGTTGTATCCCTTTTATACATGATCTTAGAGATTTATATGATGTTTATGTATACCAACTCAACAGATGTTATGTTGCCCATTGGGGGCACAGATGAGATCCCACAGAGGGATCAATGTTATGTTAATGTTATGCACAGGTTGAGTTTGGTTGATGTTCATAGAAAGAAAAGTTTTAATTTTTATGCATGTTGTTGATCATGTATGGGATTATACAGGTTCACAGGTTTTATGTCAGGCTTGCTACGGGTCCCGGCGGCCTTAAGTCGACCCGGATCCTAGCGCCGGTAGCGGTCCGATTTTCGGGTTGTTACAGAATGGTATCAGAGCCCTAGGTTCATATGGTCGGAACTAGAGTGTCGGGCTCATAGATGTTATAGAAGGTCAAGCACAATAGGAAAAGATCATGTCCACTAGGATAGGATGTGGAGTCCTGTCTTGTATGATGATGTGAAATGCCATGACTTTATGCATGTGCATTAATGATATGCTATGATATGTGATGTATGTGATGCGGGTTCATGTGTGTCCACATGAACCATTTGATGCTAATGCTTGCTTGTTGTATACGTTTTTCAGAAAACAAGATGAGAGGAACTCGTCGATCAGCAAGATTGACTGGAGTACCACCTGAGGATGAGGGCATGAGCGCCCGTCCTCCAGCATTGCCTAGGGCAATGTCTAGCAGGTCCAACAGGGACAGAGTAGCAAGAGACCCTAGAAGGTCTTTGGATCTGGGTAGGAACAGATCAGTCAGAGGGACAGTTCAGGGAGGAGCGTCAGAGGATATGGGGGATGATATGGACGTAGAACAGAGGAGGGATGGCAGTTTGGGAGTCAATATGTCAGAAGAAGGAATGGGAGAGTTCCAAGGAGGCACTCAGGCCTCGGGATTTGTACAGCCACCTCACTACCCACATTTCTCACAACATCCCGGGTATTCGATGGGAGGTACATCGGATTACCCTAGTTTCACCCCTTATCCCACACAGATGCCATACCCACCATACTACCCACCGTACTCTCAGTACCCAATGTATCCACCTCCACCCTACTATCCAAATCCAGCAAACCCTACCTCAGAAAATGTTGCACCACCTCCACCACCTGCAGAACCAGCAGCCCCAGCTGCTCAACCTCCTAGATCTAGCTCAGCCAGTGGGAGCAAGGTCAAGATGACAGACTATATGAAGCTGGGTGCTCCCCAGTTTGAAACCGGTGATGATCCGTTCGTGTACTTGGAGCGGGTCAAGGCAATTACAGACGAGATAGGGGCGGATGACAGTAGAGCCATTCAGATGGCTGGGTTCACACTAAAGTGCAAGAAGGCATGGGAGTGGTTCAAGAATTATGTGAACCCGAGAGTGGACAGCATGACTTGGGAAGAGTTTGCAAACGAGTTTGCAGGATGGGCTTTCCCTGATAGTTCAAGGGAATTGAAGATGATAGAATTCGAACAGTTGAGGCAAACTGATGACATGAGTGTAGACGAATATACTGACAGGTTTATGGAGTTGCTGCCATTTGCTGGGCAGGACCTTAGCACAGACCAGAAGAAGTCGAGGAGGTATATCATGAAGCTCCATTCCAGGTATTCCTCCTTGATACAGTCAGCAGATAGAGAGAGTTTTCATGCCATAGTAGACATGGCTAGGAGAATGGAGGCTAGTGCCATCATTCAGGGGACAGTTAAACAGACTGTGGCACAAGCTTCTGGTTCTAAAACTCCGGGTGGGGGAAGGTTAGATCCCTCTACCCTGAGTGTAGCAGCTTCAGGCAGTAAGAGATGGGGTAAACCCAAGGGTAAAAAGAACAAGTTCTGGAATAAAGTCAAGTCTAGTCTGGGATTTGGGAGTGGCTCAAGCTCTGGTGCGGATATTCCAAATTGTGCAAGGTGTGGTAGACCACACAAGGGAGTGTGTCGGTTTGGGACGAACGCCTGCTTCAGATGTGGTCAGGAGGGGCATATAGCTCGAGACTGTCCAAGAGCGGCCCCAATGGCTCAGTCCCAGCAGACAACTTCAGGCAGTGTAGCGCAGCCAGTAGCTCCAGCCATGACTCAGGCCAGTGGCAGAGGCAGAGGGAGAGGAGCAGCCTCTTCTTCAGCGGGTTTCAGAGGTGAAGGTCCATCAGCCCCAGCACGGATCTTCACAATGACACAGCAGGAGGCAGACGCATCCAACACCGTGGTGGCAGGTAATCTCGTCATTGGATGTTCGGATGTATATGCATTGATGGACCCTGGTGCATCTCATTCTTTTATTGCTCCGAGGGCCGTAGAGAGGTTGGGATTGATGATCTCTGGGTTAGAGTGTCCTCTCTGGGTCAGTGGACCCAAGTGTGATCCATCAGTGGCAGAGTCAGTCTGTCAGCGTAGTCCAGTTTTTGTTGAGGGGAGATGCATGTCCACCGACCTTGTGGTTCTAGATTTGACAGACTTTGACGTCATTCTAGGGATGGACTGGTTATCTACCCATGGTGCTACCTTGGACTGCAGGGACAAGGTAGTCAGGTTCAGAGGTCAGGATGGATCAGAGGTCGTCTTCAGAGGAGACAGGAGGGGTACACCTAGAGGCATGATCTCAGCTCTTCAGGCTCGTAGGTTGCTTAGGAAGGGATGTCAGGGGTATTTGGCTCATGTGAGAGAGCTTAATAGTCAGGTTAGAGAGCCCGCCTCGGTGCCAGTGGTTAGAGAGTTCTTAGATGTGTTCCCAGACGAACTGCCAGGTTTACCACCTGCTAGGGAGATAGAGTTCGAGATAGAACTGATGCCTGGAACCCGACCGATCTCTATCCCTCCCTACAGGATGGCGCCAGCAGAATTGAAAGAGTTGAAGGAGCAATTTCAGGAGTTGGTAGACAAGGGCTTCATCCGACCGAGTACCTCACCCTGGGGTGCTCCAGTCTTGTTTGTGAGAAAGAAGGATGGATCCCTTAGACTTTGTATCGACTACAGGCAGTTGAACAAAGTCACTACCAAGAATAAGTACCCATTGCCAAGGATCAACAATCTATTCGACCAGCTCGCAGGAGCGGGTTGCTTCTCCAAAATAGATCTGAGATCGGGGTACCATCAGTTGAGGATCAGGGAAGAGGACGTACCAAAGACAGCTTTCAGGACCAGATATGGGCATTTTGAGTTCCTTGTAATGCCGTTTGGGTTAACTAACGCCCCTGCAGCATTCATGGACCTCATGAACAGAGTGTTTAGCCAGTACCTGGATCACTTCGTTATTGTCTTCATAGACGATATCTTGGTGTATTCCAGGAATGCAGAGGAGCATGCCCATCATCTGAGGTTGGTTCTACAGACCTTGAGGGAACATGGCTTGTATGCCAAGTTCTCCAAGTGTGAGTTCTGGCTAAGGAGCATTTCGTTCTTGGGGCACGTAGTATCAGAGAATGGAATTGAGGTGGACCCCAAGAAGACAGAAACTGTGGCTAACTGGCCTAGACCCACTTCAGTAACAGAGATCAGGAGTTTCTTGGGTTTGGCAGGTTACTACAGGAGGTTCGTTCAGGACTTCTCGAAAATTGCAGCTCCTCTGACCAGACTAACCAGGAAGAATCAGAAGTTTCTGTGGACCGACCAGTGCGAGGAGAGTTTTGAAGAGCTCAAGAAGAGGTTGACTTCAGCACCAGTTTTAGCTCTGCCAGCTAGTGATGAAGACTTTACAGTCTTTTGTGATGCGTCCCGTGTGGGACTGGGTTGTGTGCTTATGCAGAATGAGAGGGTGATTGCTTATGCTTCTAGGCAGCTGAAGAAGCATGAGTTGAATTACCCCACACATGACCTTGAGATGGCCGCAGTAATCTTTGCACTCAAGATGTGGAGGCATTACCTCTATGGGGTAAAATGTGAGATCTTCACAGATCATAAAAGCTTGCAGTACATCTTGAGTCAGAGGGATTTGAACTTGAGACAGAGGAGATGGGTAGAGTTGCTGAGTGACTATGATTGCAAGATTCAGTATCATCCGGGTAAGGCGAATGTCGTGGCAGACGCTCTAAGCCGGAAGTCACTAGGCAGTCTATCCCACATCACGGCAGAGAGGAGACCAGTGGTGAAGGAGTTTTACAAGCTCATTGAGGAAGGTCTACAGTTGGAGTTATCTGGTACAGGTGCCTTGGTTGCTCAGATGAAAGTGACACCCGTGTTTCTGGAGCAGGTGGCTCAGAAACAGCATGAGGACCCAAAGTTAGTGAAGATTGCTAGGACTGTTCAGTCAGGCAAGGACAGCGAGTTCAGATTCGACAACAAGGGGATCCTCCGCTATGGGAGTCGATTGTGTGTACCAGATGACATAGGGCTAAAAGGAGACATTATGAGAGAGGCTCATAATGCAAGATACATCATTCACCCCGGAGCCACCAAGATGTATCAAGATCTGAAGAAAGTTTATTGGTGGCCAGCTATGAAGAGAGAAGTGGCACAGTTTGTGTCAGCCTGCGAAATATGTCAGAGGGTGAAGCTGGAACATCAGAAGCTGGCTGGAATGCTTAACCCGCTACCTATTCCAGAGTGGAAATGGGAGAATATAGCTATGGACTTCGTAGTGGGGTTACCGGCGACGTCCAACATATTGGACTCCATATGGGTGATTGTGGACAGACTCACCAAATCTGCTCACTTCATCCCTGTCAGGAGTGGTTATTCTGTGGACAAGTTGGCGCAGGTGTATGTAGATGAGATAGTCAGACTGCATGGGGTTCCTGTTTCTATAGTGTCAGATAGAGGGCCCCAGTTCACCTCCAGGTTTTGGCGGAGTCTGCAGAATGCCATGGGTACTAGATTGGATTTTAGCACTGCCTTCCATCCACAGACAAACGGACAGTCAGAGAGGACCATCCAGACCATAGAAGATATGCTGAGAATGTGTGTGCTGGACTTTGGCGGTTCTTGGAGGCAGCATCTACCTTTGGTGGAGTTTGCCTACAATAACAGCCATCATGCTAGCATCGGGATGGCTCCATATGAAGCTTTATATGGAAGGAAGTGCAGGTCACCTGTTTGCTGGGAGGAAGTTGGAGAAAAGGCCTTGGCAGGGCCTGAGCTAGTAGAGATCACCAGCAGGGTGGTACCCTTAATCAAAGAAAGAATTAAGACTGCTGCAAGCAGACAGAAGAGTTATGCAGACATCCGCAGAAGGCTAGTAGAGTTTCAGGAGGGGGATCTGGTATTGCTTAAGGTGTCTCCAATGAAAGGAGTGGTTCGCTTTGGGAAGAAAGGTAAACTAGCCCCACGATACATCGGACCCTTCGAAATCTTGCAGAAGATTGGGAATGTGTCGTACAAGCTAGATTTGCCTGCTTCAATGGCAAGAATCCATCCGGTTTTCCATGTTTCAATGTTGAGGAAATTTGTGTCAGATCCGGACAAGGTTCTTAGTGAGCCTGATGTGGAGATCCAAGAGGATCTAACCTATGTTGAGCAGCCAGTACGGATCTTAGACACCCAGATCAGAAAGCTAAGGAACAAGGAAATCCCGATGGTGAAAGTCCTTTGGAACCACCATAATATTGAGGAGTGTACCTGGGAGACACGGGAATCCATGCTCCAACAGTATCCCCATCTCTTTTAGAGGTTAGTATCTATGTGTTCCATGTGTTTAGTATGTATGCTACGTTTTATGATATGCATGTACTAGTTGAGGAACATTCGGGGACGAATGTTCTTAAGGGGGGGAGAATGTAATACCCGGCTAGACTCCGGTATCGGAATTCCTACCGTCCGGTGGAATCTCGGATGTCGGAGACCTCTAGAAGGGTAGAATCATGTTTTATAAAAATGTTTTAAGGTGTTTTATGTTTTAAGTATGAAAGAAAATGAGTTTTTGCATGAAAATAGCATTGGAGGAAAACCCAGGTTCGGCCGCCGAAAGTCAAGTTCGGCCGCCGAACATGCATGCGTTTTGGAGGCACGTTAGGCCCCCGAAAGCATGAGTTAGGGAAGTTCAGGTTCGGCCGCCGAAAGTCAAGTTCGGCCGCTGAACATTGCATGGATGCGGAGGCACATTCGGCCCCCGAACGTGGCCTGGCCAGCCACTATAAATGGGGCACTTAGCCGAAATGGGCGAGCTTTCTCCCATTTTCGGCCACAGCAAGCTTCCGACCTTCCCTTTGCAACTCTAGTGTTCTTCCTCCAAATCTCTTCCATTTTTCTTGAGTTTTAAACTTACATTGCAAGTTTTGAGCATTTAAACCAAGTTTTGGAGCTTTGGGAACTCAGGAGCTCATTTTCGTGGATCTCCAAGTTTAGGTCGTCTCCCTCTCGATCTTCAAGAGGTAAGAGCCGATCTTAAGCTCCTTATGTGTTTTAAATAAGTTTTATGCAAGATCTATGGGTAGAAATGCATGTTAGGGTATATGTTGAGTTTATGGGTTAATATTGATGTTTTGAACAATGTGGCTTGCTTGAGTATGTTTGAAGTGTTGTAGTTGGGGTATTTGATGTTTTGAGGCCCCTAGGAACTTGTATGCATGATTTGGTTGAGATATATGCTTGATTTGAGGTTTTGGGAGGCAAGGGGTTCATGTGAACCAAGTTTCTGCCCTTCTGGCAGAAACCAGGTTCGGCCGCCGAAGGGAGTTTCGGCCGCCGAACCCCCTTTGTGGAGGCAGCATTCGGCTGCCGAAGTTGCCCCCAAAAAGAGACTTTCGTCTCTGTCTGGGACTTTCGGCCGCCGAAGGTGCCGCCGAAAGTGCCTGACTTTCGGATCTGTCCAGGACTTTCGGCCGCCGAAGGTGCCGCCGAAAGTGCCCTGTTCAGCCATTTCATGCATATCTCTATGTGATATTTTCAGGATGTTTTAGGGGGTTTTTGGGGGGTATGTTAGAGTTATGTTCAAGTATGTTTGGTCCCTCATTTGAGTCCACCTGTGTAGGTTCGGACCCGAGGAACCGAGGACCCCAGCAGTGAGTTCAGCTGCTTCGGTGTTGTCAGAGTCAGCCAGAGGTGAGTGGAACTAAAACTTAATCTTTTAAATTAAATGCTTTATCATGTTTCATGCATCATGATTATGCAATAGGATGATTGCATTAGTTTCACGAATATGCCGCATTGCATAATTTATTGTTGTTGTGGGTGAATGTCGGATGACCCAGTTAGTCCATGATAGGAAGACCAGGCCCCATGCTACAGGCCTGGCACAGAGTAAGAAAGACCAGGCCCCATGCTACAGGCCTGGCACAGAGTAAGAAAGACCAGGCCCCAGTCTACAGGCCTGGCACAGAGTAAGGAAAGACCAGGATCTCATCCTATGGTCTAGCACGGTTATGGGACTTGAAGACCAGGAGCCCAGAGGAGGCCCTGGGAAAATGGTAAGTAATGTATGTTCTGACAGGAAAGACCAGGACCCCATTCTACAGGCCTGGCACAGAGTTAACTTGGACTAATTGGTGACAAGTTCACCCAACCCTTATGTGAATTGTCTGTGTTATGATGCACTTCATAGAGCATAGTGTTAATGTGTTTTCCATAGCTCTACTCACTGGGCTTTTAGCTCACCCCTCTCCCTTTACCTCCAGGCTTGCAGGTACAGGATATAGCAGGAGTCCGGATAGAGTAAAGAAGTCATGTTTATGTAATAGCTAGCAATGGACATGATCAAATTTCAATGTAATAGTGCAGTATAATTATGTAATGAGTTTTTATGGATGTTAGTGTGTGCTTGACCATAGATTGTTGTATCCCTTTTATACATGATCTTAGAGATTTATATGATGTTTATGTATACCAACTCAACAGATGTTATGTTGCCCATTGGGGGCACAGATGAGATCCCACAGAGGGATCAATGTTATGTTAATGTTATGCACAGGTTGAGTTTGGTTGATGTTCATAGAAAGAAAAGTTTTAATTTTTATGCATGTTGTTGATCATGTATGGGATTATACAGGTTCACAGGTTTTATGTCAGGCTTGCTACGGGTCCCGGCGGCCTTAAGTCGACCCGGATCCTAGCGCCGGTAGCAGTCCGATTTTCGGGTCGTTACACGTCCCGTGTGGGACTGGGTTGCGTACTAATGCAGAATGAGAGGGTGATTGCTTATGCTTCTAGACAGCTAAAGAAGCATGAGTTGAATTACCCCACACATGACCTTGAGATGGCAGCAGTAATCTTTGCACTCAAGATGTGGAGGCACTACCTCTATGGGGTTAAATGTGAGATCTTTACGGATCATAAAAGCCTGCAGTACATCCTGAGTCAAAGAGATTTGAATTTGAGACAGAGGAGATGGGTAGAGCTGCTGAGTGACTATGATTGCAAGATTCAGTATCATCCGGGTAAGGCGAATGTTGTGGCAGACGCCCTAAGCCGGAAGTCACTAGGCAGTCTATCCCACATCACGGCAGAGAGGAGACCAGTAGTGAAGGAGTTTTACAAGCTCATTGATGAAGGTCTACAGTTGGAGTTATCTGGTACAGGTGCCTTGGTTGCTCAGATGAAAGTGACACCCGTGTTTCTGGAGCAGGTGGCTCAGAAACAGCATGAGGACCCAGAGTTAGTGAAGATTGCCAGGACTGTTCAGTCAGGCAAGGACAGTGAGTTCAGATTCGACAATAAGGGGATCCTCCGCTATGGGAGTCGATTGTGTGTACCAGATGACATAGGGCTAAAAGGAGACATTATGAGAGAGGCTCATAATGCAAGATACAGCATTCACCCCGGGGCCACCAAGATGTATCAAGATCTGAAGAAAGTTTATTGGTGGCCAGCTATGAAGAAAGAAGTGGCACAGTTTGTGTCAGCCTGCGAAGTATGTCAGAGGGTGAAGCTGGAACATCAGAAGCCGGCTGGAATGCTTAACCCGCTACCTATTCCAGAGTGGAAATGGGAGAATATAGCTATGGACTTCGTAGTGGGGTTACCGGCGACGTCCAACAGATTGGACTCCATATGGGTGATTGTGGACAGACTCACCAAATCTGCTCACTTCATCCCTGTCAGGAGTGGCTATTCTGTGCACAAGTTGGCGCAGCTGTACGTTGATGAGATAATCAGACTGCATGGGGTTCCTGTTTCTATTGTGTCAGATAGAGGGCCCCAGTTCACCTCCAGGTTTTGGCGGAGTCTGCAGGTTGCCATGGGTACTAGATTGGATTTCAGCACTGCCTTCCATCCACAGACAGACGGACAGTCAGAGAGGACCATCCAGACCATAGAAGATATGCTGAGAATGTGTGTGCTGGACTTTGGCGGTTCTTGGAGGCAGCATCTACCTTTGGTGGAGTTTGCCTACAATAACAGCCATCATGCTAGCATCGGGATGGCTCCATATGAAGCTTTATATGGAAGGAAGTGCAGGTCACCTGTTTGCTGGGAAGAAGTTGGAGAAAAGGCCTTGGCAGGGCCTGAGCTAGTAGAGATCACCAGTAGGGTGGTACCCTTAATCAGAGAGAGAATCAAGACGGCTGCAAGCAGACAGAAGAGTTATGCAGACATCCGCAGAAGACTAGTAGAGTTTCAGGAGGGGGATCTGGTATTGCTCAAGGTGTCTCCAATGAAAGGAGTGGTTCGGTTCGGGAAGAAGGGTAAGCTGGCTCCGCGGTACATCGGACCCTTTGAAGTCCTGCAAAGGATTGGGAATGTATCGTACAAGCTGGATTTACCTGCTTCAATGGAGAGAATCCATCCGGTTTTCCATGTTTCTATGTTGAGAAAGTTCGTGTCAGATCCGGGCAAGGTTCTTAGTGAGCCTGATGTGGAGATCCAAGAGGATCTCACCTATGTTGAGCAGCCAGTACGGATCCTAGACACCCAGATCAGGAAGCTGAGAAACAAGGAAATCCCGATGGTGAAAGTCCTGTGGAACCACCACAATGTAGAAGAATGCACTTGGGAGACACGGGAGTCTATGCTCCGGCAATATCCTCATCTCTTTTAAGGTTAGTCTCTATGTGTTTTATGTGTATGATATGTTGTATGCCTTGCATGTGCTAGTTGAGGAACATTCGGGGACGAATGTTCTTAAGGGGGGGAGAATGTAATACCCGGCTAGACTCCGGTATCGGAATTCCTACCGTCCGGTGGAATCTTGGATGTCGGAAGCCTCTAGTAGGGTAAAACCATGTTTTATGAAATGTTTTAATGTGTTTTATGTTTTAAGCATGGAAGAAAATGAGTTTTTTGCATGAAAATAGCATTTGAGGAAAACTCAAGTTCGGCCGCCGAAACTCAAGTTCGGCCGCCGAACATGCATGTGTTTCGGGTGTGCTTTAGGCCCCCGAAAGCATAAGTGAGGGAAGTCCAGGTTTGGCCGCCGAACCTCAAGTTCGGCCGCCGAACATGGCATGCATGCGGAGGCACATTCGGCCCCCGAACGTGGTCTGGCCAGCCACTATAAAAGGGTCCCTTAGCCGAAAACAGGCGAGCTTTTCCCCATTTTCGGCCAAGGTGAGCTCTCCGCCGTCCCTCACCCATTTTTGATGTTCTTCCTCTAAATCTTTTAAGATTTTCACTTGTTTTAACTTGGTTTTGAAGATTTAAGCTTTTGAGCAAAGTTTTGGAGCTTTGGGAACTCAGGAGCTCATTTTCGTGGATCTCCAAGTTTAGGTCGTCTCCCTCTCGATCTTCAAGAGGTAAGAGCCGATCTTAAGCTCCTTATGTGTTTTAAATAAGTTTTATGCAAGATCTATGGGTTAGAATGCATGTTTAGGTTATGGTCATGTTTATGGGTATAAATGTGTGTTCTTGAACAATGTGAGTTGCTTGATGTGTTGTAGATGGGGTTTATGATGGTTTGAGACCCCTAGGAACATGTATGCTTGTGTTTGTGTGTTGTAGAATAGGTTTGATGCATGTTTGATAAGTTTGGAAGGCGAAATGTGCATTGGGAGCCAAGTTTCTGCCCTTTGGCAGAAACCATGTTCGGCAGCCGAAGGACTTTCGGCCGCCGAACATGGCTAGGAAGGCAGCCTTTTGGCTGCCGAAGCTTGCCCCCGAAAGGGAGACTTTCGTCTCTGTCGGACAGTTTCAGCCGCCGAAAGTGCCGCCGAACATGCATGAGTTTCGTCTCTGTCTGGGAGTTTCGGCTGCCGAAGGTGCCGCCGAACCTGCCTGACTTTCGGCTCTGGAGGGACTTTCGGCCGCCGAACCTGCCGCCGAAAGTGCCCTGTTCAGCCATTTCTTGCATGTTTTTATGTGATGTTTTCATGATGTTCTAGGGGGTTTTTGGGGAGTAGTTTATAGTTATGTTCAGGTGTGTTTGGTCCCTCATTTGAGTCCACCTGTGTAGGTTCGGACCCGAGGAACCGAGGACCCCAGCAGTGAGTCTAGCTGCTTCGGTGTTGTCAGAGTCTGCCAGAGGTGAGTGGAACTAAACTTAATCTTTTAAATTAAATGTTTTATCATGTTTCATGCATCATGATTATGCAATAGGGTGATTGCATTAGTTTCACGAATATGCCGCATTGCATCATGTGTTGTTGATGTGGGTGAATGTTGGATGACCCAATTAGTCCATGACAGGAAGACCAGGACCCCATTCTACGGCCTGGCACGGAAATGAAAGACCAGGACCCCATTCTACGGCCTGGCACGATTGTGGGACTCGAAGACCAGGAGCCCAGAGGAGGCCCTGGGATAATGGTAGGTAATGTATGTATGACAGGAAGACCAGGACCCCATGCTACGGCCTGGCACCATGTTAGCTTGGACTAATTGGTGACAAGTTCACCCAACCCTTATGTGAATTGTCTGTGTTATGATGCATTTCATTAAAGCATAGTGTTAATATGTTTTATAGTTCAGCTCACTGGGCTTTTAGCTCACCCCTCTCCCTTTACCCCCAGGCTTGCAGGTGCAGTATAGAGCAGGAGTCCGGATAGAGTAAAGAAGTCATGTTTATGTAATAGCTAGCAATGGACATGATCGAGTTGTAATGTAATGTCTTAATCAGTATAGTTATGTAATGAGATGATGTATATGGATGTTAGTGGTGTGCTTGACCATAGATTGTTGTATCCCTTTTAATATATGATCTTAGAGAATTTTATGATGTTTATGTAACCAACTCAGCATATGTTATGTCACCCATTTGGGGGCACTGATGAGATCCCACAGAGGGATCAATGTTATGTTAATGTTTATGCACAGGTTGAGTTTGGTTGATGAGTATGGAAAGAAAAGTTTTAAATTTTTATGTATATTGTTGATCATGTATGGGATTATACAGGTTTACAGGTGTTATGTCAGGCTTGCTACGGGTCCCGGCGGCCTTAAGCCGATCTGGATCCTAGCGCCGGTAGCGGTCCGATTTTCGGGTCGTTACAGCACGATTCTAGGACATAATTGAGGGCTCAATCAAAGGTCTAATTGTTCATATCATGTACTATATAAACTCTGTAACTTACTACACAAGAGGTAAGAAAATAAAAACAGTTTTCTTCCTATAATCTCAAGATGGTATCAGAGCAGGTTTCGGTCTAAAAATATAGCCATCCTGCAATAATCCTTTACCAGATACCCTTCCCAACTTCTTTCTCTCACCAAAACAACAATGGCCGACCTCCCCAGCCCGGTTGACCAATCCCAGGCAATAATTGATCCAATAGCAGACCTGTCACAAAAACTATTCCAGTTAATTCAGAATAGCCAAGATGGAAATCAGAAATCAGTGAACCAATTCACTCTTAATTCAGCACAGCCACCGTCCGACATAAAATTGAATGATTCCAATTATGTTGTATGGGCAAAGATGATGGAGTTGTTTATCACGGCACTACAAGGAGCCGCGAAAGGAGGAGGCACGGGTGTCCCTTATGATCGGAAAGGAGGTATTTTAGGGTTAGAAAGGAGGGCAAATGACCTTTCTACCCCTGTCTCTTTAAATAAATCTAAATGTGCCTCTGCTTGTTTTAATTCTAACAAGGTACAAAATACTAGTGGGTGGATATTTGATTCAGGAGCTACAGACACTATGACTAATGATTCTTCAGATTTTGTTGTGTCAGCCCCACCCTCAAAATCCAATATTCTAAACGCTACCGGTGGCTCTTTCCCGGTCATCGGTGGTGGTACCGTTTCTATAACCCCCACTTTAAATGTCTCCAACAGCCTCTATGTACCTTCCTTATCTTGCAAATTACTCTCTGTCAGTCAGATCACCAAACAGTTAAATTGCAGAGTACTCATGTATCCTCATTTTTGTGTTTTGCAGGATATTCATACGGGCACGGTACTGGGCCGTGGTACTGAGAAAGATGGACTGTACTATGTGGAGGAGATCTCAAGTACTGGATCAGCTCATTTAGCTCAAGGGTCCTCAACCCGACAGTTATGGCTCTGGCACCGGCGCTATGGCCATCCCTCAAGTGATTATCTTCGTACTTTGTTTCCTGAGTTTAAATCCATTGACATTCCAGTTTGTTCTTCATGTGTGCTTGCTAAGAGTCATAAGAGTACTTATCATATATCCACAAATAAATCTGATACTCCATTCTCAATAATACACTCTGATGTATGGGGGCCTGCCCCGGAAACTGTCTCCCCTGATTATAGATACTTTGTGACTTTTATTGATGATTGCACTCGTGTTACTTGGGTTTACCTGTTAAGACAAAAAAGTGAAGTGGCTGAGAAATTCTGTGATTTTTTCCGCATGATTAAAACCCAATTTCACAAGACCATTCAAGTCCTCCGATCTGACAATGGGGGGGAATTTGTCAATAACCATCTCCAAACCTTTTTCCGGGATAATGGGATCCTTCACCAAACTACTTGTCCTTATACACCACAGCAAAATGGGGTTGCTGAAAGGAAAAATCGACATATCCTTGAGACTGCCCGAGCCCTATTGTTTGAAGCCCAAGTTCCTCCTAAGTTTTGGTCTGAAGCAGTTGCCACATCCATTTACCTCATCAATCGACTTCCGTCTCGCGTCCTTAATTTCCAATCTCCCTTGCATACCTTGTCCTCTCATCACACCATCCCTTCCTTTCTCAACCTTCCACCTAAAATCTTTGGCTGTACAGTTTATGTTCACATTCCTAAAACACACCGCACTAAACTTGATCCATGTGCTCTTAAGTGTGTTTTCTTTGGTTATGGTGTCCATAAAAAGGGCTATCGGTGTTTTGACCCAATCTCTAAACGGCTCTTCACTACCATGGACTGCACTTTTCTGGAAGAGGAATATTTTTTTCCCTCGCCAACTAGTAGTGAGGGGGAGACAACGGCACAATCACCACCACTGCCAAATTGGCTTAGTCAGGAGGGGCCAGAACTTGATCATTCTTCTCTTCCTGAGTCTACACCAGAATTGGGAGACACTGACCATCTAGTACAGTCCTCGGTCTCAACGTCACAACCAGAACCTGACACCGTAGAATATCCTGAGGAACACACAACTGAGGTATGTGAATCTGAACTTTCCCCTAGTTCTAATAACCTTACTACTGAACCCATTTCCCTTGAGGTTTCTGAAACAGGCCAATATGTCCTACCCCCTCGGAATAATAGAGGAATTCCACCCAGGAGATATGATCCAGAATTCGAGGCAGCCAGGCCCAGATACCCTGTGGCAAATGTTACCAGAGGAGAAAGACTATCACCTCAGTTGGTCAACCTACAGAAAAACATTTGCTCAGAATGGATATCAAAGGATGCCACAGAGGCCCAGAAGGACAAAAGATGGGTTGAGGCGATGGAAACCGAGATGGATGCCCTGGAGAAAAACAAGACCTAGGAAAAATGCTGGCTACCCAAGGGAAAACGACCAGTGGGATGCAAATGGGTGTTTACCATAAAGTATAAGTCAGACGGAACGGTGGACAGATATAAAGCTAGACTTGTAGCAAAAGGATATACTCAGACTTATGGAGTTAATTATTCTGAAACATTCTCTCCAGTAGCAAAAATTGATACAATACGGGTCCTATTCTCTCTAGCTGCAAACCTAGACTGGCCACTTCACCAATTTGATGTGAAAAATGCTTTCTTACATGGTGATCTGGAGGAGGAAGTATACATGGATGCTCCACCAGGGTTCATGAGTGGATATAGAAGGGGAGAAGTGTGTCGATTGAGGCGAGCCTTGTATGGGTTGAAACAGTCACCCAGAGCATGGTTTGGGAGATTTACTCAAGCAATGAAGAAAAATGGATATCGACAGAGTAACTCCGATCACACTCTATTCTTGAAGAGGCAAGGAAGGAAGATCACGTGTTTGATTATATACGTGGATGACATGATTATAACTGGAGATGATGTGGACGAAATCAAACAACTGAGGGACAACTTATTCCAAGAATTTGAGATGAAAGACCTGGGGATGCTAAAATATTTTCTTGGAATCGAAATTCTCAGATCAAACCAGGGAATTCTAATATCACAGAGAAAGTACATTCTTGATCTGTTAACTGAAACAGGAATGATAGATTGCAAACCAGTCGATACTCCGATAATGGTCAATCACGAGTTGAGCAAGGACTCAAAAGAAGGACCCACAGACAGGGGGAGGTACCAGAGACTGGTAGGAAAACTGATTTATTTATCACACACCAGACCAGACGTGGCATATGCTGGGAGTTTGGTAAGTCAGTTCATGCATGATCCAAAACAAGACCATATGGAGGCTGCATTAAGAATCGTTCGATATTTGAAAGGAACAGCTGGGATGGGCATGTTGTTCAAAAAGAATGGCCATTTCAGTATCAGTGGATATACGGACGCAAGTTGGGCAGGAGATCTCTCTGACAGACGATCTACTTCAGGATACTTTACCTTTGTCGGAGGAAATTTGGTAACGTGGAAAAGTAAAAAACAGAAGGTGGTGGCACTGTTAAGTGCTGAAGCAGAATTCAGGGGAATAGCAAAAGGACTGGCAGAACTCCTATGGATTAGAAAGTTGATGTTTGAGCTTGGATTCCCATCAAAGGATGCAGCTGAACTCCATTGTGACAACAAGGCGGCAATAAGCATTTCTGAAAATCCAGTTCAGCATGATCGAACAAAACATGTTGAAATAGACCGACATTTCATCAAAGAAAAGTTGGACAGTGGTCTGATATCTTTACCTTTTGTTCGATCAGAGGATCAATGGGCGGACATCCTAACCAAAGCAGTAGCTGGATGAATATTCCATGAGGTTTTGGGCAAGTTGGGTATGCTAGATCCACATGAACCAACTTGAGGGGGAGTGTTGGAAAGAATCCTCTGCCATGATTGTAAATCAATCAGTTGTTGGAAAGAATCCTCTGCCATGATTGTAAATCAGTCAGTGATCAAATCTTACCATATTTAGCATAGCACGATTCTAGGACATAATTGAGAGCTCAATCAAAGGTCTAATTGTTCATATCATGTATTATATAAACTATGTAACTTACTATACAAGAGGTAAGAAAATAAAAACAGTTTTCTTCCTATAATCTCAAGAACCTCTATACCTTCACTTCCAATACGCTGTAATCTTCTTCTTCAACACACCGTAATCTCTATTTGGATATCATCATCAAGTCTTTTTATAAATCAATTTTTTATTTTAAAATATATATATTTTTCTTATTTCATATATAAAAATGAAATAATAAATTAAAATATTAAATCTTAATAAAAAAATATAAGATATTTCAGATTAAGTAATATTGTTCATATAATTTTTTATGTAATTTTTATAAATTTAGAAATATTATTAAATGAAGTTTATTTTTTTGAAGTCATTATTAAATGAAGTTTAAAATTTTTAAAAATTAAATAATTAGTATTTTAATTTAAGAGAATAAATAAATAATTTTTCAAAACAATGTTAACCGTCCATGAATGATTTAATTAAAAAAATTATTTAATTATATTTTTATATTAATTTATCTGTAAAACATAATTAAAGATTGTAATAAAGTTAAATAAATATAATCTACATCTTTAAATATTTATAAAGTAATGTCTGAAGAAACTTTTTAAATGATAGTTGAAAAAATTATTTTTTTAAAAAAGTATAATATTTTAAATTGAAAATATTATAATAATATATAAATTGATTAGTATTAATTATATTTTATATTTAAGTTTTTGTAAATTTTTTTCAATATCAAATAAAATTTAATATTTTGAAAAGAAATATAATTAAAAAATAATAAAATTTAATAGTTTTTTAAGAATATAATAATTTTTAAAAAAAATATTTAATACGTTCTATTTTTTTTATTAGTTTAAAATTTTTTGTTGTTGTATTATAATAATATATAAATTGATTAGTATGAATTTTATTTTATGTTTAAGTTTTTGTAAATATTTTTTAATATGTAATAAAATTTAATATTTTTATAATAAATGTAATTAGAAAGGAAATAAAATTTAATAGTTTTTTAAGAATATAATAATTTAATTTTTTTAAAAAATATTTAATCCCTTTTATTTTTTATTATTTTAAAATTAATTTTTTTTGTATTGTAATAAAATTAATTTTTTGAAAATAATAAAATTAATTTTTTGAAATTAATTTTTGTATTATAATAAAATTAATAAAATATTTAATTTTTGTATTATAATAAAATTATAATAAAATATTTAATTTTTGTATTATAATAAAATTAATAAAATATTTAAAATTAATTTTTGTATTATACTAAAATTAATTTTTTTTGTATTATAATAAAATTAATTTTTTAAAATTAATCCGTTCTATTTTTTTGTATTAAAATTAATTTTTAAAAAATATAATAATTTAAATTCTTAAATTATTTCATCCGTGTATTTCGTTTTTAATTTTTTTAAAATTATTATTTATTTTAATTTTTATATTATAATAGTATATAAATTGATTAGTAATAATTTTATTTTATGTTTAAGTTTTTTTAAATAATTTTTAATATGTAATAAAATTTAATTTTTTAAAATAAATATAATTAAAAATGTAATAAAATTTAATAGTTTTTTAAATATTAAATTAAAATATTTAATAAAAATAGTAAATAATTTATCTAAATGTAATTTTTTTATAGTCATGTTATTATTCCAATTACATTAACACCATCCTATTTTTTATTTTTTTTTTAATGTAGTGTTAAATTTGTTGTGAATTTTGGATAAAATATTTATTGTGATTTTAGGATGGAATATTTGTTGTGATAGAATATTTATTGTGATTTTTAATAGAATATTTGCTCTGATTTTTGGATAGAATCTTTTTATAATATGTATATTATTGTAGTGTTAAATTATGTACAGTTATTTATTGAATAAATAGTGTTTGAATATTGTTAGTGATTTTAAATATAATAAAATTGGTGAATGTGTATTAGTATAGTATTTTATTGTGGTGTAATATTGTATATTATTTTGTATAATTAGATATGGAGGGAAGACGCAACCGTCGTGACCGTCGTGATTACATTTTTCCGGGTCCCAATGATCCATCGTTGTTATATGGACAAGCTAAATATCGGTCTGAGGTTATATGACAACAAACTATAGAAAATGGGGCGATAGTTTGTAGAAAAACGGGTACAATTTTACGTTTGGACGATATTCCAGATCAAATAATACCTCACATGCAGCATACAGATTTCTATGGTTTAATATAGCTAGGTTTTTTTGCTTTGGATTGGCATTTAATTACGGCCCTTATTGAGCGGTGGCTACCAGAGACACATACATTTATGTTTTCCGACGGGAAATGACCATAACCCTTTAGGATGTAGGGCTAATAACCGGGTTGCCTGTCAATAGTGCAGCAGTTATAGGCCGATCACGCCACCATTGGCCATCAGTTTGTGAGACATTATTAGGTGTCGTTTCACCTAACAATGCCATAAGAGGGTGTTATCTGAAAATGATCTGGCTAGCTAAGGAGTTTAGTCAACTTCCAGATAATGCTGATGAGGAAGTTGTAGAGAGGTTCGCACGAGCATACATTTTGAGGGTCATTGGATCTTTGTTTAGTGATACATCTGCTTCATGTGTGAACCTAATGTTTTTACCTCTGCTAGCCGATCTGGAAGAAACCGGCAACTATAGCTGGGGTGGGGCATGTCTGGCATGGTTGTACAGACAGTTATGTAAGGTTACAAATCCGAAAGTTATGCAGATGGCTGGTCCATTGTTCATTCTTCAGATATGGGCATGAGACCGTATTACAGCAGTTTCGCCTACACTGTCTAACCGGATATCACATCATAACGCTCCATTAGGCAGCAGGTGTGTGATATTATATTACTGTTTTTTTTAATTAATATTTAAAGAAATGCTTGCTAATATAATATGTTGTGCAGGTGGAATAATGTCAGACAGATTACGGAGATTGTCACCAACATATTAGTGGAGATGCATTACCAGCTTGATCGTTTATTACTCGAGCAGGTAATATTGTTAAAATAAATTAATAATTTAAATGTACATTAATTATGTTATAACAATTGAATGTTCATTTTAGGTCATTTGAGAGCCTTGCACTAATGCCCTGATTGAGTCACTTCCGGAATACTGTCGCCAAGGACGAGAAATTTGGAGAGCTGTTGTTCCACTTGTCTGCTTTCATATTATAGAGTGGCATCAGCTGGATCGGGTTATGCGACAGTTTGATATGCAACAGCATATTCTTGCTGAACCTCAACAACCTGCTGCACTCCCGAGATAGAAGAATAATAACTGGCCCACCAGCAACAGAGCCACTCCATTTCCACTCAGAGTATATGGAGTGGTATCGTAGGGTGTCCAGACACTGGATTTCAGTTAAAGGAGCAGCAATGGGATCAGGGGTAAAAAATTTATGGTTTTTATGTCATTTTAAATAATAATAGCACATTTTAAATATTATAATTGATTATATGTTGTGCAGGAGGATGGTCTGAAACATATGTACGCTATTGCTACCAACCCGACAACTGGGAGCATGATAGCTATTTGCGACCTCATACAGTCTGTTTCTTTTTGTATGATGGAAGAGAGGCACCAAACACAGTTGTCAGCTTCACATCCAGCACCTGCTGCATCGCTCAACATGGCTGACCCAGATGACCAACCTATTCCAGATTCTATTTCACGTGGTAGTAGGGGTAGGACTTGTGGTCAAGGCCTCCTATTGTCCCTACCAAAAGGGAGGAGGTCTCCTCCCATAGGGTTTCAATCAGATATGGTTGTGTGTATTTCTTTTGTGTGTTTTTGTGCTTTTCTTGATATTTTCTTGCAAGATGGAAGGGTTTTACTTCATTTAGCTTCTTTGAGGAGAACAACTTTCTCATATTAGTTGGGGATGCCTTCTGCTTCCTTTACCTGTTGCTTTAGCTTCTCTTCCTTTTCTACATCCTTTTCATCATAAGCACAGTTGTGAGCTCATGTTTTCTAACAGATGAGCAGACTGCATTTTCTCGATATGTAGTATCTCCGGTGTCCTTATCCACCCTCACGGTGGCCGACACTTAATGACTATGTTGAAGAGCTTTATGCCACCACCCTCATTAGACGGTGATGATCTTATTCTTCTAGTGACTATTGGTCCTAATATAGTTGTAAAGTTGCTCAACTTCTCCACCTTTGATTATTTTCTAAGGTGAAGATAGCTTAATGATGATGTTTCTAGGAGATAGGGGAACTAGCGGTCTAGGAGATACATCCTTTTAATTGTTCACCTGCCCTAGCGTTGTCCTTTGAGTTTTTGGCTTATGGACCTTATGCTTAGTCTTTAGTTGTTGCATTTCCAGTAGCCTTTTTTTTAAAAAAAAAAAATTTGAGCTCTTGATTAATCTCTATAAAAGCCTTTGACCTTAATTTCTCATCTTAATAAATGATACTCTACTTTTTATAAAAAAAAAAATCCTTAACTCAGAGCTTCTCGAATGGCCTAGCACCTCAACGATATCCCGCAATATATGAAAGAGGACAAAACTGCATACTACCTCTTACAAAAACACCAATTTAATTTGTAACAACTAATCTAATCTCATCCCACTTATACTGACTGTAACACTCATTGCATTTGAAGTGTAACAATAGAGGATGCACCCACTTTAAAATAAAATTCGCAATCCTATAAGGAGAGGAACCACAAATGTACATCGCTTGGCAGCACGACATTCTTATAAAGATCGAGTAGCTAGCAATATAATATATTTGAACCGAAGATAATTTAGTTCAATTTTTTCCTTTAAACTATATTGTTACGGTTTAACTAAAGAGTCCAAACTTTATTGTACCAAACTTTTAAAATTAGTTCTTTTTTATCTAATTTCAATTTGCAAAAACAGTGAATATTTCTACTTATCAATATAACTATATGTTTTTTTTTAAGAAAAAAAGTCCATGATAAAATTAAAGATTTTGGTAAAGTTACGAAAATAATATCCGGTTAATAGGTTAACTATGATTTAAAAAAAAAAAAATAAACAAGCTTATGTGTCACATATAACTTCATACATGACGAATAAAAAAGTAATCGATTTTACTTATTGCTGTGTGAAATTATATATATTTTTTAAATTTAAATTTAAAATTAAATAAAATTGTAACTAATTTTGAAATTAATTTTATTTTGTCAAGATTTATAGAAGTGGGATAAATGATCAAAATAACTCATGTTTAGCTTTTTAATGTTAATAATTCTACTTTTTAATACAATTAATTATGATTATATATTTATATTCGAGATATTTTATAATTAATTTTGAAAAAAAAAATCATGTTTTCTTTGTATATTTTGATTTTGTTGGATTATATATATTTTTAATTTGTTAGCCTCTATTTTGATCAAAATTATATAATTTTAATATTTAAATTAAAAGTAATATTTTATTATTAGAAATATAATATTGTATTGAGGACTATGTTTTTTTCCCCTCCTGAAACAGATCGTTGATAATTTTATTAATTCACGATTAATCATATCAATGGGTCATTTTTAAATTCAAAAGAATTAAATTAGCTCCTCAGTTGTTTAATTAGATTAATCATATCAATTTTAATTAATTTATTATATATATATATATATATAAGTGAGGAGGAATAATATAATTTTTCATAATATTTTTAAAATTTTAAATTATTTATAATATTATTTAATTTAATTATTTAAATAATTGATAATTTTATTATTTAAAATAGATGATAATTTTATTTTAAATTAATTTTAGTTAATTAAAAATTTTTTAAAAGATATATAAAAATATAAAATGATTAATTTTATTATTTTAAATTAATTTTGCAGTTTATTAAGAAAATATAAAGTAAAGATTTCAATTAATTTAAATACCTCTAAATTAATTTAAATATCATTAAATTAATTTTAAAATAAGAATTATTAAAATAATATGATTAAATATTAGATAAATATTAAAAAGATTATTAAAATAGTAAATTCTATTTTTAAAGTAAAAGTTAAAATAAAAAGTTAAATTTAATTAATGAATATTAAAAATATTAATAAAATAAAAATAAATTAAAATAACAGGTATATAAAATCACCAATTTTTTTAGTGAATTAATAATTTAAAAATATTTCACTTAAATATGTCTTTTCTTTTAATTTTTATAATTTATCTATATTATATACTGAAAATAGGAAGTTTTTTATTTGTTAAATTAATTTTAGAAATTAGTTAAGAAAATAATAAAATATATAAATTTATTAATATTTAAAAAACTTAAATTAAATTAGACATATTTAAATTTAAAATTTATTATATTATAAAAAAATTGATAACACATAAACTAAAATTATATTATGAATTGTAAAAAAAAAATTACCATTGAACTTTTATCTTATAAATTTCATAATTATTTTTATTATGATTGATTAAAAAATAAATTTATTATTATTTAATTTTTTTAATATAATTAATTTTTTTATTTAAATATAATTATATATTATTATAAAATTTATCAATTATAATCTTTGTAATTTATAAATTAAATTAAATAATTATACTTTAAAATTAGATCAACTTTATAATTATTTATATATATATCGGTCTTTATTTTTATACTATTCTTATAATTTGAGTTAAAATATAGATATGTAATAATGTAGATTTTTTTTATTAAATAAATCTTTTTATAATTATATCTTAAACTTTTATTTTTCTCAATAATTTCACTTCAAATCGTGGTTATTGAATTAATTTTACCTTATTTAACACTCATTATTAATGGTTAGAAACTACAGAGTTCAATTGTTAAAAAAAATAAAAGTTTAAGGTATAATGGTAAAAAAAAGTATAAATTTTAATTTTTCAATTTTTTAAAATAAAAAATTTATCTTTTTTTTTATTTTAAATATTTACTCTCATAAAATATGAATATTTTTTTTATCATTTCTGTAAAAATTATAATATTTTTTTTTTGTTGATCATATCAAAAACCACTTAAAGAGTAATAAGTAAATATAGAACTCGAAATAAATAGATTGCAATTATAAAAATGAGTAAATGTTTTTTTTTTTTTTTACTTTTTTTCTTGAAAAAGGAATGAAATGTATTTATTCTGGACTAAGTTTTTTTTTACAAAAATAATTATAATTTATATTATATTATTTTTAATAATTTTTTTTTAAATCACGTTCGGACAAATTATTCACTTTTAACCTCATTTAAAAAACAAATCATGTTTTACAAGTGGTTGGCTTTTAAGGTCAACTTTTTCTTGGCCGAAGATTTAGGGTAGCTCTTGACAAAAAAGAAAGAAGTGTAGCCAAAAGTACCAAGCCATATGACATAATGAAGAACATATGTTTGTTAAAAAAAAATGTTATATATATAATAAAAAAGAATGAAGACATTTACAAATATGCAAAACTTGTATGAAATTTAAAAAAAAAATTAAAGGAACTTCATTCGATTGATTTATTTTTATTAATTTTTGAAATAATTTTTTAACTAAAAAAATTTATTTAAAAGTAATAAAATTATACATAATTTTATAAATATTATGTTCTTATAAATGGATATTTTAAAATAAGGTTTAAATTCTTATCCCATACTATATTTGCCGTATGTTTTGAAACTCTAGCCAGCATTTCGTACCATACCAAACCGATTTTTTTTTAAAAGGAAACCCAATTTATTTATATATTTAGTTTTGATTCTTTATTAAAAATTGAATCAGAATCGAACTGAAATCATATCGAACTCGTATCGTATTAAAACTGTATAAAAATCGATTATATATATATATATATTAATACTATAATTCTAATATACTGTTCTAATAATATATTTTATATATCATATAATTTCAATAAAATTACAAATATTATTTGAATATTAAATTTTTTTATCATTTTATGTAGTCAATTTAATTAATTGATTATAATTTATTTTATATAAATAGATTTTATATATATATATATATATATATATATATATAATAACAATATAAAATTATTATATCTTTTATTTTATTGTTAATTATTAAATATTTATAATAGTATAATTTAACTAATTTTATTATTTAATTAAAATTTATTCCATCTAAATAGATTATGTATATACACTATCTCAATTTTAATTTAATTATACTAATAGAATATAAATTACTAAAATAATTATATGTAGATCGATATATATATATATATATATATATATATATATATATATATATATATATATATATATATATATATATATATATATATATACTTATAATTATTATTAGTAATTAATGTTACAAAATATCCAACCAAGAGAAGTTGTGAATTGTCCCTATAAAATAGGACCACGTGGCAAGGATCGGATGAATAGGAAAAGTGGCCCACCTAAAGAAGGAAGATCCGAATACTCTAATGTCCGAATCATCATTAAGACTCGCCCGTCCCCAATAGAAAGAGTCTTGGTGCTAAGTTACCATTAATGAAGACAGCTCAGCATATGTCCATTACGCCTACGATTGCGGGACTCCCTCTTATTAGCTGGCGATGTCCCATATCAAGCAGATGGCTACATTACCGCTGTATTATCAGGAAAATACCATGTTCGACTCTATCTCTTACAGTATAAAAGGAGAACAATCACAGAGGCAAAGATGCGTTATTCTTTAACACTATTCTAGTTCTTAGCAATCTATCACCTTCTTTCTATCCCTCAAGAGTCTGACTTGAGCATCGCAGTGGCTGCCGTGGGCATCCACCACTGTCTCACTTTTCCTTCTTTGCAAGTTCCAACCAATCACAGCAACGTTTCTTTCTGACCACGTCATTCATCTAATTTGAGTAACATCATTTGATTTTGCTGCCGAGAGGCTCCATTAGACTTTCTTTGTTTATTTGGATTCACACCGGGCTCTTGTCCCTTTTCCTCTTTAAAAAGGAAATTTTCTTCTTTATCTCTTGAAATGGCCAAAATTGTACATGTCATCACAGAAGGACCTGACAAAGACAAAGGGAAAAATAAGTGTGTAGCAGATAATGTCCTATCTGTCCATCAAGAACCACAAACCAAGCAAAAGGTAAGATTCGGCCCTGCTGACAAAGCGATCAGATTCTTTCAAAATGTCCCGCTGTTAATTAAGATCCTCCTAAATCGATACGAGATAAGGCAAGTATTGATGGATATAGGTCGTTCTATTAATCTTCTCATCTTAAATATTTTTAACAAGTTAGACTTGGATAAAAACAGTCTTCTCAGAGTTTTCTTTCCTTTAGTAGGATTAGAAGATAAGATCGTGGCAATGCTAGGTACCATCAACCTTCCTCTAGTAGTGGGTGATAAAAATTATAGGCGAGAGTTGTATGCAGAGTTCACACTGGTAGATATCCCATTTGCATACTATGTGATACTCAACTGTCCAGTCCTGAACTGGGTGCTATGTGTCTTAAGTTTTCAGCTCTTGGGGGGAATAGCAGTGGTCCAATGTAATATGAGGGTAGCCAAAGAAGGCTACGGGAAAGCAACCATGCCCATCGACTTGTTGGAGAAGCTGAAATCTCATGTAAAGCCAGAACCCACTGACCTGGTAGAGGAGGTCCAGATAGGCAAGGAGCGAAAGGTGCGGCTTAGCACTGCATTAATTGAGGAAACAAAGGCTCATCTAATAGGATTGCTAAAAGCCCAGTAACTACTTTCTCTTGATCTCTAAAAGATGTAATAGGTGTGGACCCGACTCTCATTATACATAAGCTAGCTATTGACAAGACCGTCAAACCAGTCCAACAAAAGAAAGAAATTTTGCACTAGAGAGGTAACAGGTGATCAAAGAAGAGGTTGATAAGCTTTTAAGTACAAGATTAATAAAGGAAGTCTAGTACCCCACATGGCTGACCAATGCCGTCCTAGTAAAGAAAGCTAACGAAAGGTGGAGGATGTGCGTGGATTTTATTGACCTGAATAAAGCATGTCCAAAAGCTCATTACCAATTATCATCCATTGATAAATTAGTAGACTCGACCTCAAGTCACGGAGTAACCTCCTTCCTTGATGCCATTTCAAGATACCACTAAATCATGATGGATACTGAGGATACAAAGAAAACTGCGTTCATAATAGATGAAGGAGTTTATTGCTATAGAGTAATGCTTTTTGGATTAAAAAATGCAAGGATGACGTACCAAAGACTGGTGTTAGAAATCTTCAAGGACATAGTGGGATTACAAGTTGAAGTGTAAGTGGACGACATGGTAGTAAAGAGCCAATCCTTGAAAGACAATTCAAAAGATACCCGTAAAGTTTTTGACATCCTGGACAAGGCAGGTATAAAGTAAAACCCTAAAAAGTGTACCTTCGGACCAAAAGTTGAAAAGTTCCTAGGTTATATAATCTCAGAAAGAGGTATAAAGGCAAATCCTGAGAAGATTAGTGCCATCTAAAATATGGAAGCACCCAAAACTGTTAATGAAGTATGGAGGCTGAATGGGCGAGTCACTGCTCTAGGTCATTTCATATCATGCTCGGCCAAAAGGTGTCTTCCATTCTTCAAAGTCTTAAAAGATAAAGGTGATAGAGCATAATTTAGACCATATTATCATGATGTTATTGATGTTAATTTACACTTTCTCTATCTAATTTTGTGATTTTAATTTTATTCTGCAGAAAATGGTGTAAAGAGACAATGTGGTGAAAATGCCCCTAAAACTGCCTAAAATGGAGTAAAAGAGAGCGAGCATGCCAAGTGCAACTGAAAGGAGCCAAATAAGGAAAGTAATTTGAAATTCAAATTTCAAATCCTTAAGAGAATTCAAAATTCAAAATCAAGATTCAACTCATTAAGGAAAGTGCTAAATAAGGAAAGTGCTATATAAAGAAAGTGCAGTCAATATAGCAGTTTGAAATTCAAGATCTTCAAGAACTCTTTTCCTTATTGAAGAAGCCAAATCTCTAGAAGATGCACATTGAAATTTGAAATTCAAATTCAGCTTGTCAAAGAAGCCAAAGAAGTCACACATGCCACCTCAAGTCTTGCACATTCAAAAGAGAGGCTCAACCTCATCAATGCAAGATATGGGCGGCATGGGCAGCACTTGGGCAGCAAGTAAGGACCTAGAGCAACACTTTCAACTATAAAAAGACACATAAGGAGCCTCCCCATGCTTTTTCTACTCTCCCTTGGGAACACATACGGGATTGCAAGTGGCACCATCTCTCCTTCTTCCTTTATTTTTTTGTTTTGTTTCAGCCATGAGTGGCTGAAACCTTTTATTCTAGTTGAAGATTAGGTGATACTTTGGTTGTTTTATGGATTGTGAGATCTGAATATAAGTTGTTTATCTTTTGGTTATTCAATATTTGTACAATTTCATACTTGATTCCATTATTGCTTTGTTATTATGATCAATGTGGCCACTTGATTCTTGATTGCAAGGTAATATATTGTTAGTTTGAATAATTTTGAGTCCGTAATTGCTTGGATTGTTCAAACATAAGAACACTTGGTGTAAAAACTAAGGAAGTTGCATAATTTAGCAATATCACCATGCGTTTGAGTAGCTAGGATTAGATCTCTCTATTTCTTAATGCAATTGACAGTTGTTTTGATGCTTAAGGCCCAAGGACATTCCTTGGCAACTTGTTGATTAGTGATTAATTAGAGGATGTTCCCTAATTGGTTTACGATTAAGGAGAGATATGGTGGTGAGAAGCGTCTTCCATCTCCATAACTAATCTATTGAATCTATCAAGGGAAACTAAGTGTCAATAATCAATCCCATCAACTGAAGTGGATCCAATTCTTCAACTAGATCTTTCTCATTATTGAAATCTCTTTACTTTTATTATTCGCTTTCTTTTATTGCTTTCAGATTTAGATCAATTCAATCAATCTCAAAACCTCCTTTTTTACTTTACTTGCACTTTATTTTTATTTTGCTTTTGGTTTCTTTGCTTTCAGTTAATTCTCTTGGTCTTGAGAAGGAAGATAGGTAAGTTTTCAATTCCCTGTGGATTCGATCCTTTCACCACTATCTACAGTTATAAGATTGTTGATAACCAGAAAGGTTATTTTTGACCGGCTTCGACAACCGCGAGTCAAAAGGTAAGTTTGAATGGGAGAAGAATGTGCAGAGGTGTTTGAAAGTTTAAAAACCTTTTTATCATCCCCTTTGTTCCTAAGCCCACCTGTTGAATGCGAAGTTTTGTTTCTATACTTATCCATAACACAGGAAACAGTTTGCTCAGTACTCATTCAAGAAAATAATAGGGAGTAAAACCCAGTATATTATGCCAGTAAAGTGTTGAAGGAGGCAAAGTTGAATTACCCTCCTTTAGAAAATTTGGCGTTTACAGTTCTGATGTCAGCCACAAAGTTGCGATCATACTTTAAGTCGCACACCATAAAAGTTAGAACAGATTACCCTTTGCTTAAGGTTCTATACAAGCTAAAGGTTTCAAAGCGATTATCCATCTGGACAGTAATATTGCCAGCCTATGATATCAGGTATGTTTTAAGAAAGGTAATAAAGGCTTAGGTGCTAGTTGATTTTGTTGCAAAAATGACTCCATCGTTAAAACCTTTGGAGTCTCCTGAGTCAATCATAGATGAATGGAAAGTCTGGGTAGACGGAGCTTATGGGGCCGTGGGTTCTGGAATAGGGATCTTACTACAATCTCAAACCGGTATAAAGTTTTGATATGCGACAACACCACCAACAATGTAGCCGAATATGAGGCTGTAATAATGGCCTAAAAATCATCAATGAATTTGGTATACAAAAATCAATTATTTTTAGTGACTCACAATTGATTGTTAATCAGTGCCAAGAATAATTCAAAGTCCGAGAACTAAATCTTATCAAGTACGAGAAAAAGGTTCAGTCCTTGATGGAAAGGATAAGAGATGGGCAGGGCAGTTGCAAACTTTGCAAGGTGGCCAGAGGCAACAACGAGATGGTGGATCTTCTAGCTAAGATGGCAGCAACGTGTGAACAGCACTTGACCCAACCATTTCAGTTCAAGGAACTACACACCCCAGCAATGGAGGCGAAAGGATCATTCCCTATAGAGGAGGGGGTGATCAGTCCAAATTTAGACCATTTTGTCATGATGTTATTAATATTAATTTACACTTTTTCTGCCTAATTGTGTGGTTTTGATCTTATTTTGCAGAAAATGGTGTAAAAAGGTAATTTGATAAAAATACTCTCAAAACTGCCTAAAATAGGACAAAGGAGAACAAGTATGTTTGCACAAGCCAAGTCGCACCTAAAGAGGAGATAAATAAGGAAAGTGATAAATAAGGAAAGTACATTCAGCAGAGTAATTTGAAATTTAAATTTCAAATATTCAAGAAGCTTCTTCCTTATTTAGGAAGCCAAATCTCAAGGAGATGCACTTGTCTCCTAAGCATTCAAAATTTAAAATTCAAAAGAGGACATTCAAAATTTGAAATTCAAAAGAAGGCTGCACCTCACAAGGAAACCTAGGGCAATACATGCATCTATAAAAGGACAACATAAGTGGCCGAACCACTCTTCCCTTGACACAATCGGCGCACCACTCTTCTCCAAGCCAAGGTCGCCGACCATTCTCTCCTTCTTCCCTTCTTCTTCTCTTTCTTTTTGAGTTTTGTTTCAGCCATGAGTGGCTGAAACTCCTTTTTCTAGTTGAAGATTAGGTGAAACTTTAGTTGTTTTATGGATTGGGAGATCTGAACATACATTGTTTATCTTTTATTTTTCAATATTTATGCAATTTCATGCTTAATTCTATTGTTGCTTTGTTATTTAGATCAATAAGGTCAATTGATTCTTGATTGCAAGATAAGAATTTGTTAGTTTGGATAGTTTTAAGTCCGTAATTGCTTGGATTATTCAAACATAAGTAACTCTTGGTGTAAAAACTAAGAAAATTGCATGATCTAGCAATATCACCATGCGTTTGGGTAGCTAGAATTAGGTCTCTCTATTTCTTAATGCAATTGACAGTTGTTAGATGTCAAAGGCCCAAGGACGCTCCATGGCAACTTGTTGATTAGTGATTAGTTGGAGGACGTTCCCTAATTAATTTATGCTTAAGGAGGGATATGGTGGTGAGAAGCATCTTCCATCTCCATAACTAATTTATTGAATCAAACAAAGGAACCTAAGTATCAATGATCAATCCCAACAACTGAAGTAGATCCAATTTTTCAACTAGAGCTTTTCTCATATTTGAATTCCTTTACTTTAATTATTTGCTTTATTTTATTGCTTTCAGTATTAGTTTAATTCAATCAATCTCAAAACCTGTAATACCCGGCTAGACTCCGGTATCGGAATTCCTACCGTCCGGTGGAATCTCGGATGTCGGAGACCTCTAGAAGGGTAAAATCATGTTTTCACAAATGTTTTCATGTTTTAATGATTTTTAAGTAAGAATGAATTTGAGTTTTTAAATGAAAAAGACCATGGAACCTTTACCAAGTTCGGCCGCCGAAAGTCATGTTCGGCCGCCGAACGTGGATAGGTTTTGGGAGCACTTTTGGCCTCCGAAAGTTTTGTTTGGGGGAAACCGGGTTCGGCCGCCGAACCTCATGTTCGGTCGCCGAACATGCATGAGATGTGGGGGCACGTTCGGCCCCCGAACGTGAACTGGCCAGCCCCTATATAAGAGCTCCATGGCTGAAACGGGCGTGTTTGCTCCCCATTTTTGGCCACGGTGAGTTCTTGCTCCTCCATGGTTCGTTTTTGATGATTTTCCTTCAAACCTTCATGTTTTAACAAGGTTTATGTCGTTTTGAAGAGATTTGAGCAAGTTTTGGAGTTTTGAGGTTCAAGAACTCAAAATCTCCCACCTCCGAGTTTAGGACGTCTCTCTCTCGATCTTCAAGAGGTAAGAGCCGATCTTAAGCTCATTTTATGTTTAAAGTAAGTTTTATGCAAGATCTATGGGGTAGAATGCATGTTTAGCTCATAGTTAGGTTTTTGAGTTAATGTTATATTTTGAGCAATGTGGCTTGGATTGTGTTGTTGTTGTGTGTTGTAGTTGGGGTTTTAGGTAGTTTGAAACCCCTAGGAGCCAATGTGTGTATTTTTGCATGATTTGGTGAGTTATATGCATGTTGGATTGGATGGGAGAAAATTTTGTGCAAAGGGAGCCAAGTTTCTGCCCTTTGGCAGAAACCAGGTTCAGCAGCCGAAGGAACTTTCGGCCGCCGAACATGGCTTGGGAGGCAGGCCATTCAGCTGCCGAAGTTGCCCCCGAAAAGAGACTTTCGTCTCTGTCTGGGACTTTCGGCCGCCGAAGGTGCCGCCGAACCTGCCTGGGTTTCGGCTATGGAGGGACTTTCGGCCGCCGAACCTGCCGCCGAAAGTGCCCTGTCCAGCCTTCCTTTGCATGTTTTTGCATGATTGTTTTGAGGTATTTTAGGGGGTTTTTGGGGGATGTTTTAGAGTTATGTTCATATATGTTTGGTCCCTCATTTGAGTCCACCTGTGTAGGTTCGGACCCGAGGAACCGAGGACCCCAGCAGTGAGTCAGTCACTTCAGAGTCAGTAGAGCTTCAGCCAGAGGTGAGTGGAATAACTCTTATGCTTTTAAATAAATAAATCAGTTTTAGCATGATTCACGCATCATGAATGCCATGAGATAATAGGGTGTTGCATTAGACTCACGAATATGTTGCATTGCATATTATGTTTGATGATGTGGATGGATGTTGAATGATCCATTAGTCCCCCTATGCTATGATGATGATGATACGGTACGGAAGACCAGTGAGGCCCATTCTACGCCCCTGGCACAGTTGGACCATGTTATGTTATGTTATGTAAGAGAAAGACCAGTGAGGCCCATTCTACGCCCCTGGCACAGTTGGTCCATGTAGGGGACTATTGGTGACAAATTCATCCTTGATGTGATTAGCTGTGTTGTGATGCATTTCATGTTATCATATGTTTTAAATGTTTTACTATTCTGCTCACTGGGCTCTTGTAGCTCACCCCTCTCCCTTAACCCCCAGGCTTGCAGGTACAGGGTAGTCCAGGAGGTCAGCAAGAGTAATGAAGTCCTGGTTTCGTAATAGATAGAAAGTGGACATGACAAATTATGTAATGATGTAATGTTATGATTAGCTATGTTATGTAATGATGATATTGAGGTTTAGAAGTGTGCTTGACCATAGTCTGTTGTAATCCCTTGTTGATACATGATCTTGATGTCTATTGATGTTTATGTTTGACCAACTCAACTTATGATGTATCGCCCATTGGGGCAAATGATGAGATCCCACTGAGGGATTAATGTTTAAGTTATGCTATGTACAGGTTGAGTTTGGTGTTTGAGGAAAAGAAAAGTTTTAATTTTTATGTATGATTGTTGATCATGTATGAGATTGAACAGGTTTACAGGTTACATGTCAGGCTTGCTACGGGTCCCGGCGGCCTTAAGCCGATCTGGATCCTAGCGCCGGTAGCGGTCCGATTTTCGGGTCGTTACAGAATGGTATCAGAGCCCTAGGTTCATATGGTCGGACCTAGAGTGTCGGGCTCATAGAGGTTATAGAAGGTCAAGCACAATAGGAAGATCATGTCCACTAGGATAGGATGTGGAGTCTTGTCTTGCATGATAATGTGAAATGCCATGACTTTATGCATGTGCATTAATGCTATGTGATGTATGTGATGAGGGTTCATGTGTGCCCACATGAACCATATGATGCTAATGCTTGCTTGATATGTGCTGTTTTCAGAAAACAGGATGAGAGGAACTCATCGATCAGCAAGATTGACTGGAGTACCACCTGAGGATGAGGACACGAGCGCCCATCCTCCAGCATTGCCTAGGGCAATGTCTAGCAGGTCCAACAGGGACAGAGCAGTGAGAGACCCTAGAAGGTCTCTGGATCTGGGTAGAAGCATATCAGTGAGAGGAACAGTTCAGGGAGGATTGTCAGAGGACATGGGGGATGATATGGATGTAGAGCAGAGAAGGGATGGCAGTTTGGGAGTCAGCTTGTCAGAAGAGGGAATGGGAGAGTCCCAAGGAGGCACTCAGGCCTCGGGATTTGTTCAGCCACCCCACTACCCACATTTCTCACAACACCCCGGGTATTCGATGGATGGCACATCGGATTACCATAGCTTCAGCCCTTATCCCACACAGATGCTGTAACGACCCGAAAATCGGACCGCTACCGGCGCTAGGATCCGGGTCGACTTAAGGCCGCCGGGACCCGTAGCAAGCCTGTCATATAACCTGCAAACCTGTATAATCCCATACATGATCAACAACATGCATAAAAATTTAAAACCTTTCTTTCATTTCTCATACACCAACTCAACCTGAACATACATGTACATAGTCATGATCATAATCATGATCCCTCTGTGGGATCTCATCAATGCCCCAACGGGCGATACCACATAAGATGAGTTGGCTTAAACATAAACATTATAAAACATTTCTATAGATCATGTATCAAGGGATTACAATACTCATAGGGTCAAGCACATCTATAACCTCAATATACCTCATTACATAACATTCTGAATATTTTTACATTACATCATAGTACAATCGTCATGTCCACAATCTAGCTATTACAACATAAGACATACTTCAAAACTCTGGCTAACCTTCTGATCTACCCTGTACCTGCACATCTGGGGTTAGGGGAGAGGGGTGAGCTACAAAGCCCAGTGAGCAGAATAGTATAAAACGATATATTAAAATTTCATGCTTTCATGGAATGCAACACATCACAACAAATCACATCTCGGATGGTATTGTCACCTATAGTCCTCTACATAGGTCCAACTGTGCCGGGACGTAGAATGGGTCAACCGGTCTTTCCCTTATCATAACATATCATGTGGACCAACTGTGCCAGGGACGTAGAATGGGTACAACCTGGACTTTCTCTTACATCGTGCCAGGGACGTAGAATGGGTACAACCTGGACTTCCATACCATAACATGCCATAACATCAATCATATCATATGAGGACTAAAGGATCATCCAATAACCAATCCACATCAACATTAACATCATAAATGCAATGCAACATATTCGTGAATACTAATGCAAGCAACCTATTATATCTCATGGCATTCATGATGCATGGATCATGCTCAAAATTTATATTTCATTTATTTAAAACTTAAGGTTTATTCCACTCACCTCTGGCTAGCTCTGACAAACTCTGTAGCAGCTGGCTCACTGCTGGGGTCCTCGGTTCCTCGGGTCCGAACCTACACAGGTGGACTCCAATGAGGGACCAAACATACATGAACATAACTCTAATATACTCCCCAAAAACCCCCTAAAACATCATGAAACAATCCCATAACAACATGCAAGAAATGGCTGGACAGGGCACTTTCGGCGGCAGGTTCGGCGGCCGAAAGTCCCTCCAGAGCCGAAAGTCAGGCAGGTTCGGCGGCACCTTCGGCGGCCGAAACTCCCAGACAGAGACGAAACTCATGCATGTTCGGCGGCACCTTCGGCGGCCGAAAGTCCCAGACAGAGACGAAAGTCTCCCTTCGGGGGCAACTTCGGCAGCCGAAAGGCCTGCCTCACCAGCCATGTTCGGCGGCCGAAAGTGCCTTCGGCTGCCAAACCTGGTTTCTGCCGAAGGGCAGAAACTTGGCTCCCAAATGCATTTTCGCCTCCAAACTCACCAATCATGCATATACCTCAGTTAAAACATGCATACAAGTTCCTAGGGGCCTCAAAACATCAAATACTCCAACTACAACACTTCAAACACACAAAAACAACATACATTGTCCAAGACATCAAGATTAACCCATAACTCCACATATAACCTAACATGCATTTCTACCCATAGATCTAGCATAAAACTTACTTAAAACATATGAGGAGCTTAAGATCGGCTCTTACCTCTTGAAGATCGAGAGGGAGACGACCTAAACTTGGAGATCCAAGAAGATGAGCTCCTGAGTTCCCAAAGCTCCAAAACTTGTTTCAAAAGTTCAAAACCTTCAATGCAAGCTTAAAACTCAAGAAAAATGGTGGGGATTTGGAGGAAGAACACTAGGTTTGCAAAGGGAAAGTCGGAAGCTTGCTGTGGCCGAAAATGGGAGAAAGCTCGCCCATTTCGGCTAAGTGCCCCTTATATAGTGGCTGGCCAGGCCACGTTCGGGGGCCGAATGTGCCTCCGCATCCATGCAAATGTTCGGCGGCCGAACTTGACTTTCGGCGGCCGAACCTGAACTTCCCTAACTCATGCTTTCGGGGGCCTAACGTGCCTCCAAAACGCATGCATGTTCGGCGGCCGAACTTGGCTTTCGGCGGCCGAACCTGGGTTTTCCTCCAATGCTATTTTCATGCAAAAACTCATTTAGTTTCATACTTTAAAACATTAAAATACATGAAAACATTTTATAAAACATGTCTTTACCCTTCTAGAAGTTCCCGACATCCGAAATTCCATCGGACGGTAGGAATTCTGATACCGGAGTCTAGCCGGGTGTTACATTCTCCCCCCCTTAAGAACATTCGTCCCCGAATGTTCCTCAACTAGCACATGCATAGCAAACAACACAACATATATAAGCACATAAACACATAGGGATCTAACCTTAAAAGAGATGAGGGTATTGCTGGAGCATGGACTCCCGTGTCTCCCAAGTGCATTCTTCCAAGTTGTGGTGGTTCCACAGGACTTTCACCATCGGGATTTCCTTGTTTCTTAACTTTCTAATCTGGGTGTCTAAGATCCGCACTGGCTGTTCAACATAGGTGAGATCCTCTTGGACCTCCACATCAGGCTCACTAAGAACCTTGCTCGGATCTGACACAAACTTCCTCAACATTGAAACATGGAAAACCGGATGGATTCTCGCCATTGAAGCAGGTAAATCCAGCTTGTACGACACATTCCCAATCTTTTGCAAGATTTCAAAGGGTCCGATGTATCGTGGGGCTAGTTTACCTTTCTTCCCGAAGCGAACCACTCCCTTCATTGGAGACACCTTGAGCAATACCAGATCCCCCTCCTGAAACTCTAACTGTCTTCTGCGGACGTCTGCATAGCTCTTCTGTCTGATTGAAGCAGTCTTGATTCTCTCTCTGATTATGGGTACCACCCTGCTGGTGATCTCTACTAACTCAGGCCCTGCCAAGGCCTTTTCTCCTACTTCCTCCCAGCAAACAGGTGATCTGCACTTCCTTCCGTACAAAGCTTCATATGGAGCCATCCCGATGCTAGCATGATGGCTGTTGTTGTAGGCAAACTCCACCAAAGGTAGATGCTGCCTCCAAGAACCGCCAAAGTCCAGCACACACATTCTGAGCATATCCTCGATAGTCTGGATGGTCCTTTCTGACTGTCCGTCGGTCTGGGGGTGGAAGGCAGTACTGAAATCCAACCTAGTACCCATGGCATTCTGCAGACTCCGCCAAAATCTGGAGGTGAACTGGGGCCCTCTATCTGACACTATCGAAACAGGAACCCCATGCAACCTGACGATCTCATCCACATATACCTGCGCCAACTTGTCCACAGAGTAGCCACTCCTGACAGGGATGAAGTGAGCAGATTTGGTGAGTCTGTCCACAATCACCCATATGGAGTCCAATCTGTTGGACGTCGCCGGTAACCCCACTACGAAGTCCATAGCTATATTCTCCCATTTCCACTCTGGAATAGGTAGCGGGTTAAGCATTCCAGCCGGCTTCTGATGTTCCAGCTTCACCCTCTGACACACTTCGCAGGCGGACACAAACTGTGCCACTTCTTTCTTCATCGCTGGCCACCAATAAACTTTCTTCAAATCTTGATACATCTTGGTGGCTCCGGGGTGAATGCTGTATCTCGCATTATGAGCTTCTCTCATAATGTCTCCTTTTAGCCCAATGTCATCTGGTACACATAGTCTGCTCCCATAGCGGAGGATCCCCTTACTGTCGAATCTATACTCGCTATCATTGCCTGACTGAACAGTCCTGGCAATCTTTACTAACTCCGGGTCCTCATGCTGTTTCTGAGCCACCTGCTCTAGAAACACGGGTGCCACTCTCATCTGGGCCACCAAGGCACCTGTACCAGATAACTCCATCTGTAGACCTTCCTCAATAAGCTTATAGAACTCCTTCACCACTGGCCTCCTCTCTGCCGATATGTGGGATAAACTACCGAGTGATTTCCGGCTTAAGGCGTCTGCCACAACATTCGCCTTACCCGGATGGTACTGAATCTTGCAATCATAGTCACTCAGCAGCTCCACCCATCTCCTCTGTCTCAAATTCAAATCCCTCTGACTCAAGATGTACTGCAGGCTCGTATGATCTGTAAAGATCTCACATTTCACTCCATAGAGGTAATGCCTCCATATCTTGAGTGCAAAGATTACTGCTGCCATCTCAAGGTCGTGTGTGGGGTAATTCAACTCATGCTTCTTCAGCTGCCTAGAAGCATAAGCAATCACCTTCTCATTCTGCATCAGTACACAACCCAGTCCCACACGGGACGCATCACAAAAGACTGCAAAGTCCTCTCCACTAGATGGCAGAGCTAACACTGGTGCTGAAGTCAACTTCTTCTTAAGCTCTTCGAAACTCTCCTCGCACTGGTCGGTCCCCAGAAACTTCTGACTCTTCCTGGTTAGTCTGGTTAGAGGAGCTGCTATTTTTGAGAAGTCCTGAACGAACCTCCTGTAGTAACCTGCCAAACCCAAGAAACTTCTAATCTCTGTCACTGAAGTGGGTCTAGGCCAGTTAGCCACAGTTTCTGTCTTCTTGGGATCTACCTCAATACCATTCTCTGACACTACATGCCCCAAGAACGAAATGCTCCTCAGCCAGAACTCACATTTAGAGAACTTGGCATACAAGCCATGTTCCCTCAAAGTCTGCAAGACCAACCGCAGATGATGGGCATGCTCCTCTGCATTCCTGGAATACACTAAGGTATCATCTATAAAGACAATAACAAAGTGATCCAGGTATTGATTAAACACTCTGTTCATGAGATCCATGAATGCTGCAGGGGCGTTGGTTAACCCGAACGGCATTACAAGGAACTCAAAATGCCCATATCTGGTCCTGAAGGCTGTCTTCGGCACATCCTCATCCCTTATCCTTAGCTGATGGTACCCCGATCTTAGATCTATTTTGGAGAAACAACCTGCTCCGGCTAGCTGGTCGAATAGATCATCGATCCTTGGCAATGGGTACCTATTCTTGGTAGTGACTTTGTTCAACTGCCTGTAGTCGATACAAAGTCTAAGGGATCCATCCTTCTTCCTCACAAACAAGACCGGAGCACCCCAAGGTGAGGTACTCTGTCGGATGAAACCCTTTTCTACCAGCTCCTGCAATTGCTCTTTTAACTCCTTTAACTCTGCTGGGGCCATCCTGTAGGGAGGGATAGAGATCGGTCTAGCTCCAGGTACCAACTCTATCTCGAACTCTATCTCCCTAGCAGGTGGTAAACCTGGAAGTTCATCAGGAAAGACATCCTGAAACTCTCTGACAACTGGCACCGAGGCTGGCTCCCTGACCTGACTGTCTAGCTCTCTCACATGAGCTAAGTACCCCTGACATCCCTTCCTAAGCAACCTACGAGCCTGAAGAGCTGATATCAGACCTCTAGGTGTGCCCCTCTTGTCTCCTCTGAAGATGACCTCTGACCCGTCCTGATCTCTAAACCTGACTACCTTGTCCCTGCAATCCAAGGTAGCACCATGGGTAGATAGCCAATCCATCCCTAGAATGACGTCAAAGTCTGTCAAATCTAGAACCACAAGGTCGGCGGAGAGGCATCTTCCCTCAACAAAAACTGGACTGTACTGACAGACTGACACTGCCACTGACGGGTCACACTTGGGTCCACTGACCCATAGGGGACACTCTAACCCAGAGACTATCAGACCCAACCTCTCAACGGCTCTCGGAGCAATAAATGAATGAGATGCACCCGGGTCCATTAATGCATACACATCAGAACACCCAATGACGATATTACCTGACACCACGGTGTTGGATGTGTTAGCCTCCTGCTGTGTCATGGTGAAGATCCTGGCTGGAGCTGATGGACCTTCACCTCGGGAACCAGAAGAAGAGGCTGCCCCTCTCCCTCTACCTCTGCCACTGCCCTGAGTTGTGGCTGGAACTGCTGGCTGTGCCACACTACCAGAAGCTGTCTGCTGGGGCTGGCCCATAAAAGGTGCTCTAGGACAATCTCGAGCCATGTGTCCCTCCTGTCCACATCTGAAACATGTGTTAGTCCCAGCTCGACACACTCCCCTGTGCGGTCTTCCACATCTCTGACATTCTGTACCATCTGAGCCTGAGCTCGAGCCACCGCCGAATCCCAAACCGGATTTCAACTTGTTCCAAAACTTATTCTTCTTCGACTTCCTGGTGGTGTTATCCCACCTCTTCTTGCCTGAACTCTGAGAAGAGAACCCTGGTCCTCCTCTGCCTGGGGTCTTAACCCCTGAAGACTGGGTCACTGACTGCTTCACTGACCCCTCAACTATAGCACTTGCCTCCATTCTTCGAGCCATATCCACCACAGTGTGGAAACTTTCTCTCTCAGCTGACTGAACCAACGAGGAGTACCTGGAATGCAGCTTCATAACATATTTCTTGGCTTTCTTCGTATCTGAATCTAGAGCTTGCCCTGAAAAAGGCAATAGCTCCAAGAATTTATCCGTGAACTCCTCTACACTCATGTGCTCTGACTGCCTCAGTTGCTCAAACTCAATCATTTTCAGTTCTCTAGAACTGTCTGGAAAAGCCCATCCAGCGAACTCATTCGCAAATTCTTCCCACGTCATACCGTCTAGTCTCGGGTCCACATAACACTTGAACCATTCCCGTGCCTTCTTGCACTTTAAAGTGAACCCTGCCATCTGAATGGCCCTACTGTCACTTGCCCCTAGCTCATCAGTTATCGTCTTCACCACTCTCAGATACTCAAAGGGGTCATCCCCTGACTTGTATTTGGGAGCATCTAACTTGAGGTAGTCTGTCATCTTTACCTTGCTCCCATCAACTGAGCTAGGTCTAGGAGGTTGAGTAACTGGGGCTGCTGGTTCTGTAGGTGGTGGAGGTGGAGGTGCAGCATTCCCCGAGGTGGGGTTTGCCGGGTTTGGATAGAAGGGTGAGGGTGGATAAGCTGGGTACTGTGTGTAGGGTGGATAGAAAGGTGGATAAGGCATGTAGGTAGGGTAGGGGTGAAAGCTGGAGTAATCCGATGTACCTCCCATCGGATACCCTGAACCCTGTGGGAAGGGTGGATAATGGGGTGGAAAACCATACCCCGAGGCCTGAACGCCTCCCTGTGACTCCCCTGTCCCTTCTTCCTGCATGCTCACATCCAGGTTCCCATCCCTCCTCTGATCCTCTTCCATAACCTCCCTCACATCTGAAGAACTTCCTCCTCTATCAGTCCCCCTTCTGCTAGCATCAAAAGACCTTCTAGGGTCCCTTGACACTCTTTCTCTGTTGGCTCTACAAGACATTGCCCTAGGCAATGTAGGAGGACGGGCGCTCGTGCCCTCATCCTCAGGTGGCACTCCAGTCAACCGTGCAGATCGACGAGTTCCTCTCATCCTGTTTTCTGAAAACAGTACACAACATACAAACATTAGCATCATATGGTTCATGTGAGCACACATGAACCCTCATCACATACATCACATAGTATATCATATCATTAATGCACATGCATAAAGTCATGGCATTTCACATCATCATGCAAGACAGGACTCAACATCCTATCCTAGTGGACATGACTTTCCTATTGTGCTTGACCTTCTATAACATCTATGAGCCCGACACTCTAGGTCCGACCATATGAACCTAGGGCTCTGATACCATTCTGTAACGACCCGAAAATCGGACCGCTATCGGCGCTAGGATCCGGGTCGACTTAAGGCCGCCGGGACCCGTAGCAAGCCTGTCATATAACCTGCAAACCTGTATAATCCCATACATGATCAACAACATGCATAAAAATTTAAAACCTTTCTTTCATTTCTCATACACCAACTCAACCTGAACATACATGTACATAGTCATGATCATAATCATGATCCCTCTGTGGGATCTCATCAATGCCCCAACGGGCGATACCACATAAGATGAGTTGGCTTAAACATAAACATTATAAAACATTTCTATAGATCATGTATCAAGGGATTACAATACTCATAGGGTCAAGCACATCTATAACCTCAATATACCTCATTACATAACATTCTGAATATTTTTACATTACATCATAGTACAATCGTCATGTCCACAATCTAGCTATTACAACATAAGACATACTTCAAAACTCTGGCTAACCTTCTGATCTACCCTGTACCTGCACATCTGGGGTTAGGGGAGAGGGGTGAGCTACAAAGCCCAGTGAGCAGAATAGTATAAAACGATATATTAAAATTTCATGCTTTCATGGAATGCAACACATCACAACAAATCACATCTCGGATGGTATTGTCACCTATAGTCCTCTACATAGGTCCAACTGTGCCGGGACGTAGAATGGGTCAACCGGTCTTTCCCTTATCATAACATATCATGTGGACCAACTGTGCCAGGGACGTAGAATGGGTACAACCTGGACTTTCTCTTACATCGTGCCAGGGACGTAGAATGGGTACAACCTGGACTTCCATACCATAACATGCCATAACATCAATCATATCATATGAGGACTAAAGGATCATCCAATAACCAATCCACATCAACATTAACATCATAAATGCAATGCAACATATTCGTGAATACTAATGCAAGCAACCTATTATATCTCATGGCATTCATGATGCATGGATCATGCTCAAAATTTATATTTCATTTATTTAAAACTTAAGGTTTATTCCACTCACCTCTGGCTAGCTCTGACAAACTCTGTAGCAGCTGGCTCACTGCTGGGGTCCTCGGTTCCTCGGGTCCGAACCTACACAGGTGGACTCCAATGAGGGACCAAACATACATGAACATAACTCTAATATACTCCCCAAAAACCCCCTAAAACATCATGAAACAATCCCATAACAACATGCAGGAAATGGCTGGACAGGGCACTTTCGGCGGCAGGTTCGGCGGCCGAAAGTCCCTCCAGAGCCGAAAGTCAGGCAGGTTCGGCGGCACCTTCGGCGGCCGAAACTCCCAGACAGAGACGACACTCATGCATGTTCGGCGGCACCTTCGGCGGCCGAAAGTCCCAGACAGAGACGAAAGTCTCCCTTCGGGGGCAACTTCGGCAGCCGAAAGGCCTGCCTCACCAGCCATGTTCGGCGGCCGAAAGTGCCTTCGGCTGCCGAACCTGGTTTCTGCCGAAGGGCAGAAACTTGGCTCCCAAATGCATTTTCGCCTCCAAACTCACCAATCATGCATATACCTCAGTTAAAACATGCATACAAGTTCCTAGGGGCCTCAAAACATCAAATACTCCAACTACAACACTTCAAACACACAAAAACAACATACATTGTCCAAGACATCAAGATTAACCCATAACTCCACATATAACCTAACATGCATTTCTACCCATAGATCTAGCATAAAACTTACTTAAAACATATGAGGAGCTTAAGATCGGCTCTTACCTCTTGAAGATCGAGAGGGAGACGACCTAAACTTGGAGATCCAAGAAGATGAGCTCCTGAGTTCCCAAAGCTCCAAAACTTGTTTCAAAAGTTCAAAACCTTCAATGCAAGCTTAAAACTCAAGAAAAATGGTGGGGATTTGGAGGAAGAACACTAGGTTTGCAAAGGGAAAGTCGGAAGCTTGCTGTGGCCGAAAATGGGAGAAAGCTCGCCCATTTCGGCTAAGTGCCCCTTATATAGTGGCTGGCCAGGCCACGTTCGGGGGCCGAATGTGCCTCCGCATCCATGCAAATGTTCGGCGGCCGAACTTGACTTTCGGCGACCGAACCTGAACTTCCCTAACTCATGCTTTCGGGGGCCTAACGTGCCTCCAAAACGCATGCATGTTCGGCGGCCGAACTTGGCTTTCGGCGGCCGAACCTGGGTTTTCCTCCAATGCTATTTTCATGCAAAAACTCATTTAGTTTCATACTTTAAAACATTAAAATACATGAAAACATTTTATAAAACATGTCTTTACCCTTCTAGAAGTTCCCGACATCCGAAATTCCACCGGACGGTAGGAATTCCGATACCGGAGTCTAGCCGGGTGTTACAGATGCCATACCCACCTTACTACTCACCATACTCACAGTACCCAATGTATCCACCCCCACCTTACTATCCAAATCCAGAAAACCCTACCACAGAAAATATTGCCCCACCTCCACCACCAGCAGAACCAGCAGCCCCAGTTACTCAACCTTCTAGACCTAGCTCAGCCAGTGGGAGCAAGGTCAAAATGACCGACTACATGAAGTTGGGTGCTCCTCAGTATGAAAAAGGAGATGATCCGTTTGTGTACCTTGAGAGGGTGAAAGTGATCACAGATGAGATTGGGACAGATGATAGTAGAGCCATTCAGATGGCCGGGTTCACACTCAAATGCAAGAAGGCCCGCGAGTGGTTTAAGAATTACGTGAACCCGAGGGTGGACAGCATGTCTTGGGAGGAGTTTGCAAACGAGTTTGCGGGATGGGCTTTTCCCGATAGCTCGAGGGAGCTAAAGATGATTGAGTTTGAACAGTTGAGGCAAACCGATGAGATGAGTGTAGAAGAGTTCACAGACAGATTCTTGGAGTTGTTGCCATTTGCAGGGCAAAACCTTGACACAGACCAGAAGAAGTCAAGGAGGTATATCATGAAACTCCACTCCAGATATTCCTCCTTGATCCAGTCAGCAGATAGGGAGAGCTTCCATGCCATAGTGGATATGGCTCGGAAAATGGAGGCCAGTGCCATCGTTCAGGGAACAGTTAAACAGTCAGTGGCACAGCCTTCTGGTTCTAAGACACCAGGCTCTTCTTCTTTTAGTGCAGCAGCTTCAGGCAGCAAGAGGTGGAGCAGTACCACTAAGAATCAGAAGAAGAACAAGTTTTGGAACAAGGTTAAGTCCAGTCTGGGATTAGGGGGCAGCTCGAGCTCTGGTGCTGATAATGCAGTTTGTGCAAAGTGTGGTAGGCTACACAGGGGAGTCTGCCGAGCTGGGACAGCAGCCTGCTTCAGATGCGGGCAAGAGGGACACATGGCTCGGGAGTGTCCTAGGGCAGCTTTTGGAGTACAGTCTCAGCAGACAGCTTCTGGTAGTGTGGCTCAGCCAGTAGCTCCAGCCATGACTCAGGCCAGTGGCAGAGGCAGAGGGAGAGGGGCAGCCTCTTCTTCAGCAGGTTTCAGAGGTGAAGGTCCATCAGCTCCAACACGGATCTTCACAATGACTCAGCAGGAGGCAGATGCATCTAACACCGTGGTGGCAGGTAATTTAGTCATTGGTTGTTCAGATGTGTATGCCTTGATGGACCCTGGTGCATCTCATTCTTTTATTGCTCCGAGAGCCGTACAGAGGTTGGGGTTGATGATCTCTGAGTTAGAGTGTCCTCTCTGGGTCAGTGGACCCAAGTGTGATCCATCAGTGGCAGAGTCCGTCTGCCAGTGCAGTCCAGTCTTTGTTGAGGGAAGATGCCTTTCCGCCGACCTTGTGGTTCTAGACTTGACAGATTTTGACGTCATTCTAGGGATGGATTGGTTATCTACCCATGGTGCTACCTTGGACTGCAGGGACAAGGTAGTCAGGTTCAGAGGTCAGGATGGGTCAGAGGTTGTCTTCAGGGGAGACAGGAGGGGTACACCTAGATGTCTGATATCAGCTCTTCAGGCTCATAGGTTGCTTATGAAGGGATGTCAGGGGTATTTGGCTCATGTGAGAGAGCTTAGCAATCAGGTTAGAGAGCCCGCCTCGGTGCCAGTGGTTAGAGAGTTCTTAGATGTGTTCCCAGACGAACTACCAGGTTTACCACCTGCTAGGGAGATAGAGTTCGAGATAGAATTGATGCCTGGAACCCGACCGATCTCTATCCCTCCCTACAGGATGGCTCCAGCCGAGTTGAAGGAATTGAAAGAGCAGTTACAAGAGTTAGTAGACAAGGGTTTCATCCGACCGAGTACCTCACCCTGGGGTGCTCCAGTCTTGTTTGTCAGAAAGAAGGATGGATCCCTTAGACTTTGTATCGACTACAGGCAGTTGAACAAAGTCACTACCAAGAATAAGTACCCATTGCCAAGGATCGATGATCTATTCGACCAGCTAGCGGGAGCGGGTTGTTTCTCCAAAATAGATCTGAGATCGGGGTTTCATCAGCTGAGGATCAGAGAGGAAGATGTGCCAAAGACAGCTTTCAGGACCAGATATGGGCATTTTGAGTTCCTTGTAATGCCGTTTGGGTTAACCAATGCCCCTGCAGCATTCATGGACCTCATGAACAGAGTGTTTAGTCAATACCTGGATCACTTTGTTATTGTCTTCATAGATGATATCTTAGTGTATTCCAGGAATGCAGAGGAGCATGCCCATCATCTGAGGTTGGTTCTGCAGACCTTGAGGGAACATGGCTTGTATGCCAAGTTCTCCAAGTGTGAGTTCTGGCTGAGGAGCATTTCATTCTTGGGGCATGTAGTGTCAAAATATGGAATAGAAGTGGACCCCAAGAAGATAGAAGCAGTGGCTAACTGGCTCAGACCCACTTCAGTGACAGAGATCAGGAGCTTTTTGGGTTTGGCAGGTTACTACAGGAGGTTCGTTCAGGACTTCTCGAAGATTACAGCTCCTCTGACCAGACTAACCAGGAAGAATCAGAAGTTTCTGTGGACCGACCAATGCGAAGAGAGTTTTGAAGAGCTTAAGAAGAGGTTGACTTCAGCACCAGTGTTAGCTCTGCCATCTAGTGATGAGGACTTTACAGTCTTTTGTGATGCGTCCCGTGTGGGACTGGGTTGTGTACTGATGCAGAATGAGAGGGTGATTGCTTATACTTCTAGGCAGCTGAAGAAGCATGAGTTGAATTACCCCACACATGACCTAGACATGGCAGCAGTAATCTTTGCACTCAAGATGTGGAGGCACTACCTCTATGGGGTAAAATGTGAGATCTTCACAGATCATAAAAGCCTGCAGTACATCCTGAGTCAAAGAGATCTGAACTTGAGACAGAGGAGATGGGTAGAGCTGCTGAGTGACTATGATTGCAAGATTCAGTATCATCCGGGTAAGGCGAATGTCGTGGCAGACGCCCTAAGCCGGAAGTCACTAGGCAGTCTATCCCACATCATGGCAGAGAGGAGACCAGTGGTGAAGGAGTTTTACAAGCTCATTGATGAAGGTCTACAGTTGGAGTTGTCTGGTACAGGTGCTTTAGTGGCTCAGATGAGAGTGACACCTGTGTTTCTGGAGCAAGTGGCTCAGAAACAGCATGAGGATCCAGAGTTAGTGAAGATTGCCAGGACTGTTCAGTCAGGCAAAGACAGTGAGTTCAGATTTGACAGTAAGGGGATCCTCCGCTATGGGAGTCGATTATGTGTACCAGATGACATAGGGCTAAAAGGAGACATTATGAGGGAGGCTCATAATGCGAGATACAGCGTTCACCCCGGAGCCACCAAGATGTATCAAGATCTGAAGAAAGTGTATTGGTGGCCAGCGATGAAGAAAGAAGTAGCACAGTTCGTGTCAGCCTGCGAAGTGTGTCAAAGGGTGAAGCTGGAACATCAGAAGCCGGCTGGAATGCTTAACCCGCTACCTATTCCAGAATGGAAATGGGAGAACATAGCTATGGACTTCGTAGTGGGGTTACCGGCGACGTCCAACAGATTGGACTCCATATGGGTGATTGTGGACAGACTCACCAAATCTGCTCACTTCATCCCTATCAGGAGTGGCTATTCTGTGGACAAGTTGGTGCAAGTGTATGTTGACGAGATAGTCAGGCTGCATGGGGTTCCTGTTTCAATAGTGTCAAATAGAGGGCCCCAGTTCACCTCCAGGTTTTGGCGGAGTCTGCAGAATGCCATGGGTACTAGATTGGATTTTAGCACTGCTTTCCATCCACAGACGGACGGACAGTCGGAAAGGACCATCCAGACCATAGAGGATATGCTTAGAATGTGTGTGCTGGATTTTGGCGGTTCTTGGAGGCAGCATCTACCTTTGGTGGAGTTTGCCTACAATAACAGCCATCATGCTAGCATCGGGATGGCCCCATATGAAGTTTTATATGGAAGGAAGTGCAGATCACCTGTTTGCTGGGAAGAGGTTGGAGAAAAGGCCTTGGCAGGGCCTGAGCTAGTAGAGATCACCAGCAGGGTGGTACCCATAATCAGAGAGAGAATCAAGACTGATGCGAGCAGACAGAAGAGTTATGCAGACATCCGCAGAAGACAGGTAGAGTTTCAAGAGGGGGATCTGGTATTGCTTAAGGTGTCTCCAATGAAAGGAGTGGTTCGGTTCGGGAAGAAAGGTAAGCTGGCTCCACGGTACATCGGACCCTTTGAAATCTTGCAGAAGGTCGGGAATGTATCGTACAAGCTGGATTTACCTGCTTCAATGGCAAGAATCCATCCGGTTTTCCATGTTTCTATGTTGAGGAAATTTGTGTCAGATCCGAGCAAGGTTCTTAGTGAGCCAGATGTGGAGATTCAAGAGAATCTCACTTATGTTGAACAGCCAGTACGGATCCTAGACACCCATGTAACGACCCGAAAATCGGACCGCTACCGGCGCTAGGATCCGGGTCGACTTAAGGCCGCCGGGACCCGTAGCAAGCCTGACATAAAACCTGTAAACCTGTATAATCCCATACATGATCCACAACATACATAAAAATTAAAACTTTTCTTTCCATGAACATCAACCAAACTCAACCTGTGTATAAACATTAACATAACATTGATCCCTCTGAGGGATCTCATCAGTGTCCCTAATGGGTGACAAAACATATGCTGAGTTGGTTTACATAAGTGACATAAAATAACCAAGATCATGTATAAAAAGGGATACAACATTCTATGGTCAAGCACACACTAACATCCATAAACCTCATTACATAACTATACTGTACTTTTACATTACAATTTGATCATGTCCATTGCTAGCTATTACATAAGCATGACTTCCTTACTCTATCCGGACTCCTGCTATATACTGTACCTGCAAGCCTGGGGGTAAAGGGAGAGGGGTGAGTTAAAAGCCCAGTGAGCTGAACTATAAAACATATTAACACTATGCTTTAATGAAATGCATCATAACACAGACAATTCACATAAGGGTTGGGTGAACTTGTCACCAATTAGTCCAAGCTAACATAGTGCCAGGCCGTAGCATGGGGTCCTGGTCTTCCTGTCATACATACATTACTTACCATTATTCCAGGGCCTCCTCTGGGCTCCTGGTCTTCGAGTCTACAATCGTGCCAGGCCGTAGAATGGGGTCCTGGTCTTTCATTTCCGTGCCAGGCCGTAGAATGGGGTCCTGGTCTTCCTGTCATGGACTAATTGGGTCATCCAACATTCACCCACATCAACAACAATCGATGCAATGCGGCATATTCGTGAATACTAATGCAATCATCCTATTGCATAATCATGATGCATGAAACATGATAAAACATTTAATTTAAAAGATTAAGTTTAGTTCCACTCACCTCTGGCTGACTCTGACAACACCGAAGCAGCTGAACTCACTGCTGGGGTCCTCGGTTCCTCGGGTCCGAACCTACACTGGTGGACTCAAATGAGGGACCAAACATGCTAGAACATAACTCTAAACTACTCCCCAAAAACCCCCCTAGAACATCATGAAATAATCATAGAAATACATGCACGAAATGGCTGAACAGGGCACTTTCGGCGGCAGGTTCGGCAGCCGAAAGTCCCTCCAGAGCCGAAAGTCAGGCAGGTTCGGCGGCACCTTCGGCGGCCGAATCTCCCAGACAGAGACGAAAGTCCTCTTTCGGGGGCAAGCTTCGGCAGCCGAATGCTGCCTCCACAGGAGGGTTCGGCGGCCGAAAGTTCCTTCGGCTGCCGAACCTGGTTTCTCCCCAATGGCAGAAACTTGGCTCACATGAGCCTCTTGCCTCCCAAAACCTCAAATCATGCATAAAGCTCAACTAGGACATGCATACAAGTTCCTAGGGGTCTCAAACAATCAAATACCCCAACTACAACACTTCAAATACACCCAATCAACACACATTGTTCAAAACATCAATATTAACCCATAACTCAACATATGTCCTAACATGCATTTCTACCCATAGATCTAGCATAAAACTTATTTAAAACACATAAGGAGCTTAAGATCGGCTCTTACCTCTTGAAGATCGAGAGGGAGACAACCTAAACTTGGAGATCCACGAAAATGAGCTCCTGAGTTCCCAAAGCTCCAAAACTTGTTTCAAAAGTTCAAAACCTTCAATGCAAGCTTAAAACTCAAGAAAAATGGTGGGGATTGGAAGGAAGAACACTAGATTTGGAAGAGGGAGGTCGGAAGCTAGCTGTGGCCGAAAATGGGAGAAAGCTCGCCCATTTCGGCCAAGTGACCCTTTTATAGGTGGCTGGCCAGGCCACGTTCGGGGGCCGAATGTGCCTCCGCATGCATGCCATGTTCGGCGGCCGAACTTGAGATTCGGCGGCCGAACCTGGACTTCCCTCGCTCATGCTTTCGGGGGCCTAACTTGCCTCCAAAACGCATGCAAGTTCGGCGGCCGAACTTGACTTTCGGCGGCCGAACCTGGGTTTTCCTCCAAAGACTTTTTATGCAAAAACTCATTTTATTTCATACTTAAAATCATAAAACACATTAAAACATTTTTATAAAACATGATTCTACCCTTCTAGAGGTCTCCGACATCCGAGATTCCACCGGACGGTAGGAATTCCGATACCAGAGTCTAGCCGGGTATTACAACCCAGATCAGGAAGTTGAGGAACAAGGAAATCCCGATGGTGAAGGTCCTTTGGAACCACCACAATTTGGAGGAATGCACTTGGGAGACACGGGAGTCCATGCTCCAGCAATACCCTTATCTTTTCTGAGGTTAGTCCCTTGTGAGTTTTATGTGTTTTGTATGTATGATATGTGTATGCCATGCTATGTGCTAGTTGAGGAACATTCGGGGACGAATGTTCTTAAGGGGGGAGAATGTAATACCCGGCTAGACTCCGGTATCGGAATTCCTACTGTCCGGTGGAATCTCGAATGTCGGAGACCTCTAGAAGGGTAAAATCATGTTTTCACAAATGTTTTCATGTTTTAATGATTTTTAAGTAAGAATGAATTTGAGTTTTTAAATGAAAAAGACCATGGAACCTTTACCAGGTTCGGCCGCCGAAAGTCATGTTCGGCCGCCAAACGTGGATAGGTTTTGGGAGCACTTTTGGCCTCCGAAAGTTTTGTTTGGGGGAAACCAGGTTCGGCCGCCGAACCTCATGTTCGGCCGCCGAACATGCATGAGATGTGGGGGCACGTTCGGCCCCCGAACGTGAACTGGCCAGCCCCTATATAAGAGCTCCATGGCCGAAACGGGCGTGTTTCCTCCCCATTTTCGGCCACGGTGAGTTCTTGCTCCTCCATGGTTCGTTTTTGATGATTTTCCTTCAAACCTTCATGTTTTAACAAGGTTTATGTCATTTTGAAGAGATTTGAGCAAGTTTTGGAGCTTTGAGGTTCAAGAACTCAAAATCTCCCACCTCCGAGTTTAGGACGTCTCTCTCTCGATCTTCAAGAGGTAAGAGCCGATCTTAAGCTCATTTTATGTTTAAAGTAAGTTTTATGCAAGATCTATGGGGTAGAATGCATGTTTAGCTCATAGTTAGGTTTTTGAGTTAATGTTATATTTTGAGCAATGTGGCTTGGATTGTGTTGTTGTTGTGTGTTGTAGTTGGGGTTTTAGGTAGTTTGAAACCCCTAGGAGCCAATGTGTGTATTTTTGCATGATTTGGTGAGTTATATGCATGTTGGATTGGATGGGAGAAAATTTTGTGCAAAGGGAGCCAAGTTTCTGCCCTTTGGCAGAAACCAGGTTCGGCAGCCGAAGGAACTTTCGGCCGCCGAACATGGCTTGGGAGGCAGGCCATTCGGCTGCCGAAGTTGCCCCCGAAAAGAGACTTTCGTCTCTGTCTGGGACTTTCGACCGCCGAAGGTGCCGCCGAACCTGCCTGGGTTTCAGCTCTGGAGGGACTTTCGGCCGCCGAACCTGCCGCTGAAAGTGCCCTGTCCAGCCTTCCTTTGCATGTTTTTGCATGATTGTTTTGAGGTATTTTAGGGGGGTTTTGGGGGATGTTTTAGAGTTATGTTCATATATGTTTGGTCCCTCATTTGAGTCCACCTGTGTAGGTTCGGACCCGAGGAACCGAGGACCCCAGCAGTGAGTCAATCACTTCAGAGTCAGTAGAGCTTCAGCCAGAGGTGAGTGGAATAACTCTTATGCTTTTAAATAAATAAATCAGTTTTAGCATGATTCACGCATCATGAATGCCATGAGATAATAGGGTGTTGCATTAGACTCACGAATATGTTGCATTGCATATTATGTTTGATGATGTGGATGGATGTTGAATGATCCATTAGTCCCCCTATGCTATGATGATGATGATACGGTACGGAAGACCAGTGAGGCCCATTCTACACCCCTGGCACTATGTAAGAGAAAGACCAGTGAGGCCCATTCTATGCCCCTGGCACAGTTGGACCATGTTATGTTATGTTATGTAAGAGAAAGACCAGTGAGGCCCATTCTACGCCCCTGGCACAGTTGGTCCATGTAGGGGACTATTGGTGACAAATTCATCCTTGATGTGATTAGCTGTGTTGTGATGCATTTCATGTTATCATATGTTTTAAATGTTTTACTATTCTGCTCACTGGGCTCTTGTAGCTCACCCCTCTCCCTTAACCCCCAGGCTTGCAGGTACAGGGTAGTCCAGGAGGTCAGCAAGAGTAATGAAGTCCTGGTTTCGTAATAGATAGAAAGTGGACATGACAAATTATGTAATGATGTAATGTTATGATTAGCTATGTTATGTAATGATGATATTGAGGTTTAGAAGTGTGCTTGATCATAGTCTGTTGTAATCCCTTGTTGATACATGATCTTGATGTCTATTGATGTTTATGTTTGACCAACTCAACTTATGATGTATCGCCCATTGGGGCAAATGATGAGATCCCACTGAGGGATTAATGTTTAAGTTATGCTATGTACAGGTTGAGTTTGGTGTTTGAGGAAAAGAAAAGTTTTAATTTTTATGTATGATTGTTGATCATGTATGGGATTGAACAGGTTTACAGGTTACATGTCATGCTTGCTACGGGTCCCGGCGGCCTTAAGCCGATCTGGATCCTAGCGCCGGTAGCGGTCCGATTTTCGGGTCGTTACAAAACCCCCATTTTTATTTTACTTTCAGTTTATTTACTTTCAGTTTGTTTGCTTGGTCTTGATAAGGAAAATAGGTAAGTATCAATTCCCTGTGGATTTGATCCTTTTGCCACTATCTGCAGTTGTAAAATTATTGATAATCAAAAAGGTTATTTTTGACTGGTTTCGATAACCGCACAGTCAGGGGGAGTCATGGATGATGCCAGTATACAAATTTTTAACACATGATAGTCTTCCAAGTGATGAGTAATAAGCCAAATAAGTAATAAGGAAGTCTTTTAAATATGCTCTAATTGATGGTTGATTGTATAGGAGGTCCTCGGGTTTGCAGTGTGTTATAGAAGAGGAAGGCCAGAAAATCTTAAGGGATATCCATAAAGGTGATTGCAGGAGCCATAAAGGAGTTCGAACGATTGCTCGGAAAGCATTCAGACAAGGGTTCTACTGGCCAATGATAATACAAGATGCGAAGCAGCTTGTCCAGAGTTGTCGAAGATATCAAGTATATGCAAACATTCCGAGGACCCCAGAAGAAATGCAAGCAGCCATTAGAAATCCCTAACCTTTCTTTCAGTGAGAGATAGACATCCTTGACCCATTCTCTAAGGCATCCGGGTCAAGAAAGTTTATAATCGTGGCGGTAGATCATTTCAGCAAGTGGGCAAAGGTTGTGGTAGTGTAGTCCATCACCACTCAACAAGCAATTTCCTTCGTCAGCAAAAGCAGATAAACATGATTCAAAATACCAAAGATAGTAATCAACGCTAATGGAACTCAGTTTGCAAGTTCCAAGTTTAAAGGCTTCTGCAAGAAATGAAAAATTGACTTAAGGTACAGCTCAACCTATCATCCCCAGATTAATGGTATGACTGAGGTAACAAACAGGACCATCTTATAAGGGCTAAAGAAAAGGCCGACCAAGCTAAGAGCAACTGGTCCGAGGAGTTATCCCACATACTGTGGGCATACAAAACCACACCTAGGACAGCTGTAGGAGAAACACTCTTTTCTCTTGTATATGGGGCCGAGGCTATCATTTCCGTGGAAATCCAAGTAGGTAGATTTAAGACACAACACCCTAAGATTTCAGAGAATCCTAAATAAATGCAATTCAATTTGGACCAAGCAAAATTTATACGAGAAAAAGTCGTAATCAGAATAGTGGTTTACAGAAACAAGATGTCCAGAATATTCAACAGTAAGGTCATGCCACACGCTTTTAACGTAGGAGATCTAGTCCTTAAAAGAACAGACGTGATGGGTGGCAGTGCCGGGTCTGGTAAGTTGGACGAGAACTAAAAAAGACCATTTAGGGTCTCGAAGGTTATTCGCTCAGGGTTATATAAGCTGGCCAAGTTAGATGGTCGAGTCATTTTCCATTCTTGGAATATCTGTAATCTGAGGAAGTTTTATCAATAACAAATCAATGAGGTATTTTTTCACATGTTATGTCCTCCAGTGACAAGGAAAGATGGGATTGACTACCTTGAAGAGAGATAAAAAGGGCCACAAGGTAGTATTTTCTAGGCCAGGTCACAAGGCGATTTTCACTAGACTATTTGGGTATTGGTCCCACTAAATAAGGCCACAAGGTAGTTTTTGCTAGGCTAGATTACAAGACAGTTTCTGCTAGACCATTCGGGCATTGGTACCACTAACAAGGCCACAAGACAGTTTTTACTAGGTTAGGTCATAAGGTAGTTTTCGCCAGACTATTTGGGCATTGGTCTTGCTAAACAAGACCACAAGGCAGTTTTTGCCAAGCCAGGTCACAAGGCGATTTTTGCCAGACCATTCGAGCGTGGGTCCCACTAAATAAAATCACAAGACAGTTTTCGCTAGACTAGGTCGCAAGGCGGTTTTTGCCAGACCACTTGGGCTTTGGTCTTGCTAAACAAGGCCACAAAGCAATTTTCGCCAAGGCAGATCACAAGGCAGTTTTTGCCAGACCATTCAGGCATTGGCCCCACCAAACACAGTCATAAGAAATTTTTTGTCAGGTCAGATCACAAGGTCATTCCTGTCGTACAATTCAGGCCTTCAGTTCCTGTGAACAGGTCACCCGCACCAAAGAGAACTAAGAAGGGGATATACTGATCCCCAAGGAACGAGGGGGAATCTAATCAAAGATTAAAGAATAAAGATAAGATGGACCTCACAGCCAAGAATCGAGATGAATAAAGGCCACTTATTATAAAAATGCATATGGCGTCATACAGGGCGAAGGAAAATACCCTTCAGCCTATATTTTCAAGTATTTATTCTATTCTATTAAAATTTCACAAGTCAAAATCCTGAGGTAGATGTGTCTTTACTGCCAAATAAGATAAGTAAAATAAATATTTTCATTAAAAAAGATTACAATGAGACAAAAGGGACTCAAACAAAGTCTTTATTATATCAGAACCTTTAAAATCTATCTCATCCTATGGGAAGACACTGTTGAGAGGCCATGCAAAGAATTGGCTCTTCAACTACCTTCCTAGTCTTGCTCTCGGAATCATTCTTGCATAATTCAACCCCTCTCCTTAGGGTCGTAATACGGAAAAATGTTATAATTAGGCTGGTTATAGCCCTTAGTGCCAAATAGTATGATTGCACCTTCATTAAGGCCCAAGGATCACGACACTGAAGAGGCATTATAATCAGGCCAGATGTAACCCTCGGCAGTATGCTCGCGCCTTCACAAAAACTCACCTCTAGCTGCTTTTCGAAGACCACAATGACGTCCTCCATACAGATCCAGTTATCCTTAAAAGAAAGAAAGAAGGCGCCCCATTCCATGTCTCCTGAAGATGGCAATCGCCAATACAAAAAGAGGATTCTTATACAGTGACGTAGTCGGCAAAGTGTTTAATATAGACCAAAGAATAAGGACACCATTATAATCAAGGGAAGGCAAAATGATACAAACAGTCAAGTGGTGCCACGTGGCCAATAAGACGAAACATCTCCTTTTGAATCTAAAGAATCAAAGACCAATAGGGCCACGTGGCAAGGACCGGATGAATAGGAAAGGTGGCCCATTCCAAAGAAGGAAGATTCAGATACTCTAATGTCAGAATCATCATTAAGACTCGCCCATCCCCTAACAAGGAGAGTCTTGGTGCTAAGTTACTATCAATGATCGCAGTCCAACATATCTCTGTTACGCCTGCGATTGCGAGGCTTCCCCTTATTAACTGGCAATATCCCATATTTAGCAGACGACCATGTTACCGTCGTATTATCAGGAAAATACCATGTTCGTCTCTACCTCTTACGGTATAAAAGGAGAACAATGACATAGACAAAGATACGCTATTCTCTAACACTATTCCAGTTCTTAACAATTTATCGCCTTCTTTTTATCTCTCAAGAATCTGACTTGAGCGTCAAAGTGACTGCCGTAGGCACCCACCATCACCTCATTTTTTCCTTCTTTGCAGGTTCCAGCCAATCGCAACAGGGTTCTTATTCATCTAATTTCAGTAACATATTTGTAACTATAAGTATATATATAATTATTATATATTTTAGTCACTAGTTAATTATTAAAAGTTTATAAGAGTATAATTTAACTAATTTAATTAGTTCATTATACTGCATTTTATTTAAGTAGATTATTTCATATATTATTTCCATATTAATAAAATTTATACTAATAGAACATAAATTATTAAAATCAATTATGTGTATATATATTATACATATATATTTGTAGTTGTAATTGCTATCATTACTCCGATATATATATATATATATATATATATATATATATATATATAATCGTTAACTAAATTATATATATTAATAAAATATAATTTAATAAAATTAAAAATAAATTAAATTAAAATAATTGTGATTATTTAAAAAAATAATATTCAGTAAACTATGTAATTTTAGATATTATGTAGTTTTAGATAAAATTATATAATTTTTTTTTATTTTCTTTTTCTTTTTTAAGAGTTTGAAAATTATAAGGAGAAGACTCTATAATATTTGGTTATTAGTGTCTTGATATATTTTGAATGGAAATATTATATGATATTATGGATGTTTAATATTATTTTAAAATTGAAAGGTAAAACTTATCAATTTGATATAAATAATATTAGTACTATATTAGACATATTTAATTATTTTATTTAATTTTAAATTTTATTATAAAAACCGAAAATTATACCAAAATTAAAATAAAAATAATAATCAATACTAAGATTAAATCGAAACTGAAATACTCGAACCATATCGAAATTCAATTCTAATTTTAAAAAATTTAAAGAATCAACTTTCAATTACGATTTCAATTCATCATGAACCGTTCTGTAATTAATAATGAAGGCTTCTTTTATTATTGTTATAATTGGAGATATTTGATTGATTTTAATTTCATTTTTAAAGTATAAAGGTGAAGTATTCTCAAGGAGATCAAATCTCCTCACATATTATTTTAAGATTAATTCCATCAATTATTACTCATTTGTGACTAAAGAGATTAAAAATAATTTTAAAATAAAAAAAATAATATAAAACCAAATGAGAATTTTATTCTTTTGTCTTCCATTATAATATAGATAAAGGAGGGTAGTTTTCTGAAGGCACTTCTCCATTTTGGATGGCAAAAGATTTTTTTATTATTTATTGAGTATTTAAATAGACTGTGACATTATAATTATTAATTTAAAAATTATTGAAAAAAGCATTAAGTATAAAAAAAAAATGGAAGCATGTAGCTTGCTAGACACAAATTTTTTATAATTATTATTTTTTAAATCCTATATTTATAGTTTTGCTTCCAAAGGAAGAGAAGAGGAAGATGAGATTTACAATTATTAAGTATAAAGTCATCTCAAGATGTGCATATGAGATGAGTTGTTAACCTTAGAAAAGTTTAACCTCAAATGAAAATGACAATAATATATATAATTTAAAATATTTAATTTTTTTTGTTTGTATTATAGTTCACAATTGATGAATTTCTCAATAAAACTCTAACTTATATTTAAATTCCAGTAAAAAAATTATTAATTTGATTAAAAAAATTAATTTGATCTATTTTAATTCAATGTTAATTAATAATTGTAATTTTATTCTAAAAACATGAACAGCGGCAATCACAAATCTCAATTGATTAATCCTAAAGAAGAATTAGTCCGCTGTGAACCATGAAGCGGACACAGAGATGCGTTCAGTCAAATTAAGGAAAAGACTAAATGCATCAAATAACATTATTATAATTTTATATTCATGAGCACAAACATCCTGCCACCGCCGGCTCCCACGCCGGCTGTTCATGTTTAATCCATGCCAAATCAAAACACCATCCGCCGGCTCCAACGCAAGCATACGCAATTGGGTTTACAATGGCTGAAGAGTAACTTGAAGTCCTTTTTGTGGGGAAATTGCGATAAGGACAATGGGCGAGTGGACATAACTTGGTGACAAAGTAAACCTGTAACGTTGAAGGATCATTGAGAGTACAATCTTTGTTTCCGCCATGGCAAAGTTCATGCCCACACAATTTCTTGGTCCCAAACCAAATGGGCAAAATGCTGCTATGTTATTCCTTGTTGCTTTAGCCACCCCTTCTGCAAATCTTTCTGGTTTGAAGAGATGAACATCTTCTCCCCATATCTCAGGATCATGATGCAACGTTAATGGTGAAACCAGGACATCCATTCTAGTTGGAGCAAGTAGCTTCCCCAGTCTGGTTCCCTTCTGGATTTCTCTTATCAGAGTAATAATAGGAGTATATAACCTCAAAGTTTCATTGATAATCATATTCATCTGCAAAAAAAAAAAAAAAAAAAAAAAAAAGAAGAGAGATTAGATCGAACTGGAAATTACAAAAACATCTCTGAAGTCTATAGCATCTACTTACGATCTTCAATCTTGATATTTCATCTAAAGTTGGATTTCGTTGGCCAAATAATTCCAGGACTTCCTCCCTAGCTTTTTCTTGCCAATCCGTGTGAATTGCTAGAAGAAGAATATTCCAAGTGAGTGCACTAGCAGTCGTCTCTTGTCCAGCAATATAAAATGTCTTGCACTCGTCAATTAGGTCTTCTATGGATATTTGCTTGGTTTTATCCACATCTTTGCTTGCCTTTATTAATACTCCAAGAAAATCACTTCCATAGCTATCTACTTGGCGCAGCTTTGCTTCTTCCTCCCTTTTCTTTATCATCTTCAATATGGAGTCTCTTATACCATGTTCTAGTCTGTCTCCTTCCACATCGTCCTTTGTTTTCAAAAATTTTCTGCAGCAGGAGAAGAGGATACATTTAACTAAAACTACTCTCTATAATCAATAGATCGTCCTGTGAAATTTTGAGCTTGTGTTCACGCATGTCTTCATGCACAAAGAGGGAAAAAAAAAAACGAAACTTACTTTAGTAGAGGAATTTTGACTAGATAACTATTTCTATAAAGAATAAGAATCAGCCTTGATAGCATATCGAAAATATGCTGTCCTTCCAAGTAGCTGCTTCCAAAGGCTGTCCTGGAAATGACTTCAGATGTTAATAGCTTGAATTCCTCGTATACGTCAATATCCTTAGTCTCATGTTGTCTCCATCTTTCAAGCATCATCTCAGTAGTTTCGATCATTGCTGGAATCATATCCTATACATATTATAAATTTGTTAGAACAGAAGAAGCTCTGGGTTACATATAATGTAACGAGAAGTACAGGAAATTACCTTCAAGCTCTCTCCATGAAAAGTATGATTAGCCAGCTTTCTCTGCCTGAACCATTTTTCGCCTCTGGTCGTTACTAGTCCATCCCCAAAGAGGTTTTTTAAGTAAGATTCGAACTCAGGTTTTCTGTATAAATCATCTTTGTTCAATATCTCTTTAACCAGATTAGGTTCAGCGATAATCAACTGAGGCCGAGGACCAAGCCAACAGACACAGTCACTCCCTGCAGCCATATCATAGAAGAAACAGTATACTAATTTGGAAGAATAATATCAAAGCTTTCAGTCAGAAACAAAATGTAATATTTTGAAATTTCAAAATACACACAAAGCTACCGTATAGTTTCTTCCAAAAATAACAGTGAGGCTGAAGTCTCTGTAACATTTGATGTGATAATTCCATGGGAGTGGTGAGGGATTCATTTCTCATTCTCATGATTTCTTTTGAGTTTCCATAGAAAAACCTGTACTGGGGGCCTTTTATTCCCTGTGATCTCAGTGCAGATTGTACATGAATCGGTTTCCACCATAGTTCATAGAAGAACTTGAGAAATATTATGATGAAGCACACTGACACACAACTCAATACCAAAATGATCATAGCTGCAGGTGCTGTTGCTGCAACCAAGTTTTATGAACCGTAGACTTGTAGTTAAGCAATTTCTCTTTCTATTATATACAAGAGGCCAAGGTATCTAGGAGTTGCAGTTGATGGCAGAAACAAAGTTCCAAGCATTGGTCACATCGTGGACAATGACTTTTTCTTTGGTTAAAGCTTCAGAATTTGACAATTTCTTCTTATATTTATTACACAGATATTCGACGTTTTGTTCCCAAATGCTTTGATGTTGTTGGAAGGACAGAAAGAAACTATTGTGTTTGCCCCCTTAATAAATGATTGATTAATTAAGAACAATGGAATGATCAATTGATTTTCCAGGCCAACAATTTTGTTTTTTTCATATAATATAAATTAAAGTTGAAAGATAAACCTAATACGATTACATTTGAATGAAAAAAGATTTTTGTATAAAAAATTATTTAACAATGAATTTTTTTATCAATATTAATAAATAGCAACGAAATATAAAATTGTTGCTACATATAACACGCAAAACTACGACGACTATTTTAATGATGTTTTTGCTATGGCTTTAGGACGGAAGCATGCCATCATTTTTAGCACATATTTTAGTGTTTAATTTACAACGATTTTAACAACTAAGTATTTATCACTAAAACTTTTTATTTACTTGTATTTAATTAATTAAAATAATATTATGGACAAATATAAATTTTATTGTTAATTTTAAATTTAAAGAATTTTGACCTTTCGAATCGTTAAATTCGATAATAAAATTATATAAATTTAGCATGATCAATATTTAAATGTTGAACATATCAAAAAAAAAATGTCAAATATATCAATTTTTTTTAAAAATATTATGGGCCATATTTTATCCTTAAAATTATTTTTTCATAATTCATAATAACTTTAATTATTAATATTTTTATATATTTTTTTATAAAAATTTTTTTAATTTCTTTTTAATAAATAATACTTTGCATATAAAAATATGGTCATGTTTGACACTTGATTTTTTTTTTGTAAAGTTAGCATGTTCAACCCTTTAAGTATTGAATACATCTTAAATTTTTTAGTTGAATGGTATGATTTTCGAATAAAAATTTAAAATATTCTGAATTCAAAAGTACTTCTAGGAAAAACATATTTTCAATTTTTTTTTTTGTTTTGTGCATGATTTGAAAAGAAGTTCTATGGATTTGTGCTCAGGGAAGACTCAGGACAATTTGTCTCTGCAAACTGGCTGGGTTATGGGGGATGTATCTTCCAAATTAGCTGAGGCGGAAGCACTTCGACAAGCTCTTCTTTGGGCATGTGAGCAGAGGATGGAATGGGTTATTTTTAAGTGTGATTCGTTTGAAGTTGTTAATGCAGTGCTGAGTTGAGTTGTTGATAGGACAGAATGGAGAATTGTTTTGCATGATTGCTATTGTCTCCTTCAGCAGAGTTCCAGTTTTTCGTTAGCATGGATTCCTCGGCAAGTAAACCAGCTTGCTCATCTGTTTGCTAGAAATTTTAGAATTTATGATTCTTCTGTTGTTTGGTCTTGTATACCAACGTTTGCTGTTGGGTTTGTACAAGATGGCTTATTATAATGGAATGAATTTCTTTGCTGTCAAAGAAAAAAAACTTCATTATCAAATGTTTAAGGTCATAACAGGTTGGCTGATCCTCTGAAAAAACAAAAGTTAACATTTTTCTTAGATCACATGAAAAATAACTTGTATTTAAAATTTATTTTTCGTTAAAAATATTTTTTAATGAAATAATTTATTTTTTATTATTTAATATTAATTTAAAAAATAAAATTTATTAATAAATTTATATGTAGAGATATTAATAAAAATATAAAAATATGAAAAAATTATGTGGTATATATGCCACCACCAAAAGGAGTTTTTAAAGGCTTTTGGGGTTAGAAATAAATAAATAAATGAAAAGTCGTTGTTGCTGGAAAAGTAATATTAATTAGTTATCATTGTTTTCCCTTTTTTGGCGAATGGATGCTTGCCTATTATTGGAAGCTTTCATTTCAAACGTGGGAAATTTTTATTTTATTTCTCGAAAAATTTATTAATTAATTGATTAATTTTAAAAAATATATGAAAACATTCACAAAATTTTAAAAATTTTTTTAATTAGCTATTTAATTAATTTTAAATATTAAATATTTTACCATTTAATTTTTACGATATATAAAAATTTATTAGTTGATTTTCAATTTTATAATAGATTTGCTCATTAATTTTTCTGTATTTAGAATATTTTAATTTTTTTAAATTATTAATTAATTTTTATAATATAAAAAACTCATTCATTTAAAAAATTTATTAATTAATATTTATATTAATTTTAATAATTAAATATTATAAAAGAGATTAAAATATCCTTAATAAAAGACTAATTAATAATTTTTTTAAAAATATAAGAAATTAACTAATAAATTTTTTTAAAATTATAATGATTAAATATTAAAATATTTAATGATAAAATTAATAAAAAAATTAATTAGTAAATTTTTTAAAATATTAAAAATATTTTAATATATTTTTTAAAATTAATAAATTAATTAATAAATTATTATATATGAAAAAAAATTTTAAAATCGAGAAATTAATCACTGAATTTATTTATATTATAAAAATTAAATAATATTTTTTTATAATAACTAATAATTAAAATTAATAAAAGTACTAAAAATTAATTTTAATTTATTTTTTAAAAAACTAACCACACTAATTAATAAATTTTTTTATAATATAAAATAAAATATTAATTTTTCCTTTAAATTTTGGAATATTCTCGTTATATGCTTTATAACTTATGATGTGTGATTTCTTTTTCATAGAATCTATAGTACGACATTATAGACTTCAACTAAAAATGGATAATTTTTACTGAAATTCATAAATTTTAGAATACTTTTCAATTTAATCACTTAATTTTAATTTCTTTCTTAAAACTTTTTAAATTTTAATTTTATTTTCATTGAATTTTTTTTTTACTTGCCAATACAGGTTTCTAGATTAATATCAATAATTTTTTTTCTCTCTTTCTTATCATCCATTTTCTAATTTAATCTCATCCCTTCTCTCTTTTATTTTACTTATTTTTTATTTATCAATGCAATTTGTTCATTATTTATTATTTTATTTTAATATTTAATTTTTAAATTCATGCTAAAAAAAATTTATTTATAATAAAACATTAATTAGTTATAATTAATATATATATGATTATAATTTAAAAAAATAAAAAAATAATTTTGAGATAATTAAATAATAAAAATTATAAAACGGAAAATAATATAAATATACGAAAAAGTTTTGAAGTAATATCAGCGATTAAACCAACCACATCATAGATGATTCTTGAATGTGAAAGAGATAATAATTTTCTCCCACAGGGTAATGGATACTGATTAAAAAAAATGCATTTATCAACCTGTTTGAAAAACTAAAATTTTATAAAATTTTAATTCAATTATTTTTTTCATCAATTTTCATATTTAAAATGAAAGTTTTAATTTTTTTTAGCTGTAAAAAGTTTATACAGTCTTTATATGAAAAAACAATTAAATTATTTTATTATAGATATAATTTTCTTTCAAACAAGGAAAAAGTTGCAATTATTTGATATTCATATAACATTTCAAATATTGCAAATTAATTCTTAATTACATATATTTTTTGGCAGTTGCAATAATATTAATAACAATTGCTGCTACTAGAAATTCCGTTTGTATTAAGCTAAATATCATCTTTCTCAAATCAACCCGATTTGGTAATTTATATATTATGAATATAAGTTGTTGATTGATTGGGCCGACTTAATTAAAAACTTTTAAATTTTTAGAAAGTGTCCAATTTTTATTTATTTAATTATTTTCTTTTGATTTTTAGCAAAGTCAGTTTTTTTTTTCAAATTAAATTATTTTTAAAAAAAATTATTTTCTATGGAATAACTTATTTAAACCAAATGAGGCCTAATTATATTTTTAATAAGTGTTTCATATTTAATTTCTCAAATTTTTTTTTATTAAACATTATAAATGTTGATATTTGTTTGTTTGATTTAATTAAATAAAAAAATTTAATGAGCTTATATTCTAGATTCTAAAAAATTATTAATTTTTATTTTTTGAAATTAACTTGTAAATTAGATTTTGCTTTTCATTAATTTAGTTAAAATAAGACAAAAATTAGTAACTTATATTTTTAAAATTACTCAATTAAAATTGATAATACTAATAATGTTGAACAATAAGGTATTTAATATATTTATTTATACTTATTATTCAGTGATATATCTTCTATTTATTTCATAAATTTAAAAAGCTTTGAAGAAAAATTTGTGATAATAAGCCATTAACATTAGATTGCGGTAACCAATACAATACAATGTATACATTGTGCCTTTCTCATTGCTTTGTCGGTTGAGCTTATTCTTTCAACAATTTCTAAGAGCTTAAAATTTATCCTTCAATTTCAATATCCAAACAGTATTTCCTTATGATGCAGGAGCTAAAGCAGCCTTCTGAAAATGGTAAAGTAAGTGCATGAGTACATAATACCAAATTGTTTATAACAAAAGCGAATAAGAATAAATTGACTAAATTTAGTACTTGCAGTTTGGCAGGAACCATTCTTACATAAATTTTAATTTTGTGGTCGGTCCCTTTCAGTGTCCATGCTGTTTTTTGTTGTTATTATGCAAAAGTTAAAAATTCTATCATTAAAAAAATATATATATTTATTTCATTCGTTAGATGTTTTAAAGAGAATTGCTGCAAATAGTGGAAACTACATAAACCCTACTTTTTCTTTAAAAAATTTGTTTGGTAATTTTGTGTTGGATAGATATTTTAGCATCGGATAATGTATAATTTTTGTCTAAACCAGTTTATGCTAAACCTAAAACATAAATAAATAGATCCCATTTAATTTTTAGTTGTATTTTAAGTCTACTGTAGTCCGAGTTCTTCCCTTAATAACAATTAAAGCACAAAAACAGCAAAGGTAGCAAAACCAATCCAAGTTACAAGTTCATGCTTTGAAATAATTTCCTAGAGGCTTAAAGGCATCGTTGCATATTGAAGTTATTTTAACTTGGGCCGCTATCACAGATAGCCACAGCTCAAAACAGCAATATGACGCCTTTGGGGTAAATCTGAAGGCACAAATAATTTCTTCTTGTATGATCACCACACAATATATGATGAGTTAAAAGGAAAACTTGGTTGCTCCTCTCTCGAAAATTTAGGCCATCTCCAACCCTACGCTAAATCTCATTTTAGCGTTGGAGCACCAAAATTCAACGGGATTTTGGTGCTGTTACAGTGTCACGCTATATTTTAGTGTTGTACTACATTGTTACGCCATGTAGCAATGCCATTTCCTTTTTCTTTTCTTTTTTTTTAATTTATAATATAATTCAAAACTTATATATATATTCAATTATGTCCATATTTTTTTCACTCTCATAATTTATTACATTTTTAATTTATTTTATATTTTTATAATTATTAAAATTTAATTTAAATTAATATATATAATAAATTAATTTATTTATAATATATTATATAGAATAAGTGGAGTGACACATATATTATAATTGAACAATATATATTAATTTAAAATACAATTATCAACAGCACATTAAATATTTAATATTCTGGAAGATTGGACCCGAATCCAGCAATATTATTGAGATATTGACCATATACATTAGATGTGGATGACGATGGTGGTTATTGACGTTGAACTCTTTTATATGATATTCAAATTTTTTCTTGACGAAACGTTTCATGAGTAATTGGATCGGAAATAGAATTTAAATCGAGCAGTAAAATTTTATTTTCTTCTTGAAATTCCTTTAAGTCTAAAGCTTTGCTTTTCATTAGTCTTTCCTTCTCCCTTTCTGCAGTTGCATTCGCCAACGATTCCACAAGCTTTTCATTATCAACATATAAGCATTTCAGAGCAGATAAAAAAGATTCATTAAGTTTTTTCTTCAATTTTGCTTTTTCGATACCAAGAGATCAATCCGATGATGTATAATCTTCTACAATATCCTTATTTAAATGAATTGAAAATGATGATAAGTTTGAACATGGTACCATAGGTGAGTCAGGAGTAGAATTGTCTGACTCTGAGGACACATAAGAGGAGTTTTGATTTTGAACTTTTTTTTTAGAGCTACTATCTTTGAACTTCTCAGCATTTTTCTTCATGCTCCAAACATGGTCAAATTTGAATCCTTTTTTGTAGCTTGGATCTTGCATTAGTAAAGTTTTCGCTTGATTGAGCTGCATATCTTAAAATCGACCATTGGATGGATTTCATTTCGATCTCCATCTTCAGATAGTATGCATCCTATCCCCACATTTTTCAATGAAGTCAGATGGAAATCTCAAATAATAATTACACCAACAGTATTCTGATAGATCTCATCTTAAAATCGACCGTTGAATGGATTTCATTTCGATCTCCATCTTCGGATAGTATGTTATCCTATCCCCACATTTTTCAATGAAGTCAGATGTAATCTCAAATAATAATTACACCAACAGTATTCTAATAGATCTCATTTTAAATTTGACCATTGGATGGATTTCATTTCGATCTCCACCTTCGAATAGTATGCATCCTATCCCCACATTTTTCAATGAAGTCAGATGGAATCTCAAATAATAATTACACCAACAGTATTCTAATAGATTTTATCTTAAAATCGACCGTTGGATGGATTTCATTTTGATCTCCACCTTCAGATAGTATGCATCCCTACCCCCACATTTTCCCTATTAAATCATGTATTCTTCAAAAATATAAACATTACTCATATTTTTCAGTTCCTCTTAAATTCGAGTCAAGAAAATTCTACAGATCGTTACTTAAAATAGATTTCTATGTTGAAAATACATCAAATAATGATGCTGAAAATTCATCATCATCTTCTTCAAATATTGATGATTATATTTCAGATGATAATGAGTTTGCAGTGGAAACACAAGCAGTTAATCAACAATTTCTTATAAATTAGATGGTTTTGCAGCAAATACAAGATCAACACTGAGTTTCTAGAGGTGGCTCTGTTCTAGGTCATCTAGTAATCAATCGAGATCGTGAAGCGGCTGATCTTAATTTAATTCTGGATTATTTTTCAAATAATCCATGATTCAATGATGTAATATTTCGTCGACGATATAGATGTCTCGAAATTTATTTCTTCATATTGTCGATGCAATAAAAGCGCATGATACGTATTTTGAACAATAAAGAGATGCAGTAGGTAAAATTAGATTATCTACTCTTTAAAAAAGCACAGCTGTGTTTCGAATGTTAGCATATGGTTTGCCGGATGCTATCAATGAATATGTGAAAATTGGGAAGTCCGCTGCAATTAAAAAGTCTAAAAATATTTTGTCGAGCCACCGTTGAAGTATTTAGTGAGCAGTATTTGAGATCACCAACTGCCGAGGATGTTGCAAGGCTTCTTTATATTGATGAGCAACGTGGCTTTCTTGGAATGTTAGGTAGTCTCGATTGCATGCATTGAAAATGAAAAAATTGTCTTACTGCATGGGCTGGCCAATATACAAGTCGTAGTGGATCGCTAACAATTATTTTAGAAGCTGTAACTGATTATGACCTTTGAATATGACATGCATATTTTGGAATGCCTGGTTCTAATAATGATATTAATGTTTTGGAGTTATCACATTTATTTTCCAATCTTGCTAAAGGTATTGCTCCTCCTGCTCATTATGTTATTCAAGGAAAAGTATATAATACGGGTTATTATTTAGTTGATGGTATATATCCAAAATGGTCAACTATTGTGCAAACTATTCGTGAACCACAAACAAGAAGAAGAAATATTTTGCAATGAAACAAGAATCATGTCGAAAAGATGTTGAACGTGCTTTCGGAGTGTTGCAGTCACGTTTTGCAATAGTTGCATGGCCATCACGTTTTTGAAAAAAATAAATATTGCATGATATTTTAACTACATGTATTATCATGCATAATATGATAATCGAGGTTGAACATGACCTTAGTGCACCTATTGAAGACGGTAGAGAATTTTCAGCTCCAACTGTTGAAATGGTTGTCGATGAAACTACTTGATTTGAATAATTTTTTGCTCGACACAAAAAAATTAAAGATAAAGATGTTCATTTTGCACTTCATAATGCATTAATAGAGTATTTGTAGGAACAACATACAAATGATCATCTAAATTAGCTTGTTTTTTTTTTTTTTGATAATTTAATATGCATGAGTCTATTTTATTTTTAATTTGCTAATTAATGTTTAATTAATGTATGTTTATAACTTATGTTTAAGTGATGTTTTTATATAATTAATATTTAATTAATGCATTTTTATGATTAATATATTTTTATTTATTTATAACATAACTGAATATTTGAATATTGAATGAAAATGTAAAATATATAAGTATTTGGAGTGAATATATAAAATTATATGAATTTTTTGAGTGAAATGTATAAATAACATTAAAGTAAAATAAATAATATAATATTAAATGGATTGGAGAATATAAATAAAAATTTTTTTAATGTTAAAAATGAAAATTAAAAATAATATTGAGCTATTTTAATATTTTACACCGGTGCAAAAAATTGATGCCTAGGATATGGCCTTAGAGAGTTTTTTCTCTGAAGGCTGTGATTTTTTCTCCAAGGCAAAGCCCTCTTTTTCTGCCCTTGCCCCATCAGGCAGGGTCAGAAGTGGGTTTCACTTCCTCCCCATTTGAGTGGGATTGTAAATATTTTTTTATTTAGATTTCGTTTGTTGGCGGATTGAGCTTTTATAGTGAGGAAAATTAGTTTAGATCTGCCTGTTGTTTGATTCTTTTGCTTGTTTTCTTGTTTCTGTTTCAGATCCAGGCCCTTCCATTTGTGCTTCCCATGTTTGCATGTAGGCGTCCGGAGGTAGAGATGGCTTGCCGCCAAAGAGCTTTCATCTTCCTTCTCACGGGCATCGATCTTCTGGAGGTGGCTTCCATTGGCTCTAGCAGTGGAAGCCAGAGGCGATTGTGGAAATTTCCTCTTCCCTTTCTTTAAGCCTTTTGATTTTCCACCGTTCTAGTTTGTTTCGGAGTTGCATAAGCTTTTTACACTGTTATTCGTGCTTCATTTTTTTCGGAGTTGCATAAGCTTTTTACATTGTTATTCGTGCTTCATTTTTCTCTGATTTGCTGCATGTGACCGATCTCTTGCTCTCTCTTTCTTCAGTATGTGTTTTAAAGCCTCTGGCTATTGTTGTGGGAGCTAACGGCGATCGGAGCTGTTGGAGATGAAGTGCGGCTCTTACTGTAATATAATCTGGATCATGTTTCAGGTCTGTCAGGTATGAGTTTTTAGGTCTGTTCTCCATTAGGTTGTTATGTTTTGGGTCTTAAAAACTCTTGTCCTTCTTAGTTATGGTTTTCAAGGTCTTGGCTTGTGCTTGTGCTTTATCTCTTGAGTTGTACTGCTTAACCTTTTAACGAAACTTTTCTAATTTTAATAATAATAATAAAAAAAAAGACAACTTGGTTGATGACAAAACTTCTGGTTAGTGAATCATATTCAAGTGTGCTCTAATATGAAATCAAAAGTTGAAGTAATCCCAACCGAGGCATGTTATCCTGCCCTTCCCTTCCCTTTGTTATCTATCGTGACAAGATAATGATTGAATGCTCCTTAGAAATAATTAAAATTATTTGAATTAAAATTTTATAAGGGTAAACTACATTTTTTGGCCAAATTTTTAAAAATTTAAATTAAATGATATTATATAAATAGGGTAAACTATTTAGAATTAAAATAGTTTACAAGGAAAGATATTATTTAAATGATGTTATTTCTAAATTTAAAATTATTCTAGCTGATGATAGTAAATAGATAATACAAGAAAAGAACTTTAAATGATATTAATATAAATAGTGAACTCTTATTTTTATTCCATAATATATAATATATGATTCTGTTTGATTTTAACCATTGGAAGTAACTAATAGTTGTTACTGATTACTAAATATTTATGGCAATTGATTTATACCGTGTGTTTAATAAAATTTTCTCAAGTTATTGCTATCTATATGTAAAGTGATTAAGCTTATATGACAATTTTTTTTATTATTAAGATAAATAAATAGAAAATAAATGCATAAGAAAATAAGAGCAGCGGTTTAATATCTTATGTTCCTAATATATTATATTCCTATATAATAGGATGACAGTTGGATCTCTAATCCAACTGCTATCCGAGCAACTGCTATCCGAGCCTATGTAAGAAAGGCAGATCGTAATTCATTAGAGCTTAATACGCAATTCTATCCTTTAGTACGGATCTCTGCTATCCGAACCTACGGATCTCTGCTATCCGAACCTACGTAAGAAAGGCAGACCGTAATTCATTACAGCTTAATACGCAATTCTATCCTTTAGTACGCAGCTCAGGTCACATTCGGACAGATCGGATAAAATAGGGGTTCAGACCCAACAGAAAAGGATCCAGCCCATTAAACTTAATGGGTCCGAAGGGAATAAACCCTCCTAATTCAAATCATGTTAGCACAAACGTCGGAGGTGGAGAACAGACCTCTCCACATCAAGATCATGTTAGCACAAACGTCGGAGGACATTAAATAACCGCCTGATAAATAGTGAAAGGGTAGTTCTACATGATAGATGGCGATTACACGTCACTAGAAAACAAAGGAAAAAAGAATAAAGCAAGAGAACGTGAACCATTCTGACTAAATTTATATGTACATACCCTAACTCTACCCTCTTCTAGATCTCAAATCATCATAATATAGATATATATATAGATTGAAACAAGGGTAAAGTAGTTTTCTTATCTTAAAAGAGCATCAACCGATTGTGACCAACTCTAAATTCACAACTTTTTGAGCTGCAACAATTCAAGGCATTATTAATTTAACATTAGCTATTGGATTCTTTAACCAAATGGGTTTGTAATAGCTACTGGATACGAAAACTCTTATCAGCTATCCTAAACCTATAATCCAAACAAGAGGAATGCTAAGTACAGTCACTTGACTGTCCAACACTTTCCACTTTATTGAGGAAGTATAATAAATATTTTTCAACTAATAGGGTGGAGAGTGTTATACAATCACTTGAAAAAGTGACCGTTGTTAGCATTCTTCATCCAAACAATCCCAGACACTGCCTTGAGGAAGGGTACAGGTTTGTGGAACCGTAACAGATGTTAAAGTTAAATACTCGGACATTTGGTGCACAACCCATCACTCAAGTCACTGCTCTATAAACTTAACCATGGGAGGAAAAAAATTTAGAAAATTTTATCCATTGAAAATATCATAAAGAAATGGAGAAAACAAGATGGATTAAAATATCTTACCCGTTTTTGTTCTTCCATGTTAGCCTTTATAAGGGAGTAAATTGCAACACCTGCAATGGCTATTGCAGTACCAATTCCAGTTTGAGTGGAGATTCTATTGCCTGCAAATTTTGCCATCATTACTAAAGTATAGAAATCATGGCCCACAAACATGGCTTATATAATCGAGTCTAGACTTCTATACACAAGATTTAGGAAGATCTAATTCCACATGACATGATATTTAGATTGCATGATTCCTTCATTAGAGAGGAAATATCAGTTAGATTTAGTGGATCAGCACTACATTTCATTTCAGCATTCCGATGGAAAAGAAAGCTTAATCAATGAACAGTTAGGTACATGTAGCACCAGCTCTATTGACTTAGCCCCATAGTGATAAAAGGGACCTTTTTAACATCAGAAACATACTTGCTCAAATTTCGTATGCAGGTCATGTGAGAGATTAAGAGTAGTTACCAAATACAACAATGGAGAACCCAATGACAAAAACTCGCTTCAACACATTTCCAACAGCATGTGTAAGTGGTGCAACTCGTTCCAAAGTATTTGTGGCAACCTGAATTTAAAGCTCAACGTAGTTGAGTACAGATTATGATCACGTCTATTAAAAGAAGCAAACTCATGTTTCAAGATCTAGAGCTTGATAAAATTGAGATACCTGGTTATACAGATGATAAAACATTCCAATCCAGAACAAGTCAGTAATGAACTTAAATAATCCTACTTTTGCAATTGCACCTCTGAAACCATATTGGATCAGTTGAGGGCCCTCGATCTGAAAACACATTCAGATGAACCAACGGTCAAGACATTAACAACAAAAACAGAGCAGTAAAGATATTAAAAATCAGTTTGCTTCCCTGACAAGCGTGCTCACCAATACTGCTGGAGGGATGCAAAACAAGAGGGCGATTATTGAAATGTAAGCATACACATTTGTGCTGTCCATGCCAGTCTGTTAAAAATTGAATAAAGAATATGGTAAATCTAGTACATCAGAAACAAATACGAGCACTCGTAACTTGATTGTCAATGGAAAACTTGCTTATATGAGTACTTTCCATGATCTAAAATGTTTAGTTTGAATTTATCATTTTTTTTAAATTCCACAGATTATATATGTTGGTTTTATAGTTTATTTAAATTCATGTTGCATGCGTTGAAGTATATATTGGGAGTGTTTTGACACTGGTGGAGAACATAACAATTGTGTTTCATGCCTGAAAGCAGCAGAAAAGGCTTTCAGATAAACTCTTAAAATTCTGTTGTTCTCAACATCCAAGAATAGTTGTGCACCTGATATTTGCATGGGAATCATGATAACATCGAGGAAACTACATTCAATTGAGTTGTCTCTTCAAATATATCAGGTAGTAGCACATACGACATCATTATAGATTTTTTTTTCCTATAATCTGACTCAATTTAATTTGTTGTCAAAAGATGCCTTCCAATTTTTATTTTTTTTTAAATGAACTCAGTGCATCATTCCTGACCTGATGATAACCAATGGCCAAAGGATCCCTTCAGAAATGAAATTATTGAAGAAATAGGTTACAAAAATGAAGAACAAGACAAACATCACACCACCTGATCAATCTTACCATTGCTTTTTTAGAATAGATACTTCTGTAGGTAAATGCAACGTTGGAAATCATTGCACTTATGAACCCAATCCAGTTGAAGGAAAGTTCTGTCAATGATGCCAGTGATACACCTAACAGAGAAGTCAAAAATACTCAATCAATAGAGTACACCAGAGAACTTAATATTGCATACAGTGGATTGACTAACAGGTCTAGACCCCAATATAATATGGAATTTCAGGTTGGAAATATAGTATTTTATTTCCCTGCAATGAAATAAATAAAGCCAAAGGCAAAATACTTTATAGTCAAAATTACCGATGACTACTGGAGCCAATGACAACCATAGGGACAAAGGAATTTGGTGGCCCAGCACAAATTGAGAAGCAGCAGCATTGAAGAATGGCTCTAGAGCTATAGAGAAACAAAAGGAAAAGTTAATGATAAAATCCATCAAGCTTTAATTATCTCTTAACTTTACTGCACTGCTAAACTGAAAAATTGAACAAAAAAAAGCATGAAACTAAAATTAGATTATCAAATGTGAATAGAAAAATAAAGGTTCTCATCAACTAAATGTAATCAAGTCACTTAGAAGTTTGTAGCTCTATCACTTTGCAAAAGCTTGAAACATCCATCAATTAGAAACTTAACCAGTAATGCTTTTCAAATGGAATCTGTCAAAATTATGTTATAACATACATGATACACCTAAGACTAGGCTAAGACTATCTATATAGTCTGTTCTCCAATTGGGCAACAAGCATAATAAATTTTCACACCAGAGAAATGTAGGAGAATCTACTTCTGATATGAGCAAACAATTAAGGTCAACAACCCTGGCTCTTGAACATCCAAGTGTTCTAAGAATTGAGGAAACATGAAATGTGTTCTTATTTGTGTGCTTTTGCATGCATACAGGTGCAACTGGCATCAAAACTGGATATCCACATTGTTTTCTTTATTTTAACACAATTTATTCACAGGTTAATGCGATTTCCAATAGTTACTTTTAAATCATTCAGATCATCGATACCTTTGATGGTGTGCGTAAAAGATACAGCAACAGCTGCAAATGATACATTAGACATGACATGTCCAAGGGCATGACAGATTGCAACTGGAGTCAATAGTAGCAGGAGGTCTCTGTCAATTGGCTAGTTAGAGAGTAAATCATGTTATTAGTGAAGGCTTATTTAACCTCAAGGAGAAAAGATATCAAGGCAACTGTAACTTACTGCACGTTTTGGTAGACCAACAGCCCAACAAACAAGACAGTATGCTACTCCAACTAAGAGATGTATAACTGATACAAAACTGCAAAGACATATTTCCATTCGTGAAGGGGAATAACACACTTCAGAAGCCACGGTTTTGTGGATTTGATGGACAACAGCAATTTGTGGTGCGGTATAGGATATTATATGAACTCTAAATCCATGGATAAGTTAAAAAAGCAGAATTGTCTAGTAAGAATCACCTACTATGGATACGGGAAATAATTATAGACCTTCTTGTTCAATATGTTGAAAATGACATTTAAGAAGTACCTGCACAGAGAACACAAATCAATCGATAATCACTGGACCAGATACAAGTAAACAGAAATCTCATAAAACACACAAGGATCTGCGACGTTTTTAGAAGCTACATGCTACTTCCTGGAGCATTGAATTGGCATAAAGAAGTGGCTCATAGAATAGCATGACTACAAAATAGTTTGGGTATCCCCTAGATTAGCTAGCAATTTCACAATATTACATTCTAATTGAAATTTGAGATATGTATATATTTTATAATATTTTTCAAATTTCTGGATACATATTTGAAATATAAATTGAGGAATAAAAATTTCATTACTACTCTATTATATTTCCTGAAGGCGTGAACCGCATAGCTTACCACATAAAGAAGAAGAAACCTGTAAGCAGTGCAGGAAATCTCTCACCAAAGTTTTTAGCAGGCTCCACATGTCTATAGCCACAAACACAAGTAACAAACGGATAAAAACTATAACAAAACCAATGACGTTCACTCCAACACAAATATCTTACTGAAAGAGCAGAAGTATAAATTGAAAAGAAGAGCAAAAATTTAAACTCTCTTAGTTAAATTTCCTGCATTTGCTTAGCAGCCGAACGGAAGCATACGAAAAAAACAAAGTAAGTCTGACCCTTCGGAATCAGCAGCTGCAGCCTTAACTACGGGAAGCTCAATAGAACCTCGTTGCCTAATCGTTGGACTCCAACCAGCGATTCTCAACGGCTTTCTTGAGAATTCAAGTGCCACAGGAGAGTTTGGAATCTCCGGCAATGGCGAGAAAGCCAAGCGCGTGGATTTAGTAGCAAGGCGTGATCGAGCTTGGAGCAAAACATGATTTGGTGAAATTCTGCTAGGCAATAAGTAGAGTGAAGGCAATCGAGAAGGACGAATTGAAGAGTGAATTGAGGGCGTGATGGAAGAAGCCATTGAAAGAGCGAAATCGAACAGAGAAACTCGAAAGAGAAATGATATTTGGAAGTAAATGTTGTTTGGAAATAAACAGAGACGTCGAAATCGAGAGATTAAGGATTTTAGCAGCGGAGATATCAGAGAATAAGAGAGATTAGCTCTTCATCTTCTTCTTCTTCCTGTTTTTGATTTTATTTTTTTAAGAAGCTTAGCTCATCAACTCATGAACTTCAACAGAGAAGAGAACGAGAAAAAAAGTCAAAAGCGTTTTGATTCTTTTGTCTGTTTGCCCCCATTTCCCTCTTAAATTTCATCCGTTTTCCGCTCAGCAGCTCTTTTCCTAAATTTGCTAATTACTTGATCTAAAAAAAATTAGAAATTACTAAATTAAATATTATATATAATTAATTAAATTATATATAATAAATAAATAAATAAAATTTAGATATAAATATTGAATTTAATAACTATTAAATTCATTATTATAATATCAGAATTATAATAACAGTATTAAATAAATTAAAAATTATTAAATGTTAATTAATTTCCCAAATAATTTATCTAATTAAATATAAATATTTGAATATTTACTTTTAATCACGATTAATCAAAACTTTTAATTTTATATCTAAATTTTTTTATCTAAATTTTTAAATTTATTACGATTATAATTAACTCTTAAAATTATTTTCATTAATTTTAAATTAATAAAAATATCATATTAAATATTATTTATTTACACTTTTAAGTAGTAGCTAAATTTATATAAACAATATATTATAAAAATATATAATTTTCATTAAAATCTATATTCAAATGTATATGGATAAATTAAGATAAATTATTTAGTATTTTTGAACGGATATATCTTCATTTCCATATAGGTAAGTTATATCTTTCATATTTTAAGTTATAATTTCCAAAAGAAAAAAATATTTATTACTAAATTAAAGTTTATAAGTGAAATGATCCTTTAAGGTAAAAGGGCCCCTCAAGTAGAAATAAAAATATAATATCAATAAAAAGGACCCGTGCGCGATATTTCTCTTCAACATGAGTTTTGCTCACGTCTCAAATGAATTCAAGAACGTATTATTATTAATATATATATAATATTTCATAAAATTTTAAGGAAGTAGCCTGTTTTTCCTTTGAATTTACGCATAAAAAATAACTTGGGACTTTCTGTTTTTTTTTGTTCTGAAGAACTTGGACTTTCTTGATGTTGGCGAGTTGCTTAATTTAATAGTCCCCACAGCTTATGCAGAGAAGATCGTTAAGACAAAGTGGCCCGTTGAAGATGCCAATGATGAATTATATATATATATATGCAGTTTTTTTTTTCAGTCAATAGCTATTTTGGGAGGGAGAGGGATGGAATCTCATTGTTAAGAGATTTTTAAATATGTTTTGTAGATTCATTTAGTTATTTTAATAAATTTATTTAGTAGATGATAAGCGATATAAAATTATAATATTAATATATTTATATTAATTTTATTAGAAATATAATTCTTTTAACAATTATTTATTTTACTTATAATAATTAAATTTTTAATTTTATTTAAAATAAAATAATATCAAACCCCTCATTTTAACAAAATTAATGCAGGGTTCGTGCTGAATTATTTATACAAGTTCGGCTTACGTTGCCACTTTTCTTAAGTTCGGCTGACGTTGCCACTTTTCTTTTTGCCCAAATTTGTTTAAAAGAATGATGGAAAATAGCTGCATCGCTCATGCTCACAGGCGGACCCAACGAGAAACCAGGGAGGTTATGGATTGGGCCTCCTGAATTTTTTTTTTTTAAATTATAATTATTTATATAATTTTCAAAACCTACATAATTTTTAATACAAATAATTTATCTTTCCAAGTCTTTTCTGGAGAGCAGCACACTAATACTTCATGCGTAATGATTATATTATTTAAAATTAGAAAAAATATGATTTAATTGTAGAAAAATATGAATTTCATGGATAATGTGCAGCTATTTAAATTTAGGAAAAACATATTTTAAATCTGAAAAATATGATTTCAATGTGCGATGGATTAGACTATTTAAATTTAGAAAAATAAAATTTAAATATAAAAAATATGATTATAAAAAAAGTAATTCGTTAAATTATTTAAATTTAGAGGAAAAAAATAAACTTTACTGCTAAAACGTCTATTTAAATTATTATATTACTTTAGTGATATTATATTTTTTCATTAATAGTTATATGAAATATTTACTTTAAGTAATGCCAATTATATTTATTATTTTTTATAAGTTTAAAATAATTCAAAAAATATTAATAATTATATAATTATTATAATCGGTAAATCAACTTATTTAATCAACGCCACATAAATAAATAAAATTAAAATTTTCTGTGATAAAAATCCTCACAAGTCTATTATAATAAAGGAATCAGAATAATTATTTGATAAATTACATTTAAAGATATATATTTATAAATATTGATAATAAAATTATCATCATTTCAATTAATGAAAAATAAAATATAATCATTATAATTAATATACTAATACTTCCCTCGTTATAATTAATATACTAATACTTCCCTCGTTTTTGCTTTTTAGAGTAAATATATAATCACTAGTGAATTTTATCTCATATAAATTTGAAATTCAGTTAACATAACTATATCCTTCTAATATAACGAGAAATTCACTATATAAAATATTATAGTTCATGGTACCTTTCAAATATTTCATTAGTCTAACAAATACAGCCCAATAATTGTGAGTGAGATTGGTATTCAACCTACGTACAATATAAGTTATATCAGATCGAGAAAAATTTATTAAATGCAACAGACTCTTAATAATTTGTACATATTCAAATTGAACAATATGATAACTTCTATTCTTTCTTTAATTAAGAGTTAAAATCATAAGGGGTACTCATTGGTTTGACATCGAAATGTTCAAACTTCCTTAAAAGTTTCTGAACGTAATGCTCTTATGATAGCATTATACTACCATTCTTTCTTACGATTTTAATATTCAAAATTATATTTATTTTACCCATATCTTTCATATCAAATTTAGAAGTAAGAAAAACTTTTGTTTTACAAATGATATTATAACACATACAAAAAATAAACATATCGTCCATATATAAACAAATAATCACATATTTACCATTTATAAGTTTTGTATATATACATTTATTAACTTCAACAAAGGAAAAACCATCATTTATCAAAATTTGATCAAATTTCGATTGTCATTGTTTAAGTGCTTGTTTTAAGCCATATGAAAACTTAAGAAGTTCGTAAACTTTGTTTTCTTGATCAGAAATAACACAACTCTCAAATTGCACCATATAAATTTCTGCTTCCAAAATTCCATTTAAAAATGATGTTTTAATATCCATTTTATGAATAAAAAGTTTATATATAGAGGTTAAAGCAATTAACACTTTAATAGAAAGAAATTCTAGCAACATGGGCAAAGATATCAAAATAATCTATATTTTATTTTTGAGGAAAATATTTTGCCACTAATATTACTTTATACTTTTCAATTGATTCATTTGGGTTATATTTTCTTTTAAAAATCTATTTGCACCCAATGAGTTGAGCTCTTGGAACTAAGTCTACTAAAACCCAAATACCATTTTGTTTAATAGAATAAATTTCAATTTTAATCGCTTCATTCCAAAAAGGAGTTTCAGGATATTAATAGTATCACATAGTCATTTCTAACAAGATAAGTATAAAAGTCATTTCCAAAAGAAATATATTTTCTTTTACTTTACTTCTTTTTAGAACTTCATTACCATTTTCAAAATCATTTTCATAATTATCATCCTTAGGTGCATGATAAATTTTCTTAGATTTCAAAGGGAATATATGTTCAAAAAATTCAATATTTTTTGTCTCAATTATAGTATTACAATTAAATACATCACTTTTAAGAATAAGAAATATATATGCAACATTATGTTCAAAATAACCTATAAACATGCAATCAAATATTTTTGAATTTATTTTCTATTTCTTAGGGTCACGAAGTATTATTTTAGTAAGACACTTCCACACTTTTAAATATTTTAAATTAGATATATAATTCATAAGGTGTTTTATCAATTTTCTTATAGGGTATCCTATTTTGTATATGACAAGCAGATAATAAATTTCTTCCCAAAGGTTATTAGGTGATCAGAAACTTTTTAATAAAGCAATTATCATGTCTTTTAATATCTTTTTTTTTTTTTTGCTATTCCATTAGATTCGGATGAACAAGGTGGAGTAATTTCATAAATTATTTTTTTTTTTTTCAAAAAACCATTAAATAAGATATATTCATCGCCTCTATCTGATATAATTCTTTTTATTTTTCTATTTAATTGATTTTCTACTTTAGTTTTATATTTTTGAAACATATCAAATGTTTCATCTTTATTTCTAAGGAAATATACTTTAATATTGACGGGCATCAAATCTATCAATTTAAAATTGATTTTTCTTTTCTTGATTTAAAAGATTTTACAGATAAGGTAAATGAGTATAATCTCACAGATATCTTAAAATTGTTTAATATTTATGAAAAGTGAGAAAAAAAATTGTTTAAATCAAAATGCGAGAATAATAAAATTGTTATTGGAGAAGTTGATTTTAAGAATAAACCAGAGAAAAAAATAAAATAATGCGATTAAAATAATGAAATAAATAATCAAATTAAAACTCACTTGAAGGTAGTCAAAGTTGGTAAGCTTGTAGTTGATCATTGATTAAAAAGATAGTTCATTCAAGTATACATTATTTGGTTATAGTATTCAAACAAGAAAATCCCACCAATTCTTTCTTAAGGTTAAATTAATTCGTTTATTGCTTAAATTAATTTCTAGTTAATTAATAATTCCATCAAGTGTGTAAATTTAATTAATTAACTGTTTTAAGAAAGAAGAATTCAAACTTGATCAATAATAGCAAGCAAATTATTTAAATTAAATCAATTAGTTTTTTAACACAACGAATATTATGTATTTAATTGGGTTAATAAGCAATATGTTGTCTTTTTAGAAAATTTAATAGGTCTCTTACATTTCTAAAAAGATAACAGTGGAGGTGGTGTTCCTCGAAAAAAGAAAAAAATTTGAAAACATAAATTAAGATGAATAGAAGTTAAAAGAACAAATCTCACAATTTTATTAAACCTTAACTTATTAACTTTCAACCGAAAAAATGTGTTTAGCTACTAAGAGTTATAACAACAATGCAAAAAATAAATAAAAGAAAAAGAGAAGAAGAATTCGGTCAAAGAGGAACCAAAAGGGAGTGTAGAGATGATGAAAAGAGATAAGAGATGATTTCCTACTTCTAGGGCAGCCTTTATATAGACTTTTCACAAATAAAAGGATAATTATTTACAATTTAAAAGAAAAAGTAAAATAATTCTACTACTCCTATGATAATTTTTATCCTAATTCTGATCTGATTGTGTTTGTATATATCTGAAACAGTTTTGAACTTTGTACAGCTCACAAAAACAAAACAGAAATCTTATAATCTGTCTGTCGAGTTTGGATCACAACCTTGGGCAAGCTGTACCTTCCAGTAAGAAAAAGCTCTAAAACAGCCTCTTTGATTCATTTTTTGCTCAAAATCTGTCCAAAATTAAAATCTAAATAAAAACCAATTGTTTATATCAAAATCATAGTAAAATCATGAAATTTAATATGAAAAATGTGGTGAGTTTTGTAATTAATCAAATATCTAGAATAATTATTAATAAAAATTATATAATATTTTTTACCATCTCTAGTCATAATTTATTTTAGATTTTCCAAACTTGTATGTATTAAACTAAACAATTAAGATTTTCTATGTGCAGTTGCGCATGATTTCTTAATTAATTTACATTATGTACAAGGCCATGTTGGAGTTGGATCCAAACATTTAGGAATTTCATGAGACTAAGCAGCATGTGGAAAAGAAAAAAAAATCATATAGTTAAAATTATTTTTACTTACCTTTTCAAAATAATTTTTAAATTAAAAGTATTAAATTGTTTTTCCTATTATTTTTTAAATATAAGAATCGATATAAAAATTCATTAATTAAAATCTTTGTAGATTTATAATTTTCAAACATGAGAATTTATAATTTTTCTAAACATGAGAATAAATATAATTTTATTATCTATTATTTTTATTAATTTATTTTTATTTTTTTAAGCACTCGAACACAATTATTAGACGTATATGAGTTTGTATTTACACCCAAAAAAATATATTATTTGTAGTGTATGCTAAAATCACTCCCATTAAATTTTATTATTAATAATTAAATCCGTTCTAAATTCAATTAAAATTTATTTTAAAATATCTAAATTCATTACATAATCAATTATTATTATGGGATGATAATTAAATTTATTTAATTTTATAAATTTTAATTAATAATTCATATAAAAAACATATTTTTTATTAATAATTTTTAATTTTAATAATTAATGTTTCTAATAAATATTTAAATTTTAATTTTTAAATAAAAACAGATCAAAAATTTATAAATATTATTTTAAAATATATTTTTTATATTAAATTCATTATTTATATATTTATCATATATAAAATCGGATTCTGTTATATAAATTTATACTAAATCGGATTATATACTAATCAAATCTATTCTATTAAGTTTCCATCAGATAATTATTCAAAAGTACTCAATTCGTCGCTACCCAAACGGCAAGTACCAAAAGTGCTAGTCTTGCCAAATGGAAAGCCCCCATTTGACTGTGGCTGTTAAGTGAATCAAACGACAACGGGAGTAGCACTGTGTTAGGAAGAAAATTGAAGTAATAGTGAGGTATAATGAGAAATACTCATCATTTCGATAAAAGGTTTATACATAGAAGAAAATAAAAGTAAGGCAGGAAAATAAAGTAGAAATTTTTTTTAAAAGGGTGAAAAATAGAACAAAGGTAAAAAAAAAAGGAAGGAAGAGAAAATTATCAATCTATCATCAGAGATTGGTAGACTACAAAAACAGCATAACTTCATGGAGTGCACTTCATTTGATCCAATTGAATCCCCTCGCAAGAAAAAGCTAATAAAAAGAAGCCACTTCTGCAAAGTACTCTAAGGCTGTCCTTGCCATGCGCAGCACTCTCAGTTTTTGTCGGCACTGGCTCTGCAAAAGGGAAGACGCTTTAATGGCACTATGGAGGTAATAATTAAACCATTAAAAGGAAAAAAGATTGAATTTTTAGCTCATTCACAGGAAAGGAAATTATGTAAGAACTCACTTTTCCTCTGTAGGCTTGGATTCTTCACTCTTTAAGTTATCCTCACCTATATGGATGCAAAATTATCTTAGAAAAGCATACAACTTTGAAATTTAATTAAAGAAATTCTTAACAATTGCCATACAAGACTCTAGTACAGGTAAGCTTCTTGTTGAGTTGAAAATGTACCTCCATCTTCAGGCAAGTCGGAAGTCCAGAGAGTAAGGTTATCTCTCAACAACTGCATAATCAGAGTGCTGTCCTTGTATGATTCCTCACTCAAGGTGTCCAACTCCGCAATTGCCTCGTCAAAAGCTTGTTTAGCCAAATGGCAAGCCCTGCAAGTTATGGAAGCAAAAGTCTCATCCATCATTGTTAACGCAACAAATTATCTAGCAATTCAGCTACACACCTCTCAGGAGAATTCAAGATCTCATAGTAGAAAACGGAGAAATTAAGTGCAAGGCCAAGACGAATTGGGTGAGTTGAAGGAAGGTCTGTGCTTGCAGCGGCAGAAGCAGCCTAAATAGAAATAGCAACAGGATTTCACTTGAATAAATCAATTCACAAGAGGTCTACATCAGAAAAATCAAAAGGAAACATGCCTCATAAGCCTTGAGCGAATGCTCGGCTGCCTCCTTCCTTTCTTGATCAGCCTTGAACTCAGCTAGATAGCGATAGTAGTCACCCTTCCTGAAATCATGAATGCCCCCTTATTTGGAGTCAATGATTTCATAACAATTCAATTCTTTCTCTTTTTTTTTTTTTCTATCAAATTTCACGTTTTGGAATGTAAGAATTTTTTTTTGAACTTACAAAATTTTTATTTTTAAAAAAAAACAAAATATGCATAATTTTATAAAAATTTATTTGAATTCTTTTGTTTAAAATGAATATACCAAAGTGAGGGATCATAATTACAGCAAAATAATTTATAAAAAAAAAAACTGATTCAAAGGCAGACTGGACTCACATCTTGTAGTAGAAAACAGTGGCTTCCCCAGAGGCAGAAGAAGGGATGAGATGCTTGTCTATAATGGAGAGAATATCACTGCAAATCCCAGAGAGTTCCTCCTCTACCTTCTGGCGATAACTCTTAATCAGTTTTACATTGTTCTCGTTTCCTTTAGCCTCTTCCTTCTGTTCAATCGAGGACATAATACGCCAAGAAGCTCTCCTGGCACCAATCACATTTTTGTAACCCACAGAGAGGAGGTTCCTCTCCTCCACAGTGAGCTCACAATCAAGCCTTGCAATTTTTTTCATATATTCAACCATTTCTGATCCATCATTAATCAAAAAGGAAGTTGCAGGAATTAAAACTCAGAAACTATAGGTAGATCGGAAAACAAAGAAGAGATAATACCTTCGTAGCGCTCGGCCTGTTCGGCGAGCTTTGCCATGTAAACTTGAGTTTCTCGCTCCTTATCGATGGACATGGTCGGAGAATTGGGAGAGAAGAGAATGAGATTTGTGGAAGTGAGAGAGAGGGAGGTGTGAAAAGCGAGGAAAAGGGAGTGGGATTTAAATAAATATGAGGGAGAGGCGAGGGAGGAGGAGGAAGACCAGATCTGGACCGTTGCTTGCTTTTCAACTTTGAAAGAGGAAAAGCGCGCATTTCGTTATTATTATTATTATTTATTTATTGTTTATTTTTGTCAAGGATGATCCGCTATTTCTGCCAATATTTTCTTTTTATAATTTTATCTTTTTCTCAAAATATAAATAAATTAAAAAATAAAAAATTATTATTTAATCTTTTAATTTAAAAAAAATTAAAATAATTTTAAAATTTAAAAAAAACAATTAGAAATTTAACAGTCAAATATTATAAAAAAATTGAAAATACTTTTTATATAAAAAAAATAATTAATAAATTATTTATAAAATTGAGATATTAATTAATCAATTTTTTAAATTATAAAAATTAAATATTAAAATATTTAACAAATAAAATTAATAAAATAATTAATTAATAATTTTTTTTTAAAAGTTGGAGATATTTTAATATTTTTTTTAAATTATGATTTAATTAATAAATTTTTTATAATATAGGTTAAATATTAAATATTCCACATATATAATTTTGTCAATATAATTTCTTGTTAGAAAAAGAAAACGCATGGGGATGTAGCTCAAATGGTAGAGCGCTCGCTTTGCATGCGAGAGGCACAGGGTTCGATCCCCTGCATCTCCATCTCCTTTGTGTTTTTGTTTCAATACTTTTTCATGCCGATTTTTCTTATGGCTTGTGATGTTTTCTTGCCTCTAACTCCATTCTCCATCGCTCTCGCAATTTCCACATTACCCAGAAATTCTTCCTCCAAATCTATGATAAATTCTCATACTGGTGGCACCAGTCTGCGATTCCTTTAATTCACATTTTTGTCTTCTTTCTAGCAAGGTATTGGATGTTATTGGAAAATAAAGAAACTTTTATATGTTTGGACAGATTGATTTATTATTTAATTTGAAAATATTATTATTAATAATAAATTAATTTATATATTTTTAGAAATTTATTAAAATATTTATATTTTTTTAATAGTATTTTTATTTTTTTAAAAAATAAAAAAAATAAAAGAGAAAAAATTTTAAAACTCATTTTTACTTTCCATAAACCCGCTTATTTAATTTTTATCATTATTAGTAGGTGAGTCTCTGCATTTCAATATTTTTATTTTTTTTCATTATTAATTAAATATTTTTTTCTTTTTTTAAAAAAAAAAGAAAAAGAAGAAGAAAAAAAACTAAAAACATGAGAAGAAAAAGAGAAAGAATAATAAAAAAAAAGAGTAATTTAATTTTTTACTATTTTTTTAACAGTAAAAAAAATAAATAAAATTTAATGAAAATACTATTTCGTTAATAAAGATAAAAAATAAAAATATTTTAATAATTTTTAAAAAATATAAGAACTTAAGAATTAATAATATCAGTGTCTACATACTAAATAATAAATTTCCTATAGAAAATCATTTGTTCCATAAAAAAAATATAATTCTTCTAGTGAAATAATGGATCTACCTAAAAATATGGTAAAAAAAAAAAAAATTCTATGCCTCCCAATAATAGCTGCAGAAAAGTAAAAGGGAGGGAGAAGACTCTCAAGGGGGCTCTCTCTTTCTTTTTCCTCCTCTCTTATATGCAAACCTTTTTATGAGATAAATTATCACTAAAAAACTTTTGAATTTGATTTAAATGTCAAACAATTTTCATTGGAGACATTCTCATAAACCCTGAACTTTTACATTTACGCCCTTTATATTCACGTAAATCCTGACCCTTTCTTTATTGTGCAAGTTCTTATTTCAAAATCAGGTGTGTGACAAACTTAGTCTGATTAACGATAAGGCCTTCATCATTATTTTCAGAACATTCGCTTTGGCCATAAAGTTGAAGAAATGCGTTTAACTTTTTCACTCGATGAATTGGTGTGGATGTCAGCATAGTTGTCAATCGGTAATTTTATATTTTTGTCAATCCAAAAATAAGAATTTACTTAATCTGTTATATTTAGTACGAGTATTCAGTGGGTTTGATTCAAAATCAATCGAATCAAATAAATTGAAAATTTAAAATTTTAGTATTTATAAAAATCAAATCGAACTGATTTTAGTTAAAAATAGAATCGAATCAAATTGACATGATTTGATTCAGTTTGAATTTTTAATAAATTTTTAATAAATTTTTAATTTTTTACCTTTTATTTTTAATATTTTAAAATTTACTTGAAATATTTTAACTTTAATATGATTTAATATCTCTATATTATTGAAAATAATATACTATTATCACTAAATCGATTCGGTTTGATTTTTTTTTTAATTTTTTTCTGATCAAAATCAAATTAAATTGAAATAATTAAAATTTTTAAAATTAAAAATCAAACCAAAATAAAATAAATAAAAAATCAAATCAAATTTTTAAATTAATTCAATTCGATCGATTTTTTCAATTTGAATCGAATACTCCTTGCACCAAGTTATATCACTTTTCTCCATTTTTTCTATTTTTTAAAAATTATTGTCAACTTTTATACTATATTAATATATAAATAATAATTTTATACTATATTAATATATAAATAGATTATTATGTCCTATTTAATTTTATTTAATTTTAAATTTTTTTAAATTTATTTTTAAAATAATTTTTAAAATTTTTTTAATATTTAATAAAATTTAATATATTTAAAATAAATATAATTAAAAAGTTAATAAAAAAAATTATATTTTTTAATATCTTAAAAAATAACGTGGATAAAAATTAAAAAATGAAAGGAATATAATTTAACTGAATACACCATAAATTTATTTATTTGAGGCTAAATTTAAAAATAACAAATTTTAGATTAGAAATTTTGAATTTTGGATCGACTTTATCTTAAATTGAAACCTCTTTTATTTATTTAAACAAAAAGTTAAAAATGAACTTAAATTGAACACTTTAGATAAATTATAAAAATATTTATTTTTATAATTTGTAAATAAAAGAATTTGTTAAAAATGAAAATAAAAAAAAATGATTTTTTACTAAGAAAAAATTTTAAAAAAGGAATAACAAAATATTAAAACTTATTTTTTTCCATATTAAAATAGATTTTAAGTTTCATTTTTATATTTTGATTCGAGTTACTAAAAAATGGTTAAACTTATCATACAATTCATAATTTGGGATAAAATTGATCATTTAAAAGACAGAATATGATTGAAAAACCCCATAAATGAAGAATATAGAAATTCAGAAAACATAATATGTCAACATTTTTCCATCTCTTGCAGCGGCCAGAAACTTCCTTTTCTCAACTTTTTATTCCATTGTTTTTTTTTTCAAAAATAAAAAAAGAAAAAGAATTACAAGTGGAAGATAAGGACAAGCATATTAAACAATGTCAATTAATTTCACTATATAAGAAATAAAAGCATAGAAGAAAATACTGAGTTCAGATACAGAATTTTTCACTCTAAACATATTCACTCTAACCTTCTAAACTGAAACTATAAAATTTGATAAACCCTTTAGGCTTCTAGCCTCCTCCAACTACAAAAAATTATATGTAGAGAGAGATTCAAATCCTGAATCCAAGTCCAACCCGAGAGAGAATATCGAGTGTAACTATCATTTCATCGTCTGGCATTTCCCCCTCGACAGGTAGTGTGATTGATCAATACAGAGTCATTATGTCCAATATTTAGTAAAGTTTCAAGGGAAGAAAAATAACACTCACAAGAATTTTGTTTTAAAAATATGATGAATGAATAACCACAAATGCTTTGACAAAAATTGCATGCTTCCCAGCTACTTGTGCAGCCAGCATCCATTCTATTCTACAGCTTCCCTGGATTTTCATGGTCGAGGCCGCATAGTGAAGCTATCAAAAATATTCATAGCAGGCGTTAACAAGAACTCAGAGTTAACTTTAGAGTGCAACTTCTCTTTTATAATGAAGAATAAAGAGAACATAAGCTAGTCTCCATAAAAACTAATGCAATATGCTGAAAAGAACTTGGTAGGAATTCTAGACACGGGTTTGCTTGTAGAGGCTCAACTAACTTGAATGGCTGCAAGTCTAAAATCACTGAGTGAACATATTTCAGGTTATTTAGGACAACCGACTTATTGTCGCAGGTGGTACAAACCCAAGGGTAATGAGTTCAGTTCACATATGCAACTAAGGCGCAGCTGCATGAAAGGAAAATATTGCTAAGCAAACTACTTTAGGTGTTTCAGTGTTGCTACAGGCATAAATATCGCGAGGAGAGCATCCAAGACAGATCCAGTATGAAATGACTAACTAATGAGTACATGTAGGTCAATAAACTAAACCAAGCTCTAATTCATGTAGATATAACTGAAGCTAAGATTCATAATTAAAATTTGACCCGTACCAGAGTCGTTAAGTGTATAACCTAATTAAAAACAAATCCGTACCCAAAGGTTCTATTGAATAGTTTTGAAGACAGAAAATAGAATTTACCAGAGCTTAAAAGAAAGATTGTACACTTTGGTGATTGGTGAGACCCCTGATGCTAACTCAATCATTTTCTCACAAATGGTTTTTGGCAAACAAGTAGCCGCTGGTCACTGCCATTCTGCAAGTCAATCACCCTAGCTTCCCAGTGTATCTGTGTGGCCAGTGCCCGAGCCATCTCAATAGCTCCCAATTTATCAGAAAGAACAATCCATCCCTGCCCAACAAAATAGTTGCATAAAAAACTAAAATGCTGCAGAGGAAGTAACTGTAGGATTTGCACAAGGAATAAAGAGCCAGAAGCCCAGAACTGCTGGATACAAAAGAATGGCACCAATATGAATAAGCCATTCTTTTCAGTTTGAATAAAAAAAATATCAATTAACCATTTTGTTTGCTAGTTATCAATTTTGAAATACAAAACTTGCTTCCTAATGTAGAAGGATAATATTTGTTGTTGTATTACAATAAAGATAACAAATATTATCGTTCTACATTAGGAAGCAAGACAACTAAACGCCCCCACCCAACATTCAAACGGCAAACGAACCACAAATCTGATAAGCGGGTTGCATGACAATTTCAGCGTCCTCTCTGGTGGACGATGAGAGACAAATATTACCCTAGATGGGTAACACAAAAGAACATGAGCCCTAAGTCTCTAAAAATTTTAAAATTTGACGAGGGAGAAAAAATAAATAAATTTCTACGAGAATGGCTCTGATACCATGTAGAAGGATAATATTTATTGTTGTATCACAATAAAGATTACAACCTATTTATACACGAGAGACAGTATCTAAACATGAAGGAAAATTAAGTCTATGATTATAAAATCCCTAAAATTAAGTAACTAACACATCTATCAATATTTACTTCCTATATTAACACATTTACTTCCTATAACCTATAACACTTAAGTTCTGGTTTGCAAAAGTATTTTTGCTCCTCTTACATCCCACTAAGGCCCAAACATCAGACCTAATTATGCCATGCAGTAGGTTCTAATTTGTTTTGGCATAAATAGGAGTTCTATAAAAGAAAGAATTTGAACTTGCTGATATGTCATCCAGAAATATAATGTATAAAATGGAGCATAATCCACATGGAGTTGTGAAAGGCACTTTCAACATAAAATACGAAGCGAGCAACCTTACATTATACTGCACAAATCATTCAAGTTTAGGCAACAAAGAAATACCAAGAAAACAGTAAAAGTACCTCGGGGCGTAGAATTCGATCCATCTCTAAAAGCAGGTCCATCATGCTGCACCTATCTGAACTGAGATTTGAGAGAAGCCCATTTGCATGAAGCATGTCATATGTACGGGGGTATGTAGGGAAGGGCTCGCACCTGTATACCCAACAGATAGAACAATTATATTTTTTTCAATTAAATTATTTCCCAAAAAATTTATGAAATATGTTCTTGCTTCTAATGAAACTATCCTACCAATCATGCAAAACACCAGCAAAACCTCGGTCCAGTATCAGAGGAAGTGTGTTACGAGCCCAAACAGGCACAACATTCATTACCCACACTGATTTCTTTTGCTCCAGAAATGCAGCATTTAAACCCCCATAGTGAGCATTCATGTCCATCACATTACGTATCATGTTATAGGGAGGTAATGGATCTTCATCACCTGGCCTCTTAGGATGATCAGAGAAAATTAAGGGTGTAAGCAAAGACCAATAGTTTCTTAGAGCTGATCCCCAAAACTGCAAGTCTTCAAAGAAATCTTCAGGCTGAACTCCTGCAAGGCAAAAATGAATCAATAAACTATGTTAAATTTGGGCCAAGCCTAACTCACCCCAAAAGCTAGCTCAAGGGGGAGGAGTGCCTATGGCCCATATAAGGGGCACATTACCCATTTCCACAACCGATGTGGGATTCAACACACCCCCTCACGCCCAGAATTTTTACTGGTGCGTGGCACATTTATGGGGCGCCCAACATCGGATGGGAGGCTCTGATATCATTGAGCCGTAAGGCCTAAGGCGCTTACCACCAGACCAAAAGCTTAAGCTGTTAGTCGAGGCGCTACTTTTATCATCTTAGGACACTCCATTCATTCCCAAGGCAGGGAGAGACCAAGTGACGGCCATTCGCCTGGAGACATTTGAAGTATATTAAATCCCTTCACCCCCACGGATCGAACCCGCGACCTGGCTCTGATACCATTGAGCCGTAAGGCCTAAGGCACTTACCACCAGACCAAAAGCTAGCTCAAGGGGGAGGAGTGCCTATAGCCCATATAAGGGGCACATTACCCCTTTCCACAACCGAAGTGGGATTCAACACACCCCCTCACGCCCAGAATTTTTACTGGTGCGTGGCACATTTATGGGGACCGATGTGGGATTCAACAAACTAGATAGCAACAAATGTGTAAAATAAATATTGAAAAACTGAACTAAAGGGTTTTACATAAATGTTATATGGGCCATTGCTTGGTGCAATAGTAATAGTCTTAGGCTTGCAGCATAAGACTGCAGGTCCAAGTCTAGAGAGCAACCAATTCTAGTAAAATACTCAAGTATAGATCTCTCTCAAAATTTTGTGTCCTATGCCACTTGGGTAGGAACTATAACTGGGTAATGACTTCTCTTAATCTGATAAATGTCTGATGAAAAGAAAATAAGTTGCATGGAAACAGAAATAAATGAAAAAGTACAAAAATGAAAATAAAATACATAAATAAAGGCAAGAGATAAATGTGTTTAAAACAATACTTTCCATGAACTTGAAGCTTGGCTGAGCTTAATTGGGAACCCGAAGACTTGTTCTGAATGGGAATCCAGCGTTTGCTGGGCGTCCCAGTTATACATCCCACAAGGGGGTGATAATATGGAGAAGTATCAGGCCCATCACTGCACAGTGGTGGAGTATCCTGCTTACTATAGTAGAAAAGAAAAAGGGGGAACAAGAAAAGACAAGAATATTAGCATGCAATTGCCTCAAGAGTTTTGAAGTTGAAGAGAAATAACAGGGTGGGGGGGGAGTGGGGGAGGGAGAAATAATGTATGAAAAACATAAACAAATGGAGAAGATGCTGAACTATATATTAACATCCTCACCGAGATCTATAGCAATGGACATCTATGGTTTTTTGCCAAATGAAAGTCTCTTCCTGCTGAGCTAGAAGAGTCCAACATATTTTTTCAGTTAACTCTTCTTTTAGTGTCACTGTGTTTCTCCTCTTTGAGTTCGATGATCTTCCATGTGGCTTGCTCATTGGCAAGGTTAAAACAAAGTAACCTCCAGGTTTGAGAACTCGATCAACTTCAATGAGGAAGATACCATCTGTTTAAACAAGCCAATCTTAGAAGATAATGCGAGTGATTCAAGAAACAAAGTGCTAAACCCTTAAATTTACAAAATTCACATACCAAATTTCGGAAAAGTGAAGTAGTGGCATACGAAAACAATTCGATTACATCAACCTTGTAATAATTAATTTAGCAATTCCATTTCTCAACTACAACATGCACAACGTTTAACATCAACACCAATAACTCGTATCATCACAACCTTCAAAAAATGATCAACACATAATCTGCATATTCATAGTTTGGTCCTTTTATTTGTTCCTTCAAAATTGAAATATTAGAGTTCTCCTATCCTTGTTTGTGCGCTAGGCTCAAGTTTTTTCCAAAGACTTTAAGCAAGGGCCAAGAATCAAGTATAGTCTCTCCCCCATTGGATTCTTTAGTTGAGAATCATAATCAATTCAGATATGAACTATTCATTCATTTTTTTCCTTAACTTTCATAACTGATTTGCCTTTTTCTCCTCCTACCACGGCACCAGAAAAAGGTGGGGTGGGGGAAGTCTTTCCTATGAAGTATACTAATTTAGGGAGATGAAAAATACACATTACTAACATGACAGTGCAGCAAGATTACCTTTACAAATGAGTTTACTCTTTGTTTTCCATTTCTAGCATTGAACAATTAAATTTTACATGACAATTTAATAGCACAGGCATTTTTATTTTATGCATTGGTTATAAATGTATCAGCAATATACTTACATGTGTCTAAAAGCACCTACGTGGGAGATAAAAATGTATCAGCAGGGGAGCGTTCCGCCTTAGAGGGAAGAAATAACATAATTCTCAAAATCTAAAAATTTTCACTTCAAATCTGGAAACTGGATGCATTTTAGAAGTATCAAATGTGTATCAAGCAATGCAAATGTGTATCAGTATCTAATATGGGTACCATTTTGTTGGAAAAGTAGCTTCTATTTGTTGTGGCCTCAATGTGATAGTGCCAGTGTTTGATACCAGCAACAGAGTTAGAATAGCGGTAGAAAAACCTATAAAAAGTTGCAAGCTGCAGCTAGTAGATGTGGTCCTTAGCAGGAGGCACAGCACACAGACATTCTTTGTCATTTGACCAATTTCTCTAATTACAAAGGGATAAAAGGCAACAGATATATTTGCAGAAACCTACAGCATGACCAGGTAATGAAAAGAACAGAACAAATATGAAACCAGTTTTCATCAAAGAATTCAACATCAAGTTCAACTGTAGCACCATGGCTTAAAAATCATCACATTAGATCCAGTATTTTGAGAGAGGGAGAGAGGGAGAGAGAGAATCCCAAAGCCTAGTAATATAAAAGCCTGATATTGCTATTCTGACTTTCAGGCTAAAGTCAAATCACATTTGCTATCCAACTTCACCCAATGTTTTAAGGAGAGAGAAGAAACATGCTTCAGCTAACCCTTACTCTTTCTTTTTTCTTCTGCTTTTTCTTTTTTCTTTTTTTTTTTTTTTTGTTTTTGCAGTTCCATTTTCACAACCAAGAAATTGAAATGTGAAGCACCGTTCAACTCTTAGCTTTCCTAGTAAACACCAATGTTGACAAGGATGCTAGGAAACATTATCACATCTGACCCTTTGACACTCTTGCCAGTATGAAAGTACATTGTTTAGCAACAACTACTACTAACTTAAATGCTTATCTGGCTGTTAGTCTTTTCCTATTATTTCCAGTAACTAATAATCAGGCCAGTAGGCTCAGTACCATTCCTCACTAGGCACTATAGCTTGGAGAGCTTGATACATCATCTAATGTCTTCAAAAATTCACACTTAACTCTCTAGACTACTACAGCTCTCAGAGTAGAAATATCTATTTATGCCAATTTCGGACTCCCACTACAGCACATTAATCTATTAGTTTGCCTTTCTGGCATTCCACATGGACTAAGGCTAAATTCACTTTTTAAATTATTTTTAGATAACAGTTTTCTTCATGAGGATTAAATAGAAATGGAAGACAAGATGACTTAAGATTAACAGTATTATAAAAGGTTATACTGTCAATTTCAAATCTAAGTTATACAAGATTGGAGGATCAAATGTCAAGTAATTCAAAAGAACCAACATCTGAAACAAAAACAAATGCAGCAAAAAAAAAAAGGCAAAGAATCAACTGAAAGCAAGGATGCAGAAGTTAAACTAAAGATAACCTTATGATAAAATAATTTTTGCAGAAAATCTAAAACGGAGCTATCCAGTAACTAGAAGAAGATACACCAAAACATATAGAGACACCTTTTTCATCCCAATTAATGCCACATTGAGCACAATGAACCATGTCAAACGATAATGATGGATATGGAAGTTGACGTGAGATGAAATTGCCAATAATTGCTGGAAGACCTCTCTCAAGGGCCAGCTGAACTTGACTCCCAGTTGCTTCATATGCCGCAATACAAACAGCCATTAACTTCAGTGACACTAAATGAGCTCCAAAGCTACCAAATCCACAACCAATGTCTAGTACAGTTTGCACCTATAATTAACAAAAGCAGATGAGAAAAAACAAAAAGATAGCTATATGCTCATAATTCCATTTCAGAACATAGAAAAGGGTACATGGCATCGTAACTATCATGACCATGAACTTTATCATGCAACTGCTTAAAGCTATTAACCATTGTATTGAACAAATGCCGATATCCTTGAAATCCTTTCCTCACAATATTACAAGGATAGCAACTATAAAATGCCAAGAAGACTTACACCAGCTTGAAGAAATTCAGAGTCACTTCCTAAACCAATCATCTCTGCAATCTGGCGAGAATAGTCTTTGACACCATCAAAAATCAACCCGTCTTCTGAGTGAAAAGCAATTTGATTCTCTTCCAATAACATCAACCTATAGAGTGTGTTGAAAGAAGTATAACCTTAAACAATTAATTCACTACTATAAGCAATGGTAAGTTCAGTACTGATTAAACCACATACAAGATTAATCTAAAAGAATTACCTTTTGGTCATGCTTCCAGATGAAAGAAAATGATCCTTGGTAAGCTTCACATTATTACTCCATATCACATCTCTACCAGCTGGCCACCTTAAGGGGATCTTATAGTCCTTAGGAGGGCGAAGCAAACACCGTTCTCTTGGTCTTGACATTTCACAATGCCTATCAAGCTCCTCTCCATTTTTAAACCCAGCCAACAAATTTGCTGTGACATTGTAACAAGGCACATAATTTTCTCTTTCTCTGCCACAAAATCCCAGCTCTTTTTGCCTACTAGCTCCTGATGAGAGGGTTCTCAACTCCAAATAATCAACTGCTGCTTGCTCCTTTAACCTTCTATAGTTGGAATAAATGTCAGGTAGTGGAGTGTTAGTTACAGAATCAAATGCACTCGAAGAAGTGGATCCTAAGATAGCGATCAGCACAAGCACACAAATGAGGCACAACAACAACCAACTATGTGGTGGTCTAGGGCCGAAAATGACAGATGGTTTAGTAAACCAGCGGCTTCTCATGTCCAAATTGTTTCAGAATCCACTAAATAACTAACGTCAACCTACCTCTCGAAGAACTGTGAAAACCATAACCTATCGTAACATATAAGCTTCTATATATGTTACCATGAATCCGCACAATTCCTACAAGCATTGATAGAAACTTCTGGGAGATCTTTCACAGAGAATCATCCCAATCAGCACTCACACTATCCCAAGTCCAAGAACAGGACTTAAGTTCACTACACAGCTAGCATCATACTAAGTACCAGGCACATGAATTGCAATCCTAATTATAAATCAACAATTCATACAATTCAGCTGTGCAGAAGAATTACGACTCCCAATCAACCTTCAGTGTCTCAAATGCAGAGAATTGACCACAACTGAGTAAAAGCAAAACCAATCTGGAGTACTAACCAATCAGATCAACCTGCAAAAAAAGTCAGAAGAAGCAAACAAAATAAATAAAGAACACAAAAAGATCCATATTTACAAAATTTCGAGTCTCTAACGGTCTGTTTGGCTATTTACCAAGAAAACAAAAGAAAAACGGAAACGCAACCAATTGAATTTTCCAAAAATAAAATAATATAAAAATAAAAACAGTTAAGCAGAGGATTCCAAATTCTCTTTTCACCTTATACAGTTTAGACGTTCAAACTACAAATACTCAAAAGAAAAACACACAAAATCAAGTGCATGACTTTCCATTCTTACAGCAGTCCAGATCTCGAAAAGGAAAAAACCAGAAATGAGATCAAATCAGAATCATATACAGATTAGAAAAAAAAAAAAACAAACCATTTATAACAGCACGCAGTGGTCACCAAAAAGGAAAGAAATCTAACAAAAAATGCAGGCGATTTAGGGTTTTGTGGAGGGTAAAAATTACCAGTTTTGGTTGGTTGAAGCTGAGAGGATTCAGAGAAAGCTCACAAGCGAGAGAAAGAGAGAGAGAGAAAGAACCATTTCAGGGAGAGTCCAATGCTATCGGGTTGAAGTTTATCTGTGCAATACAACAAAGAATGGTATAAAAATCAGTGATGAGATCTAAATGGCTAGAGACACCAAAATCATGAATCATCTCCTCTCTGCCTGTTCAACACAGGAAAAAAATAATAAAATTTTAAAAAAATTAAATAAGGTAAAAGCTAGAGGGAGAAGAGAATATTTGTAATTTTTTAGTGTTCTGCACTTTTTTAAAATTTTATTAATTTATTGCCTTATCAAATAAGCTACGCCAACCCTTATAAAAAAGCTAATCATTTGTTTGGACGTGCTGGGATGACAGATGATGGCGCAAGAAATGCTTGTGATTTAGCTTTATTATATTAATTATATTGTTTTAATTTCTTCACTTATATCAAATATTCATTTGTTTTAATTACTGTTTTGTAATTTTTTTAGTTGAGGGAAAGAAATCTAACTTTGATTTTGTTCGATCTGAGTAACTCAACGAAATAATTTTAAATTTTAAATAAGTGTTAAAATTTTATCTTTGATTTTTTTATTGATTTTTTAAAAATTAAAAATCATTTCTTGTTTATGTAAAAAAAAAATTATTTCTCCTAATTCAATTAAGTTATAAACAATGTAATATATAAAATTAATATATTTATATTTTGAATGATATTATAAAATAAGAACCTAAAATAGATTATGAATTGTAATATAAAATAAAGTTGTAGAATAAAAATTTAATAAATTGATATTAAAAAATATAAAAATTATTATATCAAATTTTTTATTGATATTCACTTTCTCTTAACAACAACGAGTTTTGATTTAAAATTTCTATTAACAGAGACAATCGGCAACTAATTAACTAATAAAATTTTATATCAAATAGTCAATCGCATTATTGTTAAATTTTAGAATGTTATATTAATTTCATCAATATAAAAATTAATAATTATAAAAATAAAAATAAATAATTTTTTATGCAATTATTATTAAATTTAAAATATTATATTTATTTTTTTAATTTATTAATTTAAGCCGTTAAAATAATTATCATATATATCAACTATCTGACTTTACATTCTTTTTTTTTTTTCGGTTTATATAAGTTTTTATTTTTTCATCAGAATTATTGGAGTAGATTTTAATGAATGGAGGGCACTTTCAATGGTGGTGACAAATGGTGGTTAGTATTTGCACTCTATGAAGCAGTCAAATTATGTCACATCATTGCTGCCATGTTGGTTTCAAGGAAGTTTTCTATTTTCCTTAAAAGCCAAACAACTTGAACTTGTCCCTCTCACTGTAGCAATCATGGCATTTTCTATGCCTTTCAAATTGACCCATAAACTGGCTGGTTTTACAACTCACATTGAGAAAAAATATATATATTTTTCAAAATGTATTGGTTAATTTTATAAGAGATGGTAAATTTTGATTATAAGGATATTAATGCTCTGCTTGTTTTATGAAAAAAAATTATAAATTATAAAATATATTTTATATTTTTTAATGTTTAAAATATTAAAAAAATTTAATAAAAATATTTTTAAAAAATAAATTCAAAATTATTTTATGTATTTTTAGGGAATTTATTAATACTATTACATATAAATTTATTAATATCTTTTAGTTCTTAATACTACAACTAAATAGTATAAATACCTACTTTTAGTTTATTTAAAAAATATTTTTAAAATTTAAATTATTTTATATAAATAAATGGAGCTTAAAATGATAATCTCTTATTTTTTAATATCATTTAAAATAATTAAAGAAAAATAATTTTAACTCTAAAATCACAATATTAATTGGTTGATTTAATTTTATTTTTTTTAATATAAACCATTCTATGTCTAAAAATTTATTAATTTAAATTTATGTTAAAAAAATCTATTAAAAAGATAAAATTCTCTTTTTTAAATTTTAAGAATATTTTAAATTTTTTTTAATATAAAACATTATTCAATGACTATTAAGTACTAATTATTTAGATTTTTACATGATAAACCGTTCAGCGTAGAGTTCAATAATTGGTCTACTGGGCATTCAAACAGCAATGGTGACAATTGTAAACTAATGAGCACTGGCTCACTAGAAATAACTTCACATCCAAAGTATCAAATTATATGCTTTTGGCGCCGCTGCCGAATGATTCGGTTAAAATTTATTGAAAGAGTTAAATAAAATTTATATTGTTCTCATTTTAGAGTGTGCTAATTCAGATATTTTGGCTTAATACAGACCTATTAATCTTTGAAATTTTGTTTATAAAGTCATTTTCAAAACCTTAATTAATCTCTTGAAACTATGAACGAAATCTCACCGGACTAAACTATTTTCATTCCATCTCGTATCATTCAGGATAATATTATTATTGCACATAAAGATTTTTACCATCTCAATACTTCACGTAAAAAAATTCATGCCATTGCACTAAAACTGAATATGCACAAGGCTTCTGATAAGATGGAGTGGCCTTTTTACAACAGGTCTTACTATAAATGGGTTTTGTCGACCGGTAAGTACAATTGTTAATGTAACGACCTGAAAATCGGACCGCTACCGGCGCTAGGATCCGGGTCGACTTAAGGCCGCCGGGACCCGTAGCAAGCCTGACATAAAACCTGTAAACCTGTATAATCCCATACATGATCAACAACATGCATAAAATTAAAACTTTTCTTTCCATGAACATCAACCAAACTCAACCTGTGCATAACATTAATATAACATTGATCCCTCTGTGGGATCTCATCAGTGTCCCCAATGGGTGACAAAACATATGCTGAGTTGGTTTACATAAGTGACATAAAATAACCAAGATCATGTATAAAAAGGGATACAACATTCTATGGTCAAGCACACATTAACATCCATAAACCTCATTACACAACTATACTGTACTTTTACATTACAATTTGATCATGTCCATTGCTAGCTATTACATAAGCATGACTTCTTTACTCTATCCGGACTCCCGCACTATACTGTACCTGCAATCCTGGGGGTAAAGGGAGAGGGGTGAGCTAAAAGCCCAGTGAGCTGAACTAGTAAAATACATTAACACTATGCTCAAATGGAATGCATCATAACACAAACAATTCACATAAGGGTTGGGTGAACTTGTCACCAATTAGTCCAAGCTAACATAATGTCAGGCCGTAGCATGGGGTCCTGGTCTTCCTGTCATACATACATTACTTACCATTATTCCAGGGCCTCCTCTGGGCTCCTGGTCTTCAAGTCCACAATCGTGCCAGGCCGTAGAATGGGGTCCTGGTCTTCCTGTCATGGACTAATTGGGTCATCCAACATTCACCCACATCAACAACAATCGATGCAATGCGGCATATTCGTGAATACTAATGCAATCATCCTATTGCATAATCATGATGCATGAAACATGATAAAACATTTAATTTAAAAGATTAAGTTTAGTTCCACTCACCTCTGGCTGACTCTGACAACACCGAAGCAGCTGAACTCACTGCTGGGGTCCTCGGTTCCTCGGGTCCGAACCTACACAGGTGGACTCAAATGAGGGACCAAACATGCTAGAACATAACTCTAAACTACTCCCCAAAAACCCCCTAGAACATCATGAAAACATCACATAAAAACATGCAAGAAATGGCTGAACAGGGCACTTTCGGCGGCAGGTTCGGCGGCCGAAAGTCCCTCCAGAGCCGAAAGTCAGGCACTTTCGGCGGCACCTTCGGCGGCCGAAAGTCCCAGACAGATCCGAAAGTCTTCTTTCGGGGGCAAGCTTCGGCAGCCGAATGCTGCCTCCACAAGGGGGTTCGGCGGCCGAAAGTTCCTTCGGCTGCCGAACCTGATTTCTCCCAAATGGGCAGAAACTTGGTTCAAATGAACCTCTTGCCTCCCAAAACCTCAAATCATGCATAAACTAGTTCTAAAACATGCATACATATCATACATTACACCTAGGGGTCTCAAACTAGCATATACCCCAACTACAACACTTCAAACACACAAAAATCAACATACATTGCATCAAAACATCAAAACCCATAAACTCATCAACAAGCCTAAACATGCATCTCTACCCATAAAACAACTTAATGCTTGTTTAAAACACATAACAAGGATGGATCCGAGCTTACCTCTTGAAGAAACGAGAGGAAAGGCGATCCTAGCTTGGAGATGGAGAGATTGAGCTCTTTGAACCCCCAAGTACCCAAAACTTGCTCTTTACTCACAAATCTTCAAAACAGAAGTTAAAACCCGTGAAAATCATGGAAGATCTAAGGAAAACACTCAAGATCGAGGGAGGGGTGGCGGAGACTCACCTTGGCCGACAACGGGGAAGAAAAAGCTCGCCCGTGCGGACCTAAGGGACTCTTTTATAGGTGGCTGGCCAGGCCACGTTCGGGGGCCGAATGTGCCTCCGCATGCATGCCATGTTCGGCGGCCGAACTTGAGTTTCGGCGGCCGAACCTAGACTTCCCTCACTCATGCTTTCGGGGGCCTAACGTGCCTCCAAAACGCATGCATGTTCGGCGGCCGAACTTGACTTTCGGCGGCCGAACCTGGGTTTTCCTCCAAGGACTTTTCTTGCAAAAACTCATTTAATTTCATACTTAAAACCATTAAAAACATGAAAACATTTTACAAAAACATGATTTTACCCTTCTAGAGGTCTCCGACATCCGAGATCCCACCGGACGGTAGGAATTCCAGTATCGGAGTCTAGCCGGGTATTACATTCTCCCCCCCTTAAGAACATTCGTCCCCGAATGTTCCTCAACTAGCACATGCATAGCAAACAACATAACAAACACATGAAACACATAGAGACTAACCTTAAAAGAGATGAGGGTATTGCCGGAGCATGGACTCCCGTGTCTTCCAAGTGCATTCTTCCATATTGTGGTGGTTCCACAGGACTTTCACCATCGGGATTTCCTTGTTCCTCAACTTCCTGATCTGGGTGTCTAGGATCCGTACTGGCTGCTCAACATAGGTGAGATCCTCTTGGATCTCCACATCAGGCTCACTAAGAACCTTGCCCGGATCTGACACGAACTTTCTTAACATAGAAACATGGAAAACCGGATGGATTCTCTCCATTGAAGCAGGTAAATCCAGCTTGTACGATACATTCCCAATCCTTTGCAAGACTTCAAAGGGTCCGATGTACCGTGGAGCCAGCTTACCTTTCTTCCCGAACCGAACCACTCCTTTCATCGGAGACACCTTGAGCAATACCAGATCCCCCTCCTGAAACTCTACTAGTCTTTTGCGGATGTCTGCATAACTCTTCTGTCTGCTTGCAGCTGTCTTGATTCTTTCTCTGATTAAGGGTACCACCCTACTGGTGATCTCTACTAGCTCAGGCCCTGCCAAGGCCTTTTCTCCAACTTCTTCCCAGCAAACAGGTGACCTGCACTTCCTCCCATATAAAGCTTCATATGGAGCCATCCCGATGCTAGCATGATGACTGTTATTGTAGGCAAACTCCACCAAGGGTAGATGTTGCCTCCAAGAACCGCCAAAGTCCAGCACACACATCCTTAGCATATCTTCTATGGTCTGGATGGTCCTCTCTGACTGTCCGTCTGTCTGTGGGTGGAAGGCAGTACTGAAATCCAACCTAGTACCCATGGCATCCTGCAGACTCCGCCAAAACCTGGAGGTGAACTGGGGTCCTCTATCTGACACTATTGAAACAGGAACCCCATGCAGCCTGACGATCTCCTCTATATACACTTGCGCCAACTTATCCACAGAATAGCCACTCCTGACAGGGATGAAGTGAGCAGATTTGGTGAGTCTGTCCACAATCACCCATATGGAGTCCAATCTGTTGGACGTCGCCGGTAACCCCACTACGAAGTCCATAGCTATGTTCTCCCATTTCCACTCTGGAATAGGTAGCGGGTTAAGCATTCCAGCCGGCTTCTGATGTTCCAGCTTCACCCTTTGACATATTTCGCAGGCTGACACAAACTGTGCCACTTCTCTCTTCATAGCTGGCCACCAATAAACTTTCTTCAGATCTTGATACATCTTGGTGGCTCCGGGGTGAATGCTGTATCTTGCATTATGAGCCTCTCTCATAATGTCTCCTTTTAGCCCTATGTCATCTGGTACACACAATCGACTCCCATAGCGGAGGATCCCCTTACTGTCAAATCTGTACTCACTGTCCTTGCCTGACTGAACAGTCCTGGCAATCTTCACTAACTCTGGGTCCTCATGCTGTTTCTGAGCCACCTGCTCCAGAAACACGGGTGTCACTTTCATCTGAGCAACCAAGGCACCTGTACCAGACAACTCCAACTGCAGACCTTCATCAATGAGCTTGTAAAACTCCTTCACCACTGGTCTCCTCTCTGCCGTGATGTGGGATAGACTGCCTAGTGACTTCCGGCTTAGGGCGTCTGCCACAACATTTGCCTTACCCGGATGATACTGAATCTTGCAATCATAGTCACTCAGCAGCTCTACCCATCTCCTCTGTCTCAAGTTCAAATCTCTTTGACTCAGGATGTATTGCAGGCTCTTATGATCTGTAAAGATCTCACATTTAACCCCATAGAGGTAGTGCCTCCACATCTTGAGTGCAAAGATTACTGCTGCCATCTCTAGGTCATGTGTGGGGTAATTCAACTCATGCTTCTTCAGCTGTCTAGAAGCATAAGCAATCACCCTCTCATTCTGCATAAGTACACAACCCAGTCCCACACGGGACGCATCACAAAAGACTGTAAAGTCCTCATCACTAGATGGCAGAGCTAAAACTGGTGCTGAAGTCAACCTCTTCTTAAGCTCTTCAAAACTCTCCTCGCACTGGTCAGTCCATAAAAACTTCTGATTCTTCCTGGTTAGTCTGGTCAGAGGAGCTGCTATCTTTGAGAAGTCCTGAACGAACCTCCTGTAGTAACCTGCCAAACCCAAGAAACTCCTGATCTCTGTCACTGAAGTGGGTTTAGGCCAGTTAGCCACAGTTTCTGTCTTCTTGGGGTCCACCTCAATCCCATTCTCTGACACTACATGCCCCAAGAATGAAATGCTCCTCAGCCAGAATTCACACTTGGAGAACTTGGCATACAAGCCATGTTCCCTCAAGGTCTGTAGAACCAACCTCAGATGATGGGCATGCTCCTCTGCATTCCTGGAATACACCAAGATATCATCTATGAAGACAATAACGAAATGATCCAGGTACTGGCTAAACACTCTGTTCATGAGATCCATGAATGCTGCAGGAGCGTTAGTTCACCCGAACGGCATCACAAGGAACTCAAAATGCCCATATCTGGTCCTGAAAGCTGTCTTTGGCACGTCCTCTTCCCTGATCCTCAACTGATGATACCCGGACCTCAGATCTATTTTGGAGAAACAACCCGCTCCTGCTAGCTGGTCGAATAGATCTTCGATCCTTGGCAATGGGTACTTGTTCTTGGTAGTGACTTTGTTCAACTGCCTGTAGTCGATACAAAGTCTAAGGGATCCATCCTTCTTTCTCACAAACAAAACCGGAGCACCCCAGGGTGAGGTACTCGGTCGGATGAAGCCCTTGTCTACCAGCTCCTGCAACTGCTCCTTCAACTCTTTCAATTCTGCTGGCGCCATCCTGTAGGGAGGGATAGAGATCGGTCGAGTTCCAGGCATCAGTTCTATCTCAAACTCTATCTCCCTAGCAGGTGGTAAACCTGGCAGTTCGTCTGGGAACACATCTAAGAACTCTCTAACCACTGGCACCGAGGCGGGCTCTCTAACCTGACTGCTAAGCTCTCTCACATGAGCCAAATACCCCTGACATCCCTTCCTAAGCAACCTACGAGCCTGAAGAGCTGATATCAGACCTCTAGGTGTACCCCTCCTGTCTCCTCTGAAGATAACCTCAGACCCATCCTGACCTCTGAACCTGACTTCCTTGTCCTTGCAGTCCAAGGTAGCACCATGGGTAGATAACCAGTCCATCCCTAGAATGACGTCAAAGTCTGTCAAATCTAGAACCACTAGGTCGGCGGACAAGCATCTTCCCTCAACAAACACAGGACTACACTGGCAGACTGACTCTGCCACTGATGGATCACACTTGGGTCCACTGACCCAGAGAGGACACTCTAACCCAGAAGTCATCAGACCCAACCTCCCCACGGCTCTTGGAGCGATAAAAGAATGAGATGCACCAGGGTCCATCAAGGCATATACATCTGAACAACCAATAATTAAGTTACCTACCACCACGGTGTTAGATGCATCTGCCTCCTGCTGTGTCATTGTGAAGATCCGAGCTGGAGCTGATGGACCTTCACCTCTGAAGCCCGCTGAAGAAGAGGCTGCCCCTCTCCCTCTGCCTCTGCCACTGGCCTGAGTCATGGCTGGAGCTGCTGGCTGCGCTACACTGCCTGAAGCTGTCTGCTGGGACTGAGCCATCGGGACTGCTCTTGGACAATCTCGAGCCATATGCCCCTCTTGACCACATCTGAAACAGGCGTTTGTCCCAAACCGACATACTCCCCTGTGTGGCTTACCACACCTCACACAAACTGCATTATCCGCACCAGAGCTTGAGCCACTCCCAAATCCCAGACTAGACTTGACTTTATTCCAGAACTTCTTCTTCTTACCCTTGGGCTTACCCCATCTCTTACTGCCTGAAGCTGCTGCACTCAGGGTAGAGGGATCTAATCTCCCCCCACCCGGAGTTTTAGAACCGGAAGACTGTGCCACTGACTGCTTAACTGTCCCCTGAACGATGGCACTGGCCTCCATTTTCCTGGCCATATCTACTATGGCATGGAAGCTCTCCCTGTCCACTGACTGAATCAAGGAGGAATACCTGGAATGGAGTTTCATGACATACCTCCTTGACCTCTTTGAATCTGTATCCAGACTCTGCCCAGCAAAAGGCAACAGCTCCAAAAATCTGTCGGTGTACTCCTCTATACTCATTTCGTCTGTCTGCCTCAACTGTTCGAACTCTATCATCTTCAGCTCCCTTGAACTATCGGGAAAAGCCCATCCTGCAAACTCGTTTGCAAACTCTTCCCAAGTCATGCTGTCCACTCTCGGGTTCACATAATTCTTGAACCACTCCCGTGCCTTCTTGCACTTAAGCGTGAACCCAGCTATCTGAATGGCTCTACTATCATCAGCCCCAATCTCCTCTGTGATCACTTTAACCCTTTCAAGATATACAAATGGGTCATCCCCTTTTTCATACTGGGGAGCACCCAATTTCATGTAGTCAGTCATCTTAACTTTGCTCCCACTGGCTGAGCTAGGTCTAGGTGGCTGAGCAACTGGGGCTGCTGGTTCTGTAGGTGGTGGAGGTGGTGCAACATTTTCTAAGGCAGGGTTTGCTGGATTTGGATAATAGGGTGGAGGTGGATACATTGGGTACTGAGAGTATGGTGGGTAGTATGGTGGGTATGGCATCTGTGTGGGATAAGGGGTGAAACTAGGGTAATCCGATGTACCTCCTATCGAATACCCGGGATGTTGTGAGAAATGTGGGTAGTGAGGTGGCTGAACAAATCCCGAGGCCTGAGTGCCTCCTTGGGACTCTCCCATACCTTCCTCTGACATGCTAACTCCCAGACTGCCATCCCTTCTCTGTTCTACATCCATATCATCCCCCATGCCCTCAGACATTCCTCCCTGAACTGTTCCTCTGACTAATCTGCTTCTACCCAGATCCAAAGACCTTCTAGGGTCTCTTGCTGCTCTTTCTCGATTAGACCTACTAGACATTGCTCTAGGCAATGCTGGAGGACGGGCGCTCATGCCCTCATCCTCAGGTGGTACTCCAGTCAATCTTGCTGATCGACGAGTTCCCCTCATCCTGTTTTCTGAAAAACAGTACACATCACAAGCAAACATTAGCATCATATGGTTCATGTGGGCACACATGAACCCGCATCACATACATCACATATCATAGCATATCATTAATGCACATGCATATTATCATGGCATTTCACATCATCATGCAAGACAGGACTCCACATCCTATCCTAGTGGACATGATCTTTTCCTATTGTGCTTGACCTTCTATAACATCTATGAGCTCGACACTCTAGGTCCGACCATATGAACCTAGGGCTCTGATACCAATTGTAACATCCTCTGGGCCCACAACAGTAGATATTGTCCGCTTTGGGTTCGAGGGCCTTGGACCAGCCTTCCCCTCACGGTTTTGTTCTTGGGTCAAGGGATTTGATACCCTTTCTTCCCAAAACGCGTCTACTGTGGTCTCTTGGGGCTTGCCCTTATAAGGCGTCCCCCCTCCTTACCTCTTTCCGATGTGGGATACTTTCAATCCACCTCATAGGGCTTCGACCCCCCATAAGGCCTGAGCGTCCTCGCTCAGCACACCGTACTCATGAGGCCCAGGCTCTGATACCAATCTGTAACGACCCGAAAATCGGACCGCTACCGGCGCTAGGATCCGGGTCGACTTAAGGCCGCCGGGACCCGTAGCAAGCCTGACATAAAACCTGTAAATCTGTATAATCCCATACATGATCAACAACATGCATAAAAATTAAAACTTTTCTTTCCATGAACATCAACCAAACTCAACCTGTGCATAACATTAATATAACATTGATCCCTCTGTGGGATCTCATCAGTGTCCCCAATGGGTGACAAAACATATGCTGAGTTGGTTTACATAAGTGACATAAAATAACCAAGATCATGTATAAAAAGGGATACAACATTCTATGGTCAAGCACACACTAACATCCATAAACCTCATTACACAACTATACTGTACTTTTACATTACAATTTGATCATGTCCATTGCTAGCTATTACATAAGCATGACTTCTTTACTCTATCCGGACTCCCGCACTATACTGTACCTGCAATCCTGGGGGTAAAGGGAGAGGGGTGAGCTAAAAGCCCAGTGAGCTGAACTAGTAAAATACATTAACACTATGCTCAAATGGAATGCATCATAACACAAACAATTCACATAAGGGTTGGGTGAACTTGTCACCAATTAGTCCAAGCTAACATAATGCCAGGCCGTAGCATGGGGTCCTGGTCTTCCTGTCATACATACATTACTTACCATTATTCCAGGGCCTCCTCTGGGCTCCTGGTCTTCAAGTCCACAATCGTGCCAGGCCGTAGAATGGGGTCCTGGTCTTCCTGTCATGGACTAATTGGGTCATCCAACATTCACCCACATCAACAACAATCGATGCAATGCGGCATATTCGTGAATACTAATGCAATCATCCTATTGCATAATCATGATGCATGAAACATGATAAAACATTTAATTTAAAAGATTAAGTTTAGCTCCACTCACCTCTGGCTGACTCTGACAACACCGAAGCAGCTGAACTCACTGCTGGGGTCCTCGGTTCCTCGGGTCCAAACCTACACAGGTGGACTCAAATGAGGGACCAAACATGCTAGAACATAACTCTAAACTACTCCCCAAAAACCCCCTAGAACATCATGAAAACATCACATAAAAACATGCAAGAAATGGCTGAACAGGGCACTTTCGGCGGCAGGTTCGGCGGCCGAAAGTCCCTCCAGAGCCGAAAGTCAGGCACTTTCGGCGGCACCTTCGGCGGCCGAAAGTCCCAGACAGATCCGAAAGTCTTCTTTCGGGGGCAAGCTTCGGCAGCCGAATGCTGCCTCCACAAGGGGGTTCGGCGGCCGAAAGTTCCTTCGGCTGCCGAACCTGGTTTCTCCCAAATGGGCAGAAACTTGGTTCAAATGAACCTCTTGCCTCCCAAAACCTCAAATCATGCATAAACTAGTTCTAAAACATGCATACATATCATACATTACACCTAGGGGTCTCAAACTAGCATATACCCCAACTACAACACTTCAAACACACAAAAATCAACATACATTGCATCAAAACATCAAAACCCATAAACTCATCAACAAGCCTAAACATGCATCTCTACCCATAAAACAACTTAATGCTTGTTTAAAACACATAACAAGGATGGATCCGAGCTTACCTCTTGAAGAAACGAGAGGAAAGGCGATCCTAGCTTGGAGATGGAGAGATTGAGCTCTTTGAACCCCCAAGTACCCAAAACTTGCTCTTTACTCACAAATCTTCAAAACAGAAGTTAAAACCCGTGAAAATCATGGAAGATCTAAGGAAAACACTCAAGATCGAGGGAGGGGTGGCGGAGACTCACCTTGGCCGACAATGGGGAAGAAAAAGCTCGTCCGTGCGGACCTAAGGGACCCTTTTATAGGTGGCTGGTCAGGCCACGTTCGGGGGCCGAATGTGCCTCCGCATGCATGCCATGTTCGGCGGCCGAACTTGAGTTTCGGCGGCCGAACCTGGACTTCCCTCACTCATGCTTTCGGGGGCCTAACGTGCCTCCAAAACGCATGCATGTTCGGCGGCCGAACTTGACTTTCGGCGGCCGAACTTGACTTTCGGCGGCCGAACCTGGATTTTCCTCCAAGGACTTTTCTTGCAAAAACTCATTTAATTTCATACTTAAAACCATTAAAAACATGAAAACATTTTACAAAAACATGATTTTACCCTTCTAGAGGTCTCCGACATCCGAGATCCCACCGGACGGTAGGAATTCCAGTATCGAAGTCTAGCCGGGTATTACAGTTAATACAGTGTATTATTATAGTTCAATTTTCTATTCTTGTTAATAATATTCCTACTATGCCTCTCTCTCCTTTTAGGGGACTTAGACAAGGGATCATTTATCTCCTTATTTATTTTTGTTTGTATATCAAACTCTTTTTTATTTGCTTGTAACTCATAGGGTTGATGGTCGATTTCAAGGCTTGCATATTTCTTGTTTTGCTCCAATTATTACTAACATTTTATTTACCGGTGATACTTTACTCTTTGCCAATGCATCAAGATATGAGACTGTTCATTTGTTGCATATTCTTAGAGACTACTCCTTAGCAATGGATCAATATATTAATTTCTATAGGTCTCATATTTATTTTAGCCAAATGACTCCCTCTTTTTTGAAATAAGAGATGTTGCAACTTTTTCACATGTAAAAAAATGCACCAATGGGATAAGTATTTAGGTTTATCTGTAATATTTAGCAGATGTAAATAATATTAATTATAAAAATTAAATTTTTTCATAATTTTAAAATTAAAGAGTTAAATAAAATAAAATTCAAACTTGAAATAATATAACTTTTTCTAAAACAATTAGTCAAATTATATATTTAACTTAAATAATTTTATAATAACTATTAACAGAAATAGATGTCTAGAACAGTTGTATTTACAATTTCTATATAAGCGAAAAAAATTGAAAAATAAAATATTTTTCACCTTTAATCGTTTAAAGAGAAATAAAATATTATGTTTGATTCAGTGTAAATTTTTTTTATAAATTGATGAAAAGTAAATAACAAATAATTGGATATATTTTTTACTTACGTAATAATTTATTTTAATTAAAAATAAAAGAGACAAAATAAAAATTTTATTATTTAAAAAGTCCTTTTTTTTCCCTAATTTTCATTATAATATATAAAAAAGAAAAAATAACTTATTCATTTATGTTGTTTAGTTGCAGGATGAACTGGCAAGGAAAAGTTGTGGTATTTGTAGAAGGTGAAGATGTAACCCAAAAAGAATCAATAATAGGTGGCCCACATGAACATTGAGCTTGTTGTCACCAGCACCTTCAGGCCCCACCAGGTTGACAGTTGTCATCCCTCAACTCGGCCACTTTTCTAGCCAGCTACTGAACCCAATTCTGTTACGCTACCATTAATATATTACCATTCTCGTTCCAGACACTATCATGGTTAGATTTCAAAAAAAATTTTTTTATGAAATTTTTTTATTATTATAAATTTAATATTTATATTTAAAATTAAATTTTATTATTATAATTTTATTATATTATTTTAAAATTTTTATAGTCCTATAGAACAATAATTTTTTTTATTATAAATAATTTTTATTTTTATAAAAAAATATTTTTATTTTTATAAAAAAATATTTTTATTTTTTTATTTTATTTTTTTATATTTTATAATGAATTATAAATTAAATATAAATTTTTATAAATCTATTAATTTGTTTAATTATTTCAAAAAGCAAATGATTTACCAAAAATAACAAACCCAATTCAGCCGATCAAAGAACTGTTTAATATTATTTAAAATTTTTGTTTTCAAAGAATAAAAATAAAAATAAAAATAAAATATATACTGAGCAAACAAATGAATCTTAAAAATTGAATTGAATAGTAAATTGATGACAAATATATTGATGAAGAGAAAAACAAGATGAAGGAAAATGATTTTTTCGTCGACATTTAAAGATTCCAATAATATTAATATTTATATTAAATTAATGCTGAAACCAGAAAAAAAAAAAGGGAATATTTATTTATCTCTCATAGGCAATCCTTGTCATTCTCGTCGCAAATCAGATTAAATAAATTTCACTTTCAGAATTGCTTATCCCATAAATGTGGAACTAAAGACAAAGGAGAGTTATCAATTTGTGGTTTTCATTTTTCGCTCATGTTTATTGAACCTCTGCCGTTTGGGGATTATGCAATTTCAATGAGAACTGCTGCCGACATTTTCCAAATGTTAATCATTACACTAAACGACAATACGTTTTGTGCAAAACACAATTAGCATAATTAATGATCTGATTTCCTATGTCTTAGTAAACTATAATCTCTTTTTGATTTGGGGCAATGCAGAATTTTATTTATTAGATCAATACCTGCTCAAAATTTTAAATTTTCTTTTTCTTCTGTAGCTGTTACAGCTTTCATCTGGTCCCCTTTTAGTTGGTACCGATTTATTTGTTCCTGTTGAGAAGGGGCATGTTTGGATTGATCTAATTAAGTTCTTTTGGAAGAATGGACTTGTTTGTTTTAGGCTTTGATTTCATTTTTCTTTTGGGCCTCATGCCTTATTGTGTCTACCTTGCACAATGGGATTTAATGCAATTCTAATTAAAAAATTTTTTTGGAGTATTCAAATAAGAACATATTTGATTACATATATAATATGATTACATGTCTTCTGTACAAAAGGTTTGTGACTGATTTTTTCGTTATTAAATTTTGACATTAAATTTCTATAAAAATACAACTATTTGATTCATAGGTGTAGATATGATTTATACCGGTTCTAAACTTTTTAGATTAAAAAGTTATATTTTATAAAATTTAATGGTTTAATGATTATATTTTATAAATTTTAAGAGTTAAATAGTTATAATTTTATAAATGTCGAATATCAAAAGTCTAATAAAAAAACTATAGTACAATTGACTTTATATAAAAATTATGGATCAAATCATATATGTATACTTTTAGTTACATCCACACGATAAAACATACTCGTTGCAGCACTCACAGGTTTAGTCTGTTGGTAGGTGCATCCGAGTAAATCTGAGAGGTCTCAGGTTCTACTCCCCTAATCCCTATTTCAAAAAAAAAAAAAAAACATACTAGTTGCAAAGCATTATAAATGATAAAAAAAAAAAAAGAAAAGAAGAGGTCAAAATACAAAATGCAATGGCAAGATATATATATTTTGAATATCTATATCATTTTTACTCCTTGTAGCTCCTCTTATACCAAAGTTTTTTTTTAAAAATAGTAAAGATATCTATATCATTCTTATTCCTTATAGTTTCTCTCATATCATAATATTAAAAAAAAAAAACAGCAAATCAAGTGACAGAAGAAAATCAGCAGCTTCACCCTATGATACTTGGTGACATTGAGTTCCAGGAGGAAGGCTTGAAAGAAGCCGAAGAGAGAACATAAATGTGAGTCCCTAGTAATTTTTTATTTTTCGATTGCAAACTCATATATTTACCTAGATTAGGTCTATATAGATTTTGGGTGTAAATATATGGTGGGACCCATATAAAATCATTATGATTCATATAAATAGGGGTGAGTAACATTAGGTTTAAACCGAAAAAGTGACTGAATTAAATTAATTTGAAAATTCAGTTTGATTTTTTATTTTTTTGGTTCAATTCGATTTTTATTTTTAAAAATTTCAGTTATTTCAGTTTGGTTTGATTTTGATAAAAAAATTGATAAAACCAAACAGATAGTAGCAATTATTTTTGATAATATAGACAGATTAAACTATAATCAAATTTAAAATACTTTAATTAAATTTTAGAATATTAAAAATAAAGTGTAAAAAAATAAAAAAAATCCATTAAAAAGCTCAACCGAACCGAATTGAATCATACCATTTTGATTCAAATTGATTTCTACTCAAAATTAATTTAGTTCTATTTTTATAAATAATATTAAAATTTTAATTTTTAATTTTTTAATTTGGTTTGATTTTAAATTAAACCGACCGAATGCTCACTATTATATATAAACATATAGACACGATGGCCAAAATTGTAATATATAAGCAAAAATTGAACTAAATGCTAGAATTTTCTATCAATGATTTTGGAGACTTAATTAACAGTTAAATATCAATCACTGGAAAACCATTTTAGCTCAATCTCTCGTTCTTTTTATCTATTATTGGACTTAGTAATGTGTCGAAATTGTAACGGAGAAACCATTTTTAGCTTAACCTTAGGCGCTTTGGGGTCTACTTTAATGAGATGGCCAATAGAAAAAATTGAATATTATTAAATGTTACAAACAAAAAACACTTGATTACTAAATTATTTTTCTCTAGTTTATTCCATAAGCATAATTGGGACAAGGTGAGTTTGTCTTTGTATTTGAGTTGTTGACTGTTTTTAAGAAAATTGATACTTATTGAAGGAGTTTAATAGGACTACTATTATTTTGATTCTGAAATATCGCAAAAGGATACTCAAGCAAATGGTCTTATTAAGGGTATTAAAGTCTGTACCACTTATGGGTAAGAATTTTGAAAGGGTCATATCTATGATCTTTTTTCTTGCAGGCTAGAAAAAAGCATCACAGTTCATAGATTTGGTAAAGTCTATTGGCTAGTAGAAGTGTCCTTCAAATGCGTATTAGAATGAATATCGTGGATGACCAAAATACTTCCGTTTAGTTGGATCCAGCCTGAGTTAGCTAACTTTAGATTACATAGTCCTACAACTTGGCCGGTGGGTATTAATAGGGTGGTAGATTTAATTGATCATAAGGTGTTGGACTGAGATTATCAAGTAGGGAAGCGACTATTCACTCATAAACAAGCTATCACTATTTTCTCTATCTTGGTAGCCCCTGTTGATACGTGAGATTTTCTTGTTTAGCACTATGCACGTAATGGTGAATACGATATTCAATCTAGCTATAAGAGGCTCATATGTAGTTCATCCACTCAATAGATGATATCTATACCCTCCTTTTCCTCTAGTATACCTAAGTAAGTGGAAGCATATATAGTCCCCTCAAGTCCTTTCCACATTGCAACTTTTTCTTTGGCGAGTTTTTCACAATGCACTATTAGTTTGGTTCGGTGAGGTATTTCGCAAGACCTCAGGTGCTGTATTTATATTTGTCAGTCTTCACCAAAAACTTTGGAACATGTTTTCTTTTGGTGCCCATATGCTTGTGCAGTTCAGTTCACTAGCCCTTGTAATTATAAACATGACCTTGTAGGCTTTTCTATTTTTGCAATATGGTTAGATTACTGAAAAGAGTTCAGAAGGATACAAAGGGTCCTCTATTACTTACTCTAACTACATTTATCTTATGGCATATCTAAAAAAAACGAAATAAAGGTGTTTTTGAGTTTGTACAACCTGATCCCGTTGTTATATCACATCGTATCTCTACTGATTTCAACCTATTTCAACAGAATAGTGTTTTTGCCGATTCTCCCTCCCAGCTGCATAGGCTTTATCCACTTGCTGCTTAGTGTCCTTCCCCCATGGGATGTATCAAGCTTAATAATGATGGAACTTGGCTGAATCAGTTTAATTTTTTTCTACTGCGGTTGTTGTACTAGTTAGAGATAGTTCAGACAGGATTGTGTATGGTACTACTATGCAAGTATGGTTTTCATCTGTTGTACCATGAGAGGCACGTGCTATTCTGACAGCTATTAAAATGACATACGTTGCAGATTTTCAATCTATTATATATGAGACTGATTCGACTATCGTGTATAATGCTCTTTGCAGTTTGTCGACTACCATACCATGGAAGATTAGGTTTTCTATTTTGGCTATTCTCAATATTTGTTCTAGTATTCCAAATGTTTCTTTTCAGTGGATTTCCCATCAGATCAATACTGTTGCAAATATGATAATTAAATTTTACTCGAGAAATTTATTACTACCAGATTAATAACAACATGACATACTTACATTTCTTATTGTAATAAAATTTTGCTGCTAATTACAGTCTTGTAATATAAATGTTAATTTAGAGAAAAAAATAATTTTAAATAGTTTATGGATGAAAATTTTTGAAGTGTATAGAGCACAGGTGATCCTTTTAATTATATGAAAACTTTGTAATAATATTAATATACTTTTCTTTTGTATAACTTAATTAAAAAATGATATTTTGTCACTACGAAAAATTTACGGATTGCCAACGGATTTTTCGGCTGGTAATCCTATAAAAATTCGTTGATAAACGGATTATGATCTGTTGTTAAAAAGCTCATTGATAAATTTTTACCGACAGTTTTCAAGTCCGTTACTAATACTAATAGATTTACTAATTGTTATTATTACTAACGGATTTTAAATCCATCAGTAAATTAAAAAAAAGAATAATTTACTATCATATCTGAAATCTGTAAGATAAATCTGTTAGTAAATTATTAATGGATTGAAATTAATTAGTAAATTTATTAAAAATTTAAATAATTTTAAAATAATTATTATTTTAATTAAATACTAAATTTTATTATTAATATTATTTTTTATTAATTTAATAAAATTTAAAATTATATTATTATTGTTACTAAGTTTTTAATTTATATCCAATATTTATTAGAAATATATAGGAAGTGGAAATAAGAGAAGAAAAAATGATAAAAAAAAAGAAAGAAAAAAGAGAAAAAGGAAAAAATGATAGAAAATGAGAAAAAAAGAGAAAATGATTAGAGAAGAAAATAAATGAAGAGAAAATAATAGAAAAAATATAAATAGAAAGAAAATGATAGAAGAAAATCATATGAGAGAAAATAATATGAATAATAGTTATTGAGAAAATGAAAGAGAAGAAAGGGAAGAAAATAATGAAAAAGAAAATGGAGAAAGTGAATGGAAAATTATGGAGAAAAATAAAGAAAATAATAGAAAAGGGAAGAGGTCGAAATAAAAAAATAGGTTAAGAGATGAAAGGAAAATAATAGATAGAAAAAGAAAGAAAATGAGAGAAAGAGAAAAAAAAATGATAAAATGAATGAATGATAAAAGAAGAAGATATGGTGTCATATTTATAATCGCGGATTACTACTGAATTTACAATCCTTTATTAAATTTTGAAAAAACAAGTGGGTTTTTTTCACTCTAAAATTATGAATGGATTTGAAATCTGTTAGTAACGAAAAAATATAAATTTTTAAAATAATGAATGCAAAAATTTTATGCAGAATATTATTTTAAATTTATTAACGGATAATATCTATTGGTAAATTCAGCACTTTTTTACCTATAGATTTTTAAATTCGTTAATAATTTTTTTAACACATTATTAATACATTAAAATTCATTAGTGAATTGGTAAATAATTTATTAGTGGACTTTAAATTAATTAATAAATTTTAATACTAATTATTTTATGTATTTATAAATTACTAATAAATTTTAAAATTTCTTAGTAATATATTATATTACGGATTTCAAATCCGTCGATATGTTTTTATATAAAATTTTTTATATTAAAATTTAATAATAAATTTTTAAATTTGTTAATAATTCTGTTAAAATTATTAACTGATAAAAGTTTATTAAAAAAATTCGTTAGTAATCCGAAAGTATTTTTATAGTCTATTTTATTTATAAATTAGTATTTCTCATTTTTTTTGAAATATATTCATTTTATTTAAGAAAAAAAAAATTAAACGTGGGGGCATGCATCATGCATGGTTGGCGTTTGTTGCCATTTTGGCAACTCATGGTTTTTCTTTTCTTTTCTTTTTTTTTTTTAAATTGAAGTAATGCAAAATTATTGAGACGTTTTGAATGTCAACTGCAATTAAATAGAAGTTCCACTACCAGGATGAATGAAACAAAATAAAAAAATTCCATAACTAACAAAAGACAATAATTATTGAATCAAAAATTAATTTAAAAAATATTATATTCACAGCAGAGAACGTTGAGGGTACATATTCTTGGCATGGATCTGATAAACAAAAAAACAACCAACACTTTTCTGTTCTTCTTTTAAGACATTAAAATGCAACTTTGTTAAACGGGTAATCTTCCTTTCTCTTGTATTTGAAATTAATTATTTAAGAAAAAACTATGATGATATAAATTTTTTCAAATTTAAGAAAAAACTATGATGATATAAATTTTTTAAAATTTAAAAATAAATTCTTTTATTTCAAATATTATTTTATAAAATAAACTTTTTAAAATTTTAATTGAATTCAATTATTGTATTATAATTAAGAGGTTAAATATTGAAATTTAAAATATTATTAAAAAATAGTTTAAAATTATTTTATTATTTTAAATTTTTAATGTATTAAATTTAATTTAACTCAAAAACCAAATTACATATTTTCTAATAGTTTTTTGAAATAATATATTTTTTCAATTGCATATATTTTATATATTTTTTTCTTGTAAAGGAAATTTAGCTATTAACAGTAACAAAAAATTAGAATAATACCTACGTAACATATTTGATTGCTAATCAAGAGGAAGCAAATTACAGAGATAAAGTTTAATAACCACATCCAGAATTAGCTAGTCCGGGAACTCCGCGAAAGGAAACCTGATAATTACAAATAGAGACATGAAGGATAGCCATCACCGTAGTCCGTAGTATAAATACACATGATAATCGCAAAATGCATGTGGCTTTAAATTTGACACACAAACTATAGAGTTCATAGACAAAAAAAAATTTAAAAGAAAATCTAATCAAATTGAATCAAATAATTATATCAAATTATATTTAAATAAAAAAAATTATTGCAGGAATCGAATTATATCAAACCGAATTTATTTAATTATTTAGTTTTGATTTTAATTTTTTATTGAGAATTATACCGAAATTAAATTGAAATCGAATTAAAAAATCGATTTTATATATATGCTTTTTAAAATGATTTTAATGATATTATTTTTATATTTTATATATTTTTAATATAATTTTATAATTTATATTATATAATTCTATTTAATAAATTTAAATATTAATTTTATAAATCGTTAAATAATATATAATAAAAATTTTTAAATAAGTAAAAATATAAATAAAATAATTATTTTAGAGTTATTTTAAATTTAATAAAAATTTAATTTCTCTAGATTCTTTTTTATTAATTTTATATTTAATATTATCTAATTATTTTTTATAAATTAAATTATTCATATAATTTAAATATGAGTCTCTTTTAACTATTCAATAATTACTAAACATATTATAAAATAATTATATAATCTAATTAATTATTAAAAATTTCTAACAATATGATTTAAATGATTTAATTAGTTAATCATACTTTATTCTCTCTAAATAACTATATATATTTATTTATAAATATATTTATTATTTCAACGGTAAATATATTAATCACTTTATAATTTTTAATTATATTATACGATTGAATCATATTTTAGTAATTTAATATATCTTTATATATTAATTATATATATATATTTTTTATATTAAAAATATATAATTAATAATTATATAAAAAATAATATAATATTTTTATTCAAAATTATATAAAATATATATTAATATTAATATTATTATTATTTAAATATTAATATTAATATTTATTTCAATATCAGTTATTTACTATTTTAAAATAAAAGTAATAATATTATAATTTTATTTATAAAAATAAAGATTTGAATTGAACTTAAAATTAAAAAAATTAAAATTAAATTACTAAAAATCATATTAAAATTATACTAAAATTTAATTTTAAATATAATTTTTAAAAATAAAATAATAAAAAATTTAGTTTCAATTTTAATTTTTAATAAAAATCCTATTAAAATCAAAATCGAATAATCCTAGAAATAAGCAAAACCTATATTTTTCCAATTAAAGTAGATATATATCACACTCTTGCTTAGCAAACTTATATACAATCCATCAATTACTATTTGAAACAATCATCGCTATAGCATTAAGTTGAGAATTGATCACACTATATCACATCACAATTAAATTTAAGATTATTATCAAAATGTCAAAATTTAGTGTGTGAAAAATCAGTAAAAATATTTATTTATAATTTATAAATGTTCAAAATTGATAAAAGTAAACTGCTCGATGTAGCAATAGAATGTAATTAGAAAAGTTTTGGGTAAAATATTAGTTTTTTAAAAATAGAAAAAAGTTATTAAATATATTATTTATAACAATAGTTTTTCAGTGATATAAATATCGCATTGATGGCACCCGAGCTACCATGACTCGGCTCATCCATGGCTGGGCTATACTGCAGGCAGTGTCGGTGGAATATCCCGTAGTAGGGTATAATTTTGAATACTTTATGGATAATGCTAAAATTAATACCTACGCGTTTTAATGTTTCAAAAGTAAAAAATGTTAACATAATTAAAATTTTTTTTAAATAAGATTAAAAATTAATTTATTCACATATATTTATTATCAAATTCACCACTAAATTAGAGATCAAAAAATTAGAAAAACTTCTTAAATTTACTTAGATGTACTGATTAGAGGGAGCATAAATTTTTAATAATTTTAAATTTAATAAAATTATATTTATAAGAATTAAAATATAATTTTTAATTTATTAAACTTTATTTAATTAGATTAATAAAAATTAAATATTTGATATTTTTTCATTTAAAATTGAAATTTCAGAGTCCTTGATGCCCTTTAATCGAAGAGAAAGATTAAGTTGGAAAGATTGGCAAAAAAGGCATGACCAAAATTTTAGTATTAGAAAAAAAACAGAGAGAAGTAATCTTTCAGCATTTTCTTTGCGTTAATGATTGATTAACAACAGCAAAGTTGGTGGGTTAGTGTGCGATCATGAAGCAGAGGTGTCACCGCAAATTGCAAACGTGTTAAAAAATTAAGCACCGGCAAGTTTTGCTCATGGAAAATCCCACTGGTTAGATCATGGAAACCCCTGTATATATATATTGGTGAAGGGTCACTCTTCTCATTGCTGGCTGGATCATTTTCTCCTATCTTCTTTTTGCCTTATATCACTCTTCTCCGCTGCAACACAGGAGCAAGAAGAATTACAAGGTAAAAGTTTTGATTTCTTTCATCTTTTTGGTTTTCTGGCTCATGAGCAATTTTGTTTTGGTGTTTGGTGATATGGGTTTGTGTTTTTGCGAAGAACACGAGCAAGAAGGATTGCTTGATAAAATCTTGATTTCTTTCGTCTTTGTCTGTTTTCTTGCTCATGGGCAGTGTCATTTTGGTGTTTGGTTATATGGGTTGCTTTTTTGTTAAGAGCACAAGAGCAAGAATGGTTGTTAGGTAATCGTCTTTTTTGTTTTCTTACTCAATAGGCAATTTTGTTTTGGCTTTTTGGTGATATGGGTTGTGTTTTTGTTAAGTAGGCTTCTTGAAATTTGGGGTTTAGCTCATACATGATTCAGTTTGTATGAACAGGTCCGTGGCCGTCACTCTCTATAGATCCATGGCATCTGTTTGCTTGAGTTTGGTATTCGTGATACTATCCCGTTAACTCTTGAACATTTGGGTGTTTTGGGACGTGGCTAGACATTTCTTCTAAGTAGAATTGTTTGTTTGATAAGGTTCATTTTCTGCAACTGGGATCTGTAATGGAGTCCATAGAGCAAAAGTTTTAATCCCCATGTCTCTCCAGATTGTTTTATTATTTGTTTGTTTTACTAAATTTCAAACCACATATATGATAAATGGAAACCTTGACCCAAGATATGTATAATTGAAATTAACTTTGGGTGTGTGTTGTCAAATCTAGCTTTTGGGGTAGCATACAGTCAGCAAACTGCATACGTCTTAATTAAATTTGCATTGCAAATTTTTAGTTTAACATAATAATTCGTATGTCAAGATTTATTATTATCTTTGAGACGAGTGATTGTTTCTTTAGATTTTGGGTGGTTAATAAGGTTTTATCTTTAACTTGTTTGAATTGTTGTGTTCTGATTCTTATTTTAGGCCATCCTTTCCATAGCATATAAAAATGGTCAAGATTTGTTGTATTGGAGCTGGCTATGTTGGTGGCCCTACCATGGCTGTGATTGCACTGAAGTGCCCAGAAATTGAAGTTGCCGTGGTTGACATTTCTGAGGCACGAATCAATGCCTGGAACAGCGAACAACTCCCCATTTATGAACCAGGCCTTGATGGTGTGGTGAAGCAGTGTAGAGGAAAGAACCTTTTCTTTAGCACTGACGTGGAAAGACATGTTTCTGAGGCTGATATAGTCTTTGTATCTGTTAATACCCCAACCAAAACCCGAGGGCTTGGAGCTGGCAAAGCAGCTGACTTGACTTATTGGGAGAGTGCAGCTCGAATGATTGCAGATGTATCAAAATCTGATAAAATTGTTGTTGAGAAATCAACTGTCCCTGTGAAAACAGCTGAGGCAATTGAAAAGATTTTGACCCACAACAGCAAAGGCATCGACTTTCAGATTCTCTCTAACCCTGAGTTCCTTGCTGAAGGAACAGCAATTCAAGACCTTCTCCACCCAGACCGAGTGCTTATCGGTGGTAGGGAGACTCCAAAAGGACAAAAAGCAATCCAAACTTTGAGAGATGTTTATGCCCATTGGGTCACGGTGGATCAGATTATTTGCACTAATCTCTGGTCTGCTGAACTCTCAAAACTAGCTGCAAATGCCTTTTTGGCACAGAGGATTTCCTCTGTTAATGCCATGTCTGCTCTCTGTGAGGCCACTGGTGCAGACGTTACCCAAGTGTCGCACGCTGTTGGTAAGGACACCAGAATCGGACCTAAATTCTTGAATGCAAGTGTGGGTTTTGGTGGATCCTGTTTCCAGAAAGATATCCTGAACTTGGTCTATATTTGTGAGTGCAATGGTCTTCCTGAGGTAGCAAATTACTGGAAACAGGTTATTAAGGTCAATGACTACCAAAAGAACCGGTTTGTGAACCGGGTAGTTTCTTCTATGTTCAACACAGTTTCAGGAAAGAAGATTGCAATTTTGGGATTTGCTTTCAAGAAAGACACTGGTGATACTAGAGAGACTCCGGCTATTGATGTTTGCAAGGGCTTGTTGGGTGACAATGCTCATTTGAGCATATATGACCCACAGGTTTCAGAGGATCAAATTCAAAGGGATCTGTCTATGAAGAAATTTGATTGGGACCATCCCATCCATCTTCAGCCATCGAGTCCATCATCTCTCAAGCAAGTTATGTGTGTTTGGGATGCTTATGAGGCTACAAAGGATGCTCATGGTATCTGCATTCTTACCGAGTGGGATGAGTTCAAAACTCTTGATTATCAGAAGATTTATGATAACATGAAAAAGCCTGCATTTGTATTCGATGGGCGCAATGTCGTGAATGCTGATAAGCTGAGGAATATTGGGTTCATTGTCTACTCCATTGGTAAGCCGCTGGATCCATGGCTGAAGGACATGCCTTCTATTGCATAAACACCAAATTGGATGACTTGAAGTAGCTGTGGCCGGTTACTGTAGAAACTTAAATCAGAGGAGGCATATACAATTCTCATCTTATTATTTTCCACTTTAATCATTTATTATCATCATCATCTAGTTTGACAATTTAGTTTGTTATTTTTGTAATGGATTCAATTATACAACTATGTTCTGGTACATCACCATTAGTAGAAAATTGGAATATGATGTTCTTATTGGTTTACATTAGTATTTGGAAGCAGAAATTTTCTTCAGCTATCGCCATCTTGCTCAAGCAATCACTGATTCCAGTTGAGTACCGTTTTGCGTAGAAAGAGGGAAGGGGTTGCAGCCTGTGGTCCAAATTCGGAGTGGTTGGGAGAGCTGGCACTAATCATTTGTTTGAAGTTGGCGAAATACAAGGCAATAGTAGCCTTCCAGTCTTTTTCAAGCACTAAATTAAAAAAGATTCCTGATTTAAGTACAACTTCAACCACTATTACTGGCAATCCATGTTATAATTTGGTTACGTGATTTTGATACTCAAGCCCTCATGAAACATAGTTTTGTTCTGCCATCACAGCAGCTTCATGTGACCTTTTTCTTTTTCGGCGTCTTTTCATTTTCTCTTTAATTAAATCTCTTTTTCTAACTTTATCCTGTAAAAGAAACTATTAAAATCACCAAAAAAAACTGCAAAAAGAGAAAAAGAAAAGAAAAAAGAAAAAAGAAAAAAGAAAAAAGAAAAAAGAAAATGGTAGGCAGATTATGAAAAACACTGAGCTAATATTAATGTTCATTTATCAGAAATTAACATTCATCGAAAACTCATTCGCAGTGAAATCTTTAAGTTCAACTGTGAAAATTAATTATGATATTTGAGATCCAGTAAGGGGTTAAACCGAGAGATTCAATAAAGGGTTAAATTGAGAGTATATTTTGGTAAATTTGATTTGTTCCTCTCATTTGATTCAATAAAGGGTTAAACTGAGAGATTCAGTAAAGGGTTAGACTGATAATATATTTTGGAAAATTTGATTTGTTCCTCTCATTTGTTTCCTTTTATTCATTTTCTCTTTTATACTCTAGTGATATGTATCCCCCATTCTGCACTCGTACCCTCATATCATAATCACATTGGTCGTATGTACGGATGTACTATATTCTTTTTTATCGTCAGACGACCATTTAATTTCATTCGATGCCATTTGGACATGATCACGGACATCACAAGATTTGTTGTCCCATGGGGCTAACGGATATTCGAGGCTAGGCCCCCACGTGCAGGTCCGCGCCTAGCTCAGCTAGTCAAGGCAAGTCCAGGGCTTGTAAAAGGAGTAGGCCCATGCATTGGGCCCTAATAGAACTAAAGCCTGATATTCCTAGTGCGGGTTCAGCCATGGCCAGGGTGTCCAGGGCCCAATCATCTTCAAGTGTTCCTTTACCTGTTCATTAATTATTCTATAATTTATGAAGGGGTAAATTTCGAAATCCCAATTATTACCGCGGCTCTAGGAGAGTTCTATCAAAACGTATCTTCTTTGCCTTTATCCATTTCAAACTTACGGTCTTGCTTTCACTCATTGCTATGCCTTTTGTGCTGCTTCTACTATCTTGTTCTTTCTCTTCTCTATAATCCCTGATTTTTTAATTTGAGGTATGCCTTATTTCTCTCATGGCTTCTATTAGGATTCCCGATGTAGTGGGTCTGGTGTCCTTTATTACTCTTTCCTCCTTCTCCCACTACTTTTTTCGCGACTATTCTGATACTACCATCTTTAGAATTAGGGCTCCTTTGCCTAATAAATGAATTGTTCTCCCCTACCCACCGCTAGCGGGTCTGATCGACGCTCAACAAGGGCGTAACTTAGTTTTTTTTCGTCAAACAGCGTGACTTCGGATTTACCTTCCTTTTTACCCCTTTCTTTATGGAGGTTTTCCATCATTTTAGGGTGAATCCTCGAATGTTGTCCTTTAACTCTATTCTATTCATGTGTTGTTTCGAGTCCGTCCGTCTGTGCTGGGGTTTTGCCCCTTCTATCGAGTTGTTTTGTACTTTCTTCCATCTTGTTAGGTCTACCAATGAGTTTTATTATTTTGGTCCATGGACTGGATTGTCTACATTTGCAGAGTACAATGACTCGATTAAAGGTTGGGTAGAAAATTTTGTAGTTGTCGAGTCAAAGGAAAGCTCAAGGGTCAATTGGGATATTGACCTCTCCTGGGAAGAAGTTTCTTAGGGCTGTAATGACTTTCCTAGGTTAAGCCTAGTGACTCGCGGTTGTCGAAGCTGGTAAAAAATAACCTTTCTGGTTATCAACAATTTTACAATTGCAGATAGTGGTAAAGGATCGAATCCACAGAGAATTGAAAACTTATCTATTTTTCTCAACAAGACCAAGAGATTTAACTGAATGAGAAACTGAAAGCAAATAACTGAAAGCGGAACAAAAGTAAAGTGCAATAAAAGTAAAAAAAGGGGGTTTTGAGATTGATTTGATTAGCAAACTACTAAAAGCAATTAAATCAGCAAGTAATTAAAAAAAAGAGAAATTCAATATGAGAAAGATCTAGTTGAAGAGATGGATCCACTTTGGTTGTTCGGATTGATCATTGAAACTTATGTTCTCTTGATTGATTCAATAGATTAGTTATGGAGATGGAAAATGCTTCTCACCACCATGTCTCTCCTTATGATTAAATAAATTAGGGAACATTCTCTAATCAATTACTAATTAACAAATTGCCAAGGAACGTCCTTGGGCCTTAGGCATCAAAACAATTGTCAATTGCATGAAGAAATAGAGAGATCCAATCCTAGCTACCCAAATGCATAGAGATGTTGCTAGATCATACAATTCCTTAGTTGTTACACCAAGTGTTCTTATGTTTGAATAATTCCAGTAATTACGGACTAAAAATTATCCAAACTAACAATCAATTACCTTGCAATCAAGAATCAAGTGGCCAATTTGATCAAAACAACAAAGTAATCATAGATTCAAGCACCAAATTGTATGAATATTGAACAAATCAAAGACAAATAGTTTATGTTCAGATCTCACAATCCATAAAACAACCTTAGTTTCAACCAATCTTCAACTAGAATTAAAGGTTTCAGCCACTCATGGCTAAAACAAAAATAAAAAACAAGAAGGGAAGATGGAGAAGGGAACCGAATGGAGGAGATGGAGCTTGGTGCGCCTCACTTGCCTTGGCCGAATGATGTGTGTCAAGAGTGCTGGTTGGCTGGACTCTTTGAAGTCTTTAAATATGTTTTAAGATACTAGCCTAGGGTTTCTTGGCTGTCCATGAGTCTTTAAAAGGCTGCCCAAAATGCCCTTGGTCCAAGATGTGTCATCCATGCACATGTGAGAGGGGAAAAACGTGGGGCATGTGTGGCTTGTGCAAGAGTGGATCTTTTTGTAATACCCGGCTCGAGTCCGACACCGGAATTCCTGTAGTCCGGTGGAATCTCGGGTGTCGGAACCCTCGAGAAGGGTAATGCATATGTTTTCTAAAGTCTTTTCACTCGTTTTCATGTTTTGAAGTGTTAAAAGCCTTGAGTTGTGAAAGAAAAGCAACAAGGGAGAAATGCAAAGGTTCGGCCGCCGAAGGTCACTTTCGGCCGCCGAACATTGCATGGTTGCGGCTTCACGTTCGGCTGCCGAAGGTGGTCTGGCCAGCCACCTATAAAAGGGCCAAGGGTCGGTGGAAGGAGGTTATTTCTCCTCCACTTGCAGCCAGAGGTGAGTTTCAGCCTCTCCTACGTTGACTTTCCTGTTTTCCATGATTTTCATCAAATCTTTCAAGAGTTTTAAGAGTTTTGGTGACTTATGAAGGTTTTGAGCAAAAGAAACAAGTTTTGAAGCTTGGAGCTTTGGAAGAGCTTTTCTTCATATCTCCACGTTAGGATCCTTCATCCTCAAGTTGTGTAAGAGGTAAGTGAAGATCCTGAGCTTCTTTGATGATTTTGAAAGGTTTTATGAAGTTTGTATGGGTAGTATGCATGTTTAGGTTTTTGGTGTTTTGTGGTGTTCCAACATGATTAAGTGTTATGGGTTATGTTTGTTTGGGGTTTTAGGGTAGTTTTAGACCCCTTTGTGCATATCTATGTGTATATGCTAGTTGGGAGTAGTTGATATGCATGTTGGTAAGTTTTTGGGCAAAGTTTGCATGAAACAGAGCAGGGTTCTGTCCTTCGGGCAAAACCAGGTTCGGCCGCCGAAGGAAGGTTCGGCCGCCGAACCCTTTGTGGAGGCAGTTCGGCTGCCAAAGGTTGCCCCCGAAAGCTAGGCTTTCGGTTTCGAAAGAGACTTTCGGTCGCCGAAAGAGGGAGTTCGGCCGCCGAAAGTGTGTGAGTTTCGTCTCTGGACGAGACCTTCGGCCGCCGAAGGTGCCGCCGAACATGCATGAGTTTTGTCTCTGGAGTGGGGTTTCGGCCGCCGAACCTGCCGCCGAAAGTGCCCTGTCCAGCTTTCTTTTGCATGTTTTATGTGATGGTTTGAGGATTGTTTAGAGGGGTTTTGGGGAGTTTCGTAGAGATGTTCTTGAGTGAGTTTAGTCCCTCATGTGAGTCCACCTGTGTAGGGACGGACCAGAGGAATCAGGGAGGTCAGCAGTGAGTCCAGTGTCAGATCCTGCAGAGTTTGTTCAGAGATAACTAAAGGTGAGTGGAATTTAACTTAATGTTTTAATATGAGAACTGAATATTTTATCATGCTTCATGCATCATGACTATGCTATAGGGTGAGTGCATTAGTGTACACAAAGATGATGCATTGCATTTATCCTTGTACTTGGCATTGCTCCTTGTACATTGCTTATGTGAGACGGCACGGACTTCGTGAGGATTCATTAGCCCTCAGAGGAAAGACCTGGAACAGCCCTACGGGGACCAGGCACATGGTACTTAGGTACCCCAGATGAGATAGAGGGAGTTTTGATCCGTCCGGCCGAGGTTATGTGATTATGTGTTGCATTCCATGAGAGCATGTTTTATCACCTGTATTTGCCTATTCTACTCACTGGGCTATTGTAGCTCATCCCTCTCCCCTAATTCCAGTTGTGCAGGTTCAGAAGTCAGAGAGAACTCAGCAGGGTACAGGAAGAGTACAGAGTTTTGTAATAGCTAGTGTGGACATGTAATGGTATAGAGTTAGTGTATATGTATAGAATGGTGCTTGATTTAGAAGACTTGTAATCCCTTTGTGGAGTCACATGATCAGTTTATATATGTTTCTTTATTCTTGTATGTTTATGAGCAAAACCAGACTTAACATTATGAGTTTGATCCGCCTAGAGCCATGAGGAGCTCTAGTAGGGATTAGTAGAGAACAGAGAGAGTGCATGCACAGGTTAAGCCTTGGAAGGAAGAACAGTTTTATGTTTTTACAGCAAATGTATGATCATGTATGGGATTTCACAGGTATACAGATAGGATAGCAGGCTTACTACGGGTCCCAGCGACCTTAAGTCGATCTGGATCCTAGTGCCGGTGGCAGTTCGGTTTCCGGGCTGTTACAGATTGGTATCAGAGCCCTAGGTTCACATGGTCGGACCTATAGAGAGAGAGTTGGGCTCATAGAGAGGTTTATCAGGTCAAGCACCATAGGAAAAACATGTCCACTAGGATAGGATGTCAGTCCTGTTGCTATATGCTGATGTGCAATGCCTTGAGTTATGCATGTGCATGTTTTGATGTGTTGCTGATGTGTTATGTGATGTTGTTTTCCAGAGAGTGAAGATGCGAGGAACTCGTCGATCCGCGAGATTGACTGGAGTCCCACCTGTAAGTGAGGGTACAGCTGCTCGTCCACCTGCCTTGCCAAGGGCAAGATCTCACAGGTCAAGCAGGGAAGGAACGTCACGAGACCCTATAAGGTCTTCTGACGAGAGCAGGAGAGGAGTAAGCAGAGGGGGAAGGTCAGTAGAAGAAAGAGGTGTGATGGAAGAGGATCAGAGTAGAGATGTAAGCATGGGTATAGGAAGGTCAGAAGAAGGTATGGGGGAGTCCCAGGGAGGCATGCAGGCCTCGGGGTTTGGCTATCCACCCTTTCCACAGGGCCCAGAATATCCGATGGGAGGCACGTCGGATTACTCCAGCTTTGCTCCATATCCACCCTACATGCCATATATGCCCTATCCTTCCTTTTATCCACCATATCACATGTATCCACCCCCACCTGTTCATCCAAGTCCATTACAGCCTGAAGTGAGGGAACCAGTTCCTCCACCACCACCTCCTGAACCAGTAGCCCCTGTTGTGGAAGCACAGCAACCCAGTTCTTCAGGGGGAAGTAAGGTGAAGATGACCGAGTACTTAAAGTTGGATGCTCCGAAATTCAACACAGGAGATGATCCCTTTGAGTATCTCAGTGCAGTCAGAATGATAACAAGTGAGTTGGGAGCTGATGATGGTAGAGCCATTGAGATGGCAGGGTTCACTTTAAAGTGCTAAAAAGCTAGAGAATGGTTCAAGAACTATGTGGACCCGAAACTTGAGAGTATGACATGGGAAGAGTTCGCCAACGAATTTGCTGGATGGGCTTTTCCGGACAGTTCCAGGGAACTCAAGGTTGTGGAGTTTGAGCAGTTGCGACAGACGGAGGAGATGAGTGTTGATGCATATACAGATAAGTTCCTGGAATTGTTGCCATATGTCGGTCAGGCATATGATACAGATCAGAAGAAGGCAAAGAGATATGCCACAAGGCTTCATCCCAGGTATTTCTCTTTGATTCTTCATGCGGAAAAGGAAAGTTTCCACTCTATTGTGGATGCTGCTAGAAAGATGGAGGCTAGTGCCATAAGTCAAGGTGTAGTCAAGGCACAGTCTTCTGGTGTTAAACCAGGTTCCTCCTCACAGAGTACAACAAGTGCAAGTAAGAAGAGATGGGAGAAATTCAGAGGAAAGAGAGGCAAGTTCTGGAACAGGCTTAAGTCGGGTCTGGGAATGAGTAGTGGCTCCAGTTCTGGCGCAGATTTTCCAGTGTGCAAGAGGTGTGGCAAACAGCATAGAGGAGCTTGTCAGTTGGGATCCACAGCGTGCTATAGATGTGGGCAGGAGGGACATTATGCACGGGAATGTCCTCAGGCGACTTTGGTTGCACCATCCCAGCAGATGAGTTCGGGCAGTGTAGTACAGCCAGTAGCTTCAGCCATACCACCAAGCAGTGGCAGAGGAAGAGGAAGAGGGGCAGCCTCTTCATCAGGGATGGGTTCCCGAGGTGCAGGTCCGTCAGCCCCAGCACGGATTTTCACCCTGACTCAGCAGGAGGCAGACACGTCGAACACGGTGGTGTCAGGTAATCTCATCATTGGGTGTTCAGAGGTGTATGCTTTAATGGACCCCGGTGCTTCTCACTCTTTCATTTCTTCTAGAGCTGCAGAGAGGTTGGGTCTGATGGTGTCTGAGTTAGAGTGTCTTCTATGGGTCAGTGGACCCAAATGTGATCCATCTTTGGCAGAGTCAGTCTGTCGGTTCAGTCCAGTGTGCATAGAGGGTAGATACCTTCCAGCTGACCTGGTGGTTCTAGAGTTGACAGAGTTTGATGTCATTCTAGGGATGGATTGGTTATCTACGTATGATGCTACCCTGAACTGTAGAGACAAGGTAGTCAGTGTTAGAGACCAGGATGGGTCAGAGTGTGTCTTCAGAGGAGACAGGAGAGGGACACCTAGGGGTTTGATATCAGCCCTCCAGGCTCGTAGGATGTTAAGGAAGGGGTGTCAGGGGTTCCTAGCTTATGTGAGAGAGCTAGACAGTCAGGTTAGGGAACCATCCTCAGTACCAGTTGTCAGAGACTTCCTAGATTTGTTTCCTGAAGAGCTTCCAGGATTGCCACCAGATAGGGAAATAGAGTTCGAGATTGAGTTGATGCCCAATGCTAGACCGATCTCTATTCCTCCCTACAGGATGGCACCAGCAGAGTTGCGAGAGTTGAAAGAGCAGTTACAGGATTTGGTAGCGAAGGGTTTCATCCGCCCGAGTACCTCACCCTGGGGTGCTCCAGTATTATTTGTCAGAAAGAAGGATGGACCTCTGAGACTTTGTGTCGACTATAGACAGTTGAACAAAGTCACTATCAAAAACAAGTATCCGTTACCCAGGATCGATGATCTATTCGACCAGCTGGCAGGAGCAGGTTGTTTTTCTAAAATAGATCTGAGATCCGGATACCACCAGTTGAAGATCAGGGAAGGAGATGTATCCAAGACTGCTTTCAGAACCAGATATGGGCATTATGAATTCCTTGTGATGCCGTTCGGGTTGACTAACGCCCCTGCAGCATTCATGGATCTCATGAACAGGGTTTTCAGGGAGTACTTGGATCGTTTTGTGATCGTCTTTATTGATGATATCTTGGTGTACTCCAGGAATGCAGAGGACCATGCCCAGCATCTGCGGATAGTGCTGCAAACCTTGAGAGAGCATGGCTTGTATGCCAAGTTCTCCAAGTGCGAGTTCTGGCTAAGGAGCATTTCCTTTTTGGGACATGTTGTATCAGAGGAAGGCATAGCAGTAGATCCCAAAAAGGTAGAGGCAGTAGCCAACTGGCCTACACCCACTACAGTGACCGAGATCAAGAGTTTTCTGGGTTTGGCAGGTTACTATCGGAAGTTTGTTCAGGACTTCTCGAAGATAGCTGCTCCTATGACCAGACTGACCAGAAAGAATCAAAAGTTTGTGTGGTCAGAGGAATGTGAGGAGAGTTTTGCAAAGTTGAAGAGACGGTTGACTTCAGCACCGGTGTTAGCTCTGCCGATCAGTGATGAAGATTTCACAGTGTTCTGTGATGCATCCCGAGTGGGATTAGGTTGTGTGTTGATGCAGAATGACCGAGTGATAGCTTATGCTTCTAGACAGCTGAAGAAGCACGAGCTGAATTACCCGACACACGATCTTGAGATGGCAGCTGTTATCTTTGCACTTAAGATGTGGAGGCATTACCTCTATGGGGTAAAATGTGAGATCTATACGGATCATAAGAGCCTGCAGCACATCTTAAGTCAGAGAGAGTTAAACTTGAGGCAGAGACGGTGGGTAGAATTGCTCAGTGATTACGATTGTAAGATCCAGTATCATCCGGGCAAGGCGAATGTTGTAGCTAATGCCTTAAGCCGCAAGTCACTTGGCAGTTTATCCCACATTACAGTAGAGAGAAGACCGGTGGTGAATGATTTCTACAAGCTCGTGGAAGACGGGTTACAGTTGCAGTTATCTGGTACAGGTGCTTTGATCGTACAGATGAGAGTGACACCAGTGTTTCTAGAGCAAGTGGCTCTGAAACAGCACGAAGATCCCGAGTTAGTGAAGATTGCCAGGACTGTTCAGTCGGGCAACAGTGCAGAGTTTAGATTTGATAGTGAGGGGATTCTTCGACACGGTAAGAGGTTATGTGTACCAGATGATAGCAGTTTGAAGGCAGACATTATGAGGGAAGCTCATAATACGCGGTATAGCATTCACCCGGGAGCCACCAAGATGTATCAAGATTTGAGAAGGGTGTATTGGTGGCCAGCAATGAAGAGAGAAGTGGCACAGTTCGTGTCAGCCTGCGAAACATGTCAAAGGGTGAAGCTAGAGCACCAGAAGCCGGCTGGAATGCTTAACCCACTGCCGATTCCAGAATGGAAATGGGAGAACATAGCTATGGATTTTGTAGTGGGGTTACCGGCGACGTCTAACAGACTAGACTCCATATGGGTGATTGTGGATAGACTCACTAAATCTGCTCACTTCATTCCAGTCAGGAGTAACTACTCTGTGGACAAGTTGGCGCAGGTGTATGTCGACGAGATAATAAGGTTGCATGGAGTTCCAGTGTCAATAGTATCAGATCGAGGACCTCAGTTCACCTCCAGGTTTTGGCGGAGTCTGCAACATGAAATGGGCACAAGGTTGGATTTCAGCACTGCTTTCCATCCACAGACAGACGGTCAGTCAGAGAGAACCATCCAGACCATTGAAGATATGCTGAGAATGTGTGTGTTAGACTTTGGCGGTTCTTGGAGGTAGCATCTACCTCTGGTGGAGTTTGCCTACAACAACAGCCATCATGCTAGCATAGGGATGGCTCCTTATGAAGCTCTGTATGGGAGGAAGTGCCGAACACCTGTTTGCTGGGAAGAGGTAGGAGAGAAAACTCTCGCAGGGCCAGAGTTAGTTGAGCTAACCAGCAAGTTAGTGCCTATCATCAGAGAGAGGATCAAAACAGCTGTAAGCAGACAGAAAAGCTATGCAGACATCCGTAGGAAGCAGATAGAGTTCCAGGAGGGGGATATGGTATTGCTCAAAGTGTCTCCGATGAAGGGAGTGGTTCGGTTTGGAAAGAAGGGTAAACTAGCCCCACGGTACATTGGTCCCTTTGAGATCTTGCAGAAGATCGGGCCTGTATCGTATAAGCTAGATTTACCGGCTTCTATGGAACGAATTCACCCGGTATTCCATGTTTCTATGTTGAGAAAGTTTGTGTCAGATCCAGAGAAGGTTCTTAGTGAACCTGAGGTGGAAATCTTAAGTGATCTCACCTATGTAGAGCAGCCAGTGCGGATCCTTGACACCCAGATCAGAAAGCTGAGAAACAAGGAGATACCAATGGTGAAAGTGCTGTGGAACCACCACAACCTAGAAGAGTGCACTTGGGAGACTCGGGAGTCCATGCTCCAGCAATACCCATATCTGTTTTAAGGTTAGTTTTCCCCTTTTCTATGTGTTTATGTTGTGTTAGGAACATTCGGGGACGAAGGTTCTTAAGGGGGGGAGAATGTAATACCCGGCTCGAGTCCGGCACCGGAATTCCTGTAGTCCGGTGGAATCTCGGGTGTCGGAACCCTCGAGAAGGGTAATGCATATGTTTTCTAAAGTCTTTTCACTCGTTTTCATGTTTTGAAGTGTTAAAAGCCTTGAGTTGTGAAAGAAAAGCAACAAGGGAGAAATGCAAAGGTTCGGCCGCCGAAGGTCACTTTCGGTCGCCGAACATTGCATGGTTGCGGCTTCACGTTCGGCTGCCGAAGGTGGTCTGGCCAGCCACCTATAAAAGGGCCAAGGGTCGGTGGAAGGAGGTTATTTCTCCTCCACTTGCAGCCAGAGGTGAGTTTCAGCCTCTCCTACGTTGACTTTCCTGTTTTCCATGATTTTCATCAAATCTTTCAAGAGTTTTAAGAGTTTTGGTGACTTATGAAGGTTTTGAGCAAAAGAAACAAGTTTTGAAGCTTGGAGCTTTGGAAGAGCTTTTCTTCATATCTCCACGTTAGGATCCTTCATCCTCAAGTTGTGTAAGAGGTAAGTGAAGATCCTGAGCTTCTTTGATGATTTTGAAAGGTTTTATGAAGTTTGTATGGGTAGTATGCATGTTTAGGTTTTTGGTGTTTTGTGGTGTTCCAACATGATTAAGTGTTATGGGTTATGTTTGTTTGGGGTTTTAGGGTAGTTTTAGACCCCTTTGTGCATATCTATGTGTATATGCTAGTTGGGAGTAGTTGATATGCATGTTGGTAAGTTTTTGGGCAAAGTTTGCATGAAACAGAGCAGGGTTCTGTCCTTCGGGCAAAACCAGGTTCGGCCGCCGAAGGAAGGTTCGACCGCCGAACCCTTTGTGGAGGCAGTTCGGCTGCCAAAGGTTGCCCCCGAAAGCTAGGCTTTCGGTTTCGAAAGAGACTTTCGGTCGCCGAAAGAGGGAGTTCGGCCGCCGAAAGTGTGTGAGTTTCGTCTCTGGACGAGACCTTCGGCCGCCGAAGGTGCCGCCGAACATGCATGAGTTTTGTCTCTGGAGTGGGGTTTCGGCCGCCGAACCTGCCGCCGAAAGTGCCCTGTCCAGCTTTCTTTTGCATGTTTTATGTGATGGTTTGAGGATTGTTTAGAGGGGTTTTGGGGAGTTTCGTAGAGATGTTCTTGAGTGAGTTTAGTCCCTCATGTGAGTCCACCTGTGTAGGGACGGACCAGAGGAATCAGGGAGGTCAGCAGTGAGTCCAGTGTCAGATCCTGCAGAGTTTGTTCAGAGATAACTAAAGGTGAGTGGAATTTAACTTAATGTTTTAATATGAGAACTGAATATTTTATCATGCTTCATGCATCATGACTATGCTATAGGGTGAGTGCATTAGTGTACACAAAGATGATGCATTGCATTTATCCTTGTACTTGGCATTGCTCCTTGTACATTGCTTATGTGAGACGGCACGGACTTCGTGAGGATTCATTAGCCCTCAGAGGAAAGACCTGGAACAGCCCTACGGGGACCAGGCACATGGTACTTAGGTACCCCAGATGAGATAGAGGGAGTTTTGATCCGTCCGGCCGAGGTTATGTGATTATGTGTTGCATTCCATGAGAGCATGTTTTATCACCTGTATTTGCCTATTCTACTCACTGGGCTATTGTAGCTCATCCCTCTCCCCTAATTCCAGTTGTGCAGGTTCAGAAGTCAGAGAGAACTCAGCAGGGTACAGGAAGAGTACAGAGTTTTGTAATAGCTAGTGTGGACATGTAATGGTATAGAGTTAGTGTATATGTATAGAATGGTGCTTGATTTAGAAGACTTGTAATCCCTTTGTGGAGTCACATGATCAGTTTATATATGTTTCTTTATTCTTGTATGTTTATGAGCAAAACCAGGCTTAACATTATGAGTTTGATCCGCCTAGAGCCATGAGGAGCTCTAGTAGGGATTAGTAGAGAACAGAGAGAGTGCATGCACAGGTTAAGCCTTGGAAGGAAGAACAGTTTTATGTTTTTACAGCAAATGTATGATCATGTATGGGATTTCACAGGTATACAGATAGGATAGCAGGCTTACTACGGGTCCCGGCGACCTTAAGTCGATCTGGATCCTAGTGCCGGTGGCAGTTCGGTTTCCGGGCTGTTACACTTTTGGTCTTTGCTTGCTGCCCAAGTGTCTTCAAGATGCTGCCCAAGGTGCCCAAGACTTGCCTTCACACTCTCCTTGCCGCCCATGCACTAATAAGGAAGGTGGAGCCTCCTTTGCAATTTGAATTTTGAATGTGCAAGGCATGAGGTGGCAAGCATGTGATCTTTGGATTTAGCTTCCTTAATAAGATGGATTTTGAGATTCAAAATTTGAATATGAATCTTGAAGATTTGAATTTCAAAATACTTTCCTTATTTGGCTCTTCATTTATGGCAACTTGAGACTTGGCTTCTTGAATAAGGAAAAGGCTACTTAGAGATTTGAAATTTGAATTTCAAATTGCTTTGGTTGAATGTTCTTTCCTTCTTTGCCACTTTCCTTATTTAGCTTCACTTGATTACAACTTGGCAGGCTTGCTCTCCTTTGCTCCATTTAAGGCAGTTTTAAGGGTATTTTCTCTAAATTGTCCTTTTACACTATTTTCTGCAAAATAATGTCAAGAGTACTAAATTAAGCAGAAATCATATAAATAATCATCAATAATATCAAGATAAAATGGACTAAAATATGTTCTATCAAATACCCCCACACCTAGCATTTTACTTGTCCTTAAGCAAATAAACATAGTCAAATAAGCTTTCTTTGCTACTTGATCCTTATTTCCACTTAAGCTCTTACTCAAGACACCTATTTTGAATCATTGCAGTGAAGAATATATGCATGAAAATTACTCACCTTCTTTCCTTTTGATCCTTATTTCCACTTAAGCTCTTACTCAAGACACCTATTTTGAATCATTACAGTGAAGAATATATGCATGAAGATTACTCACCTTCTTTCCTTGTTTCCCTTTACTTACCATGGCTAGGATTTGTTTTCCTCAAGAGAGAGATTACACATGCACATATTTTTTTTGTTCAGATAAGACTCTTTTTAGCCTTCGGATTGACTTGCCCTTACCTTGAAGTACTTTATTCAGTCTTTTGCACTTAGATCTTGCTTGAAAAAGTCACCAACCTTTTGACGTGAAGGTACATATTAGTGATACCCACCCCCAGTTACTCAGTTGGTCACCTGTCCAAGTGGTTACTAGCTCTGTTCATAGTCTTTCAACCATTGGAACAGTTTTGAATTTGTGCTCATGAGGTCTTTGCCTTTGCTGAATTTTCTTTCTCTCAATGATTTGGGCAAATCAACACCAATTACTAAAACAAGTCATGTTAAGTTTATTCACACAATTTTCAATTTATTCTCTCTAATGAGCGTCATCAATACATTTTTCACCATGGCAAACTCAAAGATTCAATTCAAAAGGCAATTCTCAAACATGAATATAACTCACTGCAATTGATTCAATATAAGTTTAAAGAGTCATCACATCAATGGATTCATGGAAAGAAAAACTCATCCAATATAGTTCATCAGTTTGAGTAGAGTAAATCAAAAAGAAGAAGAAGGTTGTGGTTGTGTGTGTGTTATTGAAAGCATAAATGAAAACAAACTAAAGGGAAAACTGAAAGCAAAAATCGCAAATACTGAAAGGAAAATGAAAAAATTTTCGCAGACTGAAAGGAAAAAAAGAAGAAGAGAAGAAGAAGAAGAAGAAGAAGGAGAAAGAAGAAGAGAAATAGATATGCACCCCCATACCTAAATCATGCATTGTCCTCAATGTATAAGAAAAATAAGAGAACAAAGGAAACCGAGTACTCCTTTGGGGTGTGGTGTGCATGGCATGATCACTTAGGCTGAATGAGTGACGAACAGATGTTCGTCTGGGAACACTTCCTTGACTGGACATGGCGCAAAGCTGGAGGGAAGCCGGCTGAGGTGGTCGGCTACAAGATTTTCTTTCCCTTTTTTATCTCTTATCTCTAGATCAAATTCTTGTAATAACAGAATCCACCGAATGAGTCTCGGTTTTGCTTCCTTTTTCTTGATCAGATATCGCAAAACTACATGGTCAGAATAGACAATGACTTTGATTCCCAAGAGATATGGTCTGAATTTCTCTAAAGCAAATACAACAGCCAAGAGCTCCTTTTCTGTTGTTGTGTAGTTGCTTTGTGTAACATCCAATGTGCGGGAGGCATAGTGAATGACATGGGGTGAGTTTTCCACACGTTGCCCCAAGACTGCTCCCACTGCATAGTTACTTGCATCACACATGATTTCAAAGGGCAAGTTCCAATCAGGTGCTTGAATAATCGAGGCGGTCACAAGCAATTCTTTAATTAGATCAAATGCCTTTTTGCAATATGCATCAAAATCAAAGGTTACATCCTGTTGGAGCAATTTGCATAATGACAATGTAATTTTAGAGAAATCTTTGATGAACCTCCTATAGAAACCTGCATGGCCAAGGAATGACCGAATTTCCCTAACATTTGTAGGGTAAGGTAGATTTTTAATTGTGTCTACCTTAGCCTTGTCTACTTCAATTCCTTTAGCTAAAACAACATGTCCCAAAACCATACATTGATTAACCATAAAATGACATTTTTCATAATTAAGCACAAGGTTAGACTCAAGGCATCTTTGTAGGATCTTTTCCAAGTTGGCAAGGCATTCTTCAAAGGAGTTACCATGCACTGTGAAGTCATCCATGAATACTTCAATTGTCTTACCCACATAGTCAGAGAATATGCTCATCATGTATCGCTTAAAGGTGGCAGGTGCATTGTATAGTCCAAATGGCATACTTCTAAAGGCAAAAGTGCCAAAAGGACAAGTGAAGGTGGTCTTCTCTTGGTCCTTTGAAGCAACTGGAATCTGATAAAAACCTGAATAACCATCAAGACAAGAATAATGGGACTTACCTGCAAGCCTTTCTAGCATCTGATCAATGAATGGCAATGGGAAGTGGTCTTTCCTTGTGGCTGCATTTAGCTTTCTATAGTCCATGCACGCTCTCCATCCATTCTGAACTCTAGTGGGAACAAGTTCTCCTTCAGCATTTGGGACAATGGTGATCCCAGTCTTCTTTGGGACTACATGCATAGGACTCACCCATTTGCTATTAGAGATTGGGTAGATGATACCTGCATCAAGGAGCTTAACTATTTCTTTCTTTACTACCTCCATCATAGGTGGATTCAGTCTTCTTTGAGCATCTCTGACTGGTTTGCATTCTTCTTCCATGTGTATTCTATGCATGCATGTGGAAGGAGAAATACCTTTTATGTCATCTATGGTCCATCCTATGGCTCCTTTGTGCTTTCTCAGTACCTTTAGGAGGCTTTCTTCTTCATGTTGGCTTAATTCATTGGACACTATTACTGGTAGTGTCTTGTCAGCTCCCAAGTACATATATTTCAGATGGCTTGGAAGAGGTTTCAGATCTGATTTTGGTGCTTTCTGACTGGTGTTCTGCGTTGGGCCCTTTTTAGTTGTACCTTGTGCAAGATCTGATTGCAAATGTAATACCCGGCTAGACTCCGGTATCGGAATTCCTACCGTCCGGTGGAATCTCGGATGTCGGAGACCTCTAGAAGGGTAGAATCATGTTTTTATGAAATGTTTTCATGTTTTAATGGTTTTGAGTATGAAATTTAATGAGTTTTTACATGAAAAGTCCTTGGAGGAAAACCCAGGTTCGGCCGCCGAAAGTCAAGTTCGGCCGCCGAACATGCATGCGTTTTGGAGGCACGTTAGGCCCCCGAAAGCATGAGTGAGGGAAGTCCAGGTTCGGCCGCCGAACCTCATGTTCGGCCGCCGAACATGGCATGCATGCGGAGGCACATTCGGCCCCCGAACGTGGTCTGGCCAGCCACTATAAAAGGGTCCCTTAGCCGAAAACGGGCGAGCTTTTTCCCATTTTCGGCCAAGGTGAGCTCTCCACCGTCCCTCACCCATTTTTGATGTTCTTCCTCTAAACCTTTCAAGATTTTCACTTGTTTTCACTTGGTTTGGAAGATTTAAGCTTTTGAAACAAGTTTTGGAGCTTTGGGAACTCAGGAGCTCATTTTCGTGGATCTCCAAGTTTAGGTCGTCTCCCTCTCGATCTTCAAGAGGTAAGAGCCGATCTTAAGCTCCTTATGTGTTTTAAATAAGTTTTATGCAAGATCTATGGGTAGAAATGCATGTTAGGTTATATGTTGAGTTTATGGGTTAATATTGATGTTTTGAACAATGTGGCTTGCTTGAGTATGTTTGAAGTGTTGTAGTTGGGGTATTTGATGTTTTGAGGCCCCTAGGAACTTGTATGCATGTTTTGGTTGAGATATATGCTTGTTTTGAGGTTTTGGGAGGCAATGGGTTCATGTGAACCAAGTTTCTGCCCTTCTGGCCGAAACCAGGTTCGGCCGCCGAAGGGAGTTTCGGCCGCCGAACCCCCTTTGTGGAGGCAGCATTCGGTTGCCGAAGTTGCCCCCGAAAAGAGACTTTCGTCTCTGTCTGGGACTTTCGGCCGCCGAAGGTGCCGCCGAAAGTGCCTGACTTTCGGATCTGTCCAGGACTTTCGGCCGCCGAAGGTGCCGCCGAAAGTGCCCTGTTCAGCTATTTCATGCATATCTCTATGTGATATTTTCAGGATGTTTTAGGGGTTTTTGGGGAGTATATTAGAGTTGTAATTATGTATGTTTGGTCCCTCATTTGAGTCCACCTGTGTAGGTTCGGACCCGAGGAACCGAGGACCCCAGCAGTGAGTTCAGCTGCTTCGGTATTGTTAGAGTCAGCCAGAGGTGAGTGGAACTAAAACTTAACCTTTTAAATTAAATGCTTTATCATGTTTCACGCATCATGATTATGCAATAGGATGATTGCATTAGTTTTCACGAATATGCCGCATTGCATAAATTATTGTTGTTGATGTGGGTGAATGTCGGATGACCCAATTAGTCCAAGACAGGAAGACCAGGCCCCATGCTACAGGCCTGGCACAGAGTAAGCAAGTCCAGGCCCCAGTCTACAGGCCTGGCACAGAGTAAGGAAAGACCAGGATTCCATCCTATGGTCTAGCACGGTTATGGGACTTGAAGACCAGGAGCCAGAGGAGGCCCTGGGAATATGGTAAGTAATGTATGTTCTGACAGGAAAGACCAGGACCCCATTCTACAGGCCTGGCACAGAGTTAACTTGGACTAATTGGTGACAAGTTCACCCAACCCTTATGTGGATTGTTTGTGTTATGATGCATTTCATAGAGCATAGTGTTAATGTGTTTTAATAGCTCTACTCACTGGGCTTTTAGCTCACCCCTCTCCCTTTACCCCCAGGCTTGCAGGTACAGTATAGTGCGGGAGTCCGGATAGAGTAAAGAAGTTTTGTTTATGTAATAGCTAGCAATGGACATGATCAAATTGTAATGTAAAGTCTTTATCAGTATAAATATGTAAGGAGATGATGTATATGGATACTAGAATTGTGCTTGACCATAGATTGTTGTTATCCCTTGTTAATTACATGATCTTAGAGATTTTTATGTCACTTATGTAAACCAACTCAGCATTTGATTTGTTACCCATTGAGGGCACAGATGTTATCCCACAGAGGGATCAAAGTTACGTTAATGTTATGCACAGGTTGAGTTTGGTTGATGTTCATGGAAAGAAAAGTTTTAATTTTTATGCATGTTGTTGATCATGTATGGGATTATACAGGTTCACAGGTTTTATGTCAGGCTTGCTACGGGTCCCGGCGGCCTTAAGTCGACCCGGATCCTAGCGCCGGTAGCGGTCCGATTTTCGGGTCGTTACAGCAAAGGTGGGCTGGAAGAGCTTGCCTGGGCTGGAGGCTGAAGAGTTGCGCTGAAGATGGTTTCAGTTTGTAGTGGGGGCTGAGGTGAAAGATTCGGCGGCTGAAAGGTGGTGGAGTTCGGCGGCTGAAAGGTGGTGGAGTTCGGCGGCCGAAAGGTCATGGCTTCAATTTGCGCAAGTGCTTTCTGAAGTGGTGCAACTGAGATCTCTTCAGTATGTGCTTGACTGCAATTTACCTGTTGGATGCTACAGACAGTCTCTTTTAGTTTTGGCTCCTTCTGGCTCTCATTCCTGCAAAGATCATCATTCATAATACAATCTTGATTCTCATCAAATATTTCCTGGCTTAAGCAGTCAATAATATCAAGACCATAAACAGGGGACATATCATGTGGATATTTCATAGCATCATAGACATTAAATTTAATGACTTCCCCTTCAAACTCCATAGTCAAAGTACCATCATGCACATCAATCTTAGTTCTAGTGGTACTCAAGAAAGGACGTCCAAGAAGGATGTCAGAACTAGTATTGCAACTATCTTCCTTAGTATCAATCACATAAAAATCTGCAGGAAAGACAAGTTCATCTACTTGAACTAACACATCTTCTAGAACACCTATGGGATATACCACAGATCTATTAGCTAATTGTATCACAACTCTTATGTCTTTCAGTGCACATGCATTCAGAGATTTATAGATGAAAAGAGGCATAACATTAATGGATGTACCAAGATCACACATAGCTTTCTTTATTCCAACATTCCCAATTTTGCAAGAAATCGCAAACATACCTTTATCTTTGCATTTAGTAGGGAGTTCTCTTTTAATCACAGCAGTAATAACTTCACCTACACTTACTTTCTCTCTCTCAGCAAGCTTTCTTCTATTGGTGCAAGCTCTAGCTGGGTCAACATTACATACATCAAGCTTAGTTTACATCACATTAATAAAACATTACATATAGATCATGTATCAAAAGGGTTAACCATAAACTCTAGGGTCAAGCACAATACTAATCCTCAATACAATTCTATACAATATCTTACATTACATTACATTAAATTACATTATCTTTCATGTCCACCACTAACTATTATACACACTATGCCTTTACTCTTGCTGACCTCCTGGTCTATCCCGAATCTGCAAGCCTGGGAGTTAAGGGAAAGGGGTGAGCTACTAGAGCCTAGTGAGCAGAATAGTAAAATAATATATTAAAACACATGCTTTCATGGAATGCATCACATCACAAACAATTCACATCAAGGATGGACTTGTTACCAATAGCCCTCTACAGATTCCAATAGTGCCAGGGGCGTAGAATGGGCCTCACTGGTCTTTCTCTTAACATCGTGCCAGGGGCGCAGAATGGGCCTCACTGGACTTCAGTACCGTATCATCGTCATCATATCATATCGAGGGCTAATGGTTCATCCAACATCCATCCACATCAACATCATAGAATGCAATGCAACATATTCGTGATTTCTAATGCAAACAACCTAGTATATATCATGGCATTCGTGATGCATGAACATGCTCAAAATTTATTTGCTTTGAAACATAAAGATCCATTTTACTCACCTCAAGCTGACTCTGAACAGACTCTGAAGCAGCTATCTCACTGCTGGGGGCATCGGTTCCTCGGGTCCGAACCTACACAGGTGGACTCAAATGAGGGACCAAACATACACTAACATGACTCTAAACATCTCCCCAAAAACCCCCTAAAACATCATAAAACAATCATAGAAAACATGCAAAGGAAGGCTGGATAGGGCACTTTCGATGGCAAGTTTGGCGGCCGAAAGTCCTTCCAGAGCCGAAAGCCATGCACCTTCAGCGGCACCTTCGACGGCCGAAAGTGCTTCCAGAGCAGAAAGTCATGCACCTTCGATGGCAGGTTCGGCGGCCGAAACTCCTCTCCAGAGCTAAAAGTCCAAACTTTCGGGGGCAGGGTTCGACAGCCAGAACTGCCTCCCCAGGCAGGTTCGGCGGCCGAACATGGCTTTGGCTGCCGAACCTGAGTTCTTCCAGAATGGGAGAACTCATGCAAAAACATGCATAAACACATCCTCAAGCATTTAGGGGCTTAAAACTAACCTATACCCCAACAACAACAACATATAGCATACAATAAACATATATTTCATCATTAACTCACCTAAACCCTAACATTTTACAACTACTCAAATCATGCATCCTACACCCTTCAAAACCCTCAAAACTTAATAAAAACATAAAAGAAAGGTAGGATCTACTCTTACCTCTTGAAAACTCGAGAGGAGAGGCGATCCAAACTTGGAGTTGTGGAGGAAATGGCTCCGGGGTCTCCAAGTTTCCAAACTTCGATCTTTGCTCAAAAATCTTCAAAACCAAGTTAAAACTCATAAAAACATGAATGATTTGAAGAAGGACATCAAAACTAACCATGGAAGGGCATGGACTCACCTTTGCCCGAAAATGGGGAAGAAAACTTGTAACGACCCGAAAATCGGACCGCTACCGGCGCTAGGATCCAGATCGGCTTAAGGCCGCCGGGACCCGTAGCAAGCCTGACATATAACCTGTAAACCTGTATAATCCCATACATGATCAACAACATGCATAAAAATTTAAACTTTTCTTTCATTTCTTATACACCAAACTCAACCTGTGCATGCACTAAAACATAATCATAACTTGACCCCTCTATGGGATCTCATCAATGCCCCAATGGGCGATATACATGTGTTGAGTTGGCTAACATCTGTATCATCAAATATCTAAGATCATGCATCAACAAGGGATTACAATACTCATAGGGTCAAGCACATCTATAACCTCAATATACCTCATTACATAACATACTGAAATCTCTTACATTACATCATAGTACAATTGTCATGTCCACAATCTAACTATTACATAAACATACTTCAAAACTCTGGCTAACCTCCTGGTCTACCCTGTACCTGCACATCTGGGGTTAGGGGAGAGGGGTGAGCTACAAAGCCCAGTGAGCAGAATAGTGAAATCATATATTAAAATTCCATGCTTTCATGAAATGCAACACATCACAACAAATCACATATCGGATGGTATTGTCACCTATAGTCCTCTACATAGTCCAACTGTGCCGGGACGTAGAATGGGTACAACCGGTCTTTCTCTTAACATAACATATCATACAGTCCAACTGTGCCAGGGACGTAGAATGGGTACAACCTGGACTTCCTCTTACATCGTGCCAGGGACGTAGAATGGGTACAACCTGGACTTCCATACTATATCATGCCATAACATCATCATATCATATGAGGACTAAAGGATCATCCAATAACCAATCCACATCATCATCATAAATGCAATGCAACATATTCGTGAATACTAATGCAACAACCTACTATATCTCATGGCGTTCATGATGCATGGATCATGCTCAAAATTCATATTTCATTTATTTTAAAACTTAAGGTTTATTCCACTCACCTCTGGCTAGCTCTGACAAACTCTGTAGCAGCTGGCTCACTACTGGGGTCCTCGGTTCCTCGGGTCCGAACCTACACAGGTGGACTCCAATGAGGGACCAAACATACATAAACATAACTCTAACATACTCCCCAAAAACCCCCTAAAACATCATGAAAGCATCACATACAAACATGCAAGAAATGGCTGAACAGGGCACTTTCGGCGGCAGGTTCGGCGGCCGAAAGTCCCTCCAGAGCCGAAAGTCAGGCACTTTCGGCGGCACCTTCGGCGGCCGAAAGTCCCAGACAGATCCGAAAGTCTTCTTTCGGGGGCAAGCTTCGGCAGCCGAATGCTGCCTCCACAAGGGGGTTCGGCGGCCGAAAGTTCCTTCGGCTGCCGAACCTGGTTTCTCCCAAAAGGGCAGAAACTTGGCTCAAATGAACCTCTTGCCTCCCAAAACCTCAAATCATGCATAAACTAGTTCTAAAACATGCATACATATCATACATTACACCTAGGGGTCTCAAACTAGCATATACCCCAACTACAACACTTCAAACACACAAAAATCAACATACATTGTTCATCAAAACATCAAAACCCATAAACTCATCAACAAGCCTAAACATGCATCTCTACCCATAAAACAACTTAATGCTTGTTTAAAACACATAACAAGGGTGGATCCGAGCTTACCTCTTGAAGAAACAAGAGGAAAGGCGATCCTAGCTTGGAGATGGAGAGATTGAGCTCTTTGAACCTCCAAGTACCCAAAACTTGCTCTTTACTCACAGATCTTCAAAACAGAAGTTAAAACCCGTGAAAATCATGGAAGATCTAAGGAAAACACTCAAGATCGAGGGAGGGGTGGCGGAGACTCACCTTGGCCGACAACGGGGGAGAAAAAGCTCGCCCGTGCGGACCTAAGGGACCCTTTTATAGGTGGCTGGCCAGGCCACGTTCGAGGGCCGAATGTGCCTCCGTATGCATGCCATCTTCGGCGGCCGAACTTGACTTTCGGCGGTCGAACCTGGACTTCCCTCACTCATGCTTTCGGGGGCCTAACGTGCCTCCAAAACGCATGCATGTTCGGCGGCCGAACTTGACTTTCGGCGGCCGAACCTGGGTTTTCCTCCAAAGACTTTTCATGCAAAAACTCATTTAATTTTCATACTTAAAACCATGAAATACCTTAAAACATTTTATGAAAACATGTTTCTACCCTACTAGAGGCTTTCGACATCCGAGATTCCACCGGACGGTAGGAATTCCGATACCGGAGTCTAACCGGGTATTACAAAACTCGTCCATTTTCGAACATGGGCCTTTTATAGGTGGCTAGCCAGACCACCTTCGGGGGCCAAAGGTGCTCCCTAAACTGCACCATGTTCGGCGGCTGAACATGAGGTTCGGCGGCTGAACATGAGGTTCGGCGGCCGAAACTGGCTTTCCTTCCTTGGTACTTTTCTTTCAAAAACTCAATTTCTTTCTTACTTAAAACCTTAAAACACATGAAAACAATTTAGAAAAACATGATTTTACCCTTATTTTGCCCTTCTAGAGGTTTTCGACATCCGAGAATCCACCGAAAAATAGGAATTCTGATGCCGGAGTCTAGCCGGGTATTACATTAAGGCAAATAAGTCAATAGCTGATATGACTAGGGAGGTTTTCTAGACCGCAGATCCCACATATTCAGCTCGTCTCTCTGCTCCTACCCATGCACCTTCAGCTCATCTCTCTACTCCTTCCCCCGCATGTAACGACATGAAAATCGGACCGCTACCGGCGCTAGGATCCAGATCGGCTTAAGGCCGCCGGGACCCGTAGCAAGCCTGACATATAACCTGTAAACCTGTATAATCCCATACATGATCAACAACATACATAAAAATTAAAACTTTTCTTTCCATTCATACACTAAACTCAACCTGTGCATGCACTGTATATAAAACATAAACATTGATCCCTCTGTGGGATTCAACAGTGCCCCCAAATGGGTGACATAACATATGTTGAGTTGGTTTACATAAACATCATAAAAATCTCTAAGATCATGTATTAAAAGGGATAACAGCAATCTATGGTCAAGCGCACCTCTAACATCAATAAACATCATCTCATTACATATCTAAACTGTACTTTTTACATTGCATCGTAATCATTTACCATGTCCACACTAAACTATTACATAAACAAAACTTCATTACTCTATCCGGACTCCTGCTTTATCCTGTACCTGCAAGCCTGGGGGTAAAGGGAGAGGGGTGAGCTAAAAGCCCAGTGAGTAGAACTATAAAACATATTAACACTATGCTCTATGAAATGCATCATAACACAGACAATTCACATAAGGGTTGGGTGAACTTGTCACCAATTAGTCCAAGCTAACTCTGTGCCAGGCCGTAGCATGGGGTCCTGGTCTTCCTGTCATAACATACATTACTTACCATTGCCCTAGGGCCTCCTCTGGGCTCCTGGTCTTCGAGTCCCATAACCGTGCCAGGCCGTAGAATGGGGTCCTGGTCTTTCCTTACTCTGTGCCAGGCCGTAGAATGGGGTCCTGGTCTTCCTGTCATGGACTAATTGGGTCATCCAATATTCACCCACATCAACAACAATCGATGCAATGCGACATATTCGTGAAAACTAATGCAATCATCCTATTGCATAATCATGATGCATGAAACATGATAAAACAGTTAATTTCTAGTTTAGTTCCACTCACCTCTGGCTGACTCTGACAACACCGAAGCAGCTGAACTCACTGCTGGGGTCCTCAGTTCCTCGGGTCCGAACCTACATAGGTGGACTCAAATGAGGGACCAAACATACTAGAACATATCTCTAAACTACTCCCAAAAACCGCCTAAAACATCATGAAACAACCATAGAAAAACATGCAAAGGAGGCCTGAACAGGGCACTTTCGGCGGCAGGTTCGGCAGCCGAAAGTCCCTCCAGAGCCGAAAGTCAGGCAGGTTCGGCGGCACCTTCGGCGTCCGAAACTCCCAGACAGAGACAAAACTCGTGCACGTTCGGCGGCACTTTCGGTGGCCGAAACTCCCAGACAGAGACGAAAGTCTCCTTTCGGGGGCAGGCTTCGGCAGCCGAAAGGCTTGCCTCCCCAGCCATGTTCGGCGGCCGGAAGTCCTTCGGCTGCCGAACCTGGTTTCTGCCAAAGGGCAGAAACTTGGCTCCTTTTGCACATTTTGCCTCCAAACCTTCCAAACATGCATCAAACCTATTCTACAACACACAAACACAAGCATACATGTTCCTAGGGGTCTCAAACCATCATAAACCCCATCTACAACACATCAAGCATCCACATTGTTCATGAACATACATTAAACCCATAAACATAACCATAACCTAAACATGCATTCTACCCCCATAAATCTACTTAAAACTTACTTAAAACATGAAATGAGCTTAAGATCGGCTCTTACCTCTTGAAGATCGAGAGAAAGACGACCTAAAACTCGGAGGTGGGAGAGATTGGGTTCTTGAACCTCCAAGCTCCAAAACTTTGCTCAAAAGCTCAAATCTTCAAAACAAAGTTAAAACAAATGAAAATCTTGAAAGATCTAGAGGAAAAACATCAAAGATTGGTGAGGGACGGCGGAGAGCTCACCTTGGCCGAAAATGGGGAAAAAGCTCGCCCGTTTTCGGCTAAGGGACCCTTTTATAGTGGCTGGCCAGGCCACGTTTGGGGGCCGAATGTGCCTCCGCATGCATGCCATGTTCGGCGGCCGAACTTGAGGTTCGGCGGCCGAACCTGGGTTTTCCTCCAAGGTTGTTTTCATGCAAAAACTCATTTTCTTTCATGCTTAAAACATAAAACACATTAAGACATTTTATAAAAACATGTTTTTACCTTTCTAGAGGTCTCCGACATCCGAGATTCCACCGGACGGTAGGAATTTCGATACCGGAGTCTAGCCGGGTATTACATTCTCCCCCCCTTAAGAACATTCGTCCCCGAATGTTCCTCAACTAGCACATGCAAGGCATACAACATAACAAACACACAAAGCACATAAAACTCACAAGGAACTAACCTTAGAAAAGATAAGGGTATTGCTGGAGCATGGACTCCCGTGTCTCCCAGGTGCATTCTTCCATATTGTGGTGGTTCCAAAGGACTTTCACCATCGGGATTTCCTTGTTCCTTAGCTTTCTAATCTGGGTGTCTAGGATCCGTACTGGCTGTTCCACATAGGTGAGATCTTCTTGGATCTCCACATCAGGCTCACTAAGAACCTTGCCCGGATCTGACACGAACTTTCTTAACATTGAACATGGAAAACCGGATGGATTCTTCGCATTGAAGCAGGAAAATCTAGCTTGTACGACACATTCCCAATCTTCTGTAAGATTTCAAAGGGTCCGATGTATCGTGGGGCTAGTTTACCTTTCTTCCCAAAGCGAACCACTCCTTTCATTGGAGACACCTTGAGCAATACCAGATCCCCCTCCTGGAACTCTACTTGCCTTCTACGGACGTCTACATAACTCTTCTGTCTGCTTGCAGCAGTCTTGATTCTTTCTCTGATTAAGGGTACCACCCTGCTGGTGATCTCTACTAACTCAGGCCCTGCCAAGGCCTTTTCTCCAACTTCCTCCCAGCAAACAGGTGACCTGCACTTCCTTCCATATAAAGCTTCATATGGAGCCATCCCGATGCTAGCATGATGGCTGTTATTGTAGGCAAACTCCACCAAAGGTAGATGCTGCCTCCAAGAACCGCCAAAGTCCAGCACACACATTCTTAGCATATCTTCTATGGTCTGGATGGTCCTCTCTGACTGTCCGTCTGTCTGTGGATGGAAGGCAGTACTGAAATCCAATCTAGTACTCAAGGCATTCTGCAGACTCCGCCAAAACCTGGAGGTGAACTGGGGTCCTCTATCTGACACTATCGAAACAGGAACCCCATGCAGTCTGACAATCTCATCAACATACATCTGCGCCAACTTGTCCACAAAATAGCCACTCCTGACAGGGATGAAGTGAGCAGATTTGGTGAGTCTATCCACAATCACCCATATGGAGTCTAATTTGTTGGACGTCGCCGGTAACCCCACTACGAAGTCCATAGCTATGTTCTCCCATTTCCACTCTGGAATAGGTAGCGGGTTAAGCATTCCAGCCGGCTTCTGATGTTCCAGCTTCACCCTCTGACACACTTCGCAGGCTGACACAAACTGTGCCACTTCTCTCTTCATAGCTGGCCACCAATAAACTTTCTTCAGATCCTAATACATCTTGGTGGCTCCGAGGTGAATGTTGTATCTTGCATTATGAGCCTCTCTCATAATGTCTCCTTTTAGCCCTATGTCATCTGGTACACATAAACGACTCCCATAGCGGAGGATTCCCTTGTTGTCGAACCTGAACTCGCTGTCTTTGCCTGATTGAACAGTCCTGGCAATCTTCACTAACTCTGGGTCCTCATGTTGTTTCTGAGCCACCTGCTCCAGAAACACGGGTGTCACTCTCATCTGAGCAACCAAAGCACCTGTACCAGACAACTCCAACTGTAGACCTTCATCAATGAGCTTGTAAAACTCCTTCACCACTGGTCTCCTCTCTGCCGTGATGTGGGATAGACTGCCTAGTGACTTCCGGCTTAGGGCGTCTGCCACGACATTCGCCTTACCCGGATGATACTGAATCTTGCAATCATAGTCACTCAGCAGCTCTACCCATCTCCTCTGTCTCAAGTTTAAATCTCTTTGACTCAGGATGTACTGCAGGCTTTTATGATCTGTGAAGATCTCACATTTTACCCCATAGAGGTAATGCCTCCACATCTTGAGTGCAAAGATTACTGCTGCCATCTCAAGGTCATGTGTGGGGTAATTCAACTCATGCTTCTTTAGCTGCCTAGAAGCATAAGCAATCACCCTCTCATTCTGCATTAGTACACAACCCAGTCCCACATGGGACGCATCACAAAAGACTGTAAAGTCTGCATCACTAGATGGCAGAGCTAACACTGGTGCTGAAGTCAACCTCTTCTTAAGCTCTTCAAAACTCTCTTCGCATTGGTCGGTCCACACAAACTTCTGATTCTTCCTGGTTAACCTGTTCAGAGGAGCTGCTATTTTCGAGAAGTCCTGAACGAACCTCCTGTAGTAACCTGCCAAACCCAAGAAACTTATAATCTCTGTCACTGAAGTGGGTCTAGGCCAGTTTGCCACAGCTTCTACCTTCTTGGGGTCCACCTCTATTCCGTTCTCTGACACTACATGCCCCAAGAATGAAATGCTCCTCAGCCAGAACTCACACTTAGAGAACTTGGCATACAAGCCATGTTCCCTCAAGGTCTGCAGAACCAACCTCAGATGCCGGCATGCTCCTCTGCATTCCTGGAATACACTCAGATATCATCTATGAAGACAATAACGAAGTGATCCAGGTACTGGCTAAACACTCTGTTCATGAGGTCCATGAATGCTGCAGGGGCATTGGTTAACCCGAACGGCATCACAAGGAACTCAAAATGCCCATATCTGGTCCTGAAAGCTGTCTTTGGTACGTCTTCTTCTCTGATCCTCAGCTGATGGTACCCCGATCTCAGATCTATTTTAGAGAAACAACCTGCACCTGCTAGCTGGTCGAATAGATCATCGATCCTTGGCAAAGGGTACCTGTTCTTGGTAGTGACTTTGTTCAACTGCCTGTAGTCGATACAAAGTCTGAGGGATCCATCCTTCTTTCTTACAAACAAAACTGGAGCACCCCAGGGTGAGGTACTCGGTCGGATGAATCCCTTGTCTACCAGCTCCTGTAACTGCTCCTTCAACTCTTTCAATTCTGCTGGTGCCATCCTGTAAGGAGGGATAGAGATCGGTCGGGTTCCAGGCATCAGTTCTATCTCGAACTCTATCTCCCTAGCAGGTGGTAAACCTGGCAGCTCGTCTGGGAACAAATCTAAGAACTCTCTAACCACTGGCACCGAGGCGGGTTCTCTAACCTGATTGCTAAGCTCTCTCACATGAGCCAAATACCCCTAACATCCCCTCCTAAGCAACCTACAAGCCTGAAGAGCTAATATCAGACCTCTAGGTGTACCCCTCCTGTCTCCCCTGAAGACGACCTCTGACCCATCCTGACTTCTGAACCTGACTACCTTGTCCCTGCAGTCCAAGGTAGCACCATGGGTAGATAACCAGTCCATCCCTAGAATGACGTCAAAATCTGTCAAATCTAGAACCACTAGGTCGGCGGACAAGCATCTTCCCTCAACAAACACAGGACTACACTAGCAGACTGACTCTGCCACTGATGGATCACACTTGGGTCCACTGACCCAGAGAGGACACTCTAACTCAGAGATCATCAACCCCAACCTCTGGACGGCTCTCGGAGCAATAAAAGAATGAGATGCACCAGGATCCATCAAGGCATACACATCTGAACAACCAATGACTAAGTTACCTGCCACCACGGTGTTAGATGCATCTGCCTCCTGCTGTGTCATCGTGAAGATCCGTGCTGGAGCTGATGGACCTTCACCTCTGAAACCCGCTGAAGAAGAGGCTGCCCCTCTCCCTCTGCCTCTGCCACTGGCCTGAGTCATGGCTGGAGCTGCTGGCTGCGCTACACTGCCTGAAGCTGTCTACTGGGACTGAGCCATCGGGACTGCTCTTAGACATTCTCGAGCCATATGCCCCTCCTGACCACATCTGAAACAGGCGTTCGTCCCAAACCGACATACTCCCTTGTGTGGCCTACCACACTTCGCACAAACTGCATTATCCGCACCAGAGCTTGAGCCACTTCCAAATCCCAGACTAGACTTAACCTTGTTCCAGAACTTGTTCTTCTTACCCTTGGGCTTACCCCATCTCTTGCTGCCTGAAGCTGCTGCACTCAGGGTAGAGGGATCTAACCTTCCCCCACCCGGAGTTTTAGAACCAGAAGACTGTGCCACTGTCTGCTTAACTGTCCCCTGAACGATGGCACTGGCCTCCATTTTCCTGGCCATATCTACTATGGCATGGAAGCTCTCCCTGTCCACAGACTGAATCAAGGAGGAATACCTGGAATGAAGTTTCATGACATACCTCCTTGACCTCTTCGAATCTGTATCCAGACTCTGCCCAGCAAAAGGCAACAGCTCCAAGAATCTGTCAGTGTACTCCTCTACACTCATTTCATCCGTCTGCCTCAACTGCTAGAACTCTATCATCTTCAGTTCTCTTGAACTATCGGGAAAAGCCCATCCTGCAAACTCGTTTGCAAACTCCTCCCAAGACATGCTGTCCACTCTCGGGTTCACATAATTCTTGAACCACTCTCGTGCCTTCTTGCACTTAAGCGTGAACCCAGCCATCTGTATGGCTCTACTGTCATCAGCCCCAATCTCGTCTGTGATCACCTTAACCCTTTCAAGATACACAAACGGGTCATCCCCTTTTTCATACTGAGGAGCACCCAGTTTCATATAGTCAGTCATCTTAACCTTGCTTCCACTGGCTGAGCTAGGTCTAGATGGCTGAGCAACTGGGGCTGCTGGTTTTGGAGGTGGTGGAGAGGGTGCAACATTTTCTGAGGTAGGGTTTGCTGGATTTGGATAGTAGGGTGGAGGTGGATACATTGGGTATTGTGAGTATGGTGGGTAGTAAGGTGGGTATGGCATCTGTGTGGGATAAGAGGTGAAGTTAGGGTGATCCGATGTACCTCCCATCGAATACCCGGGATGTTGTGAGAAGTGTGGGTAGTGGGGTGGCTGAACAAATCTCGAGGCCTGGGTGCCTCCTTGGGACTCTCCCATACCTTCCTCTGACATGCTAACTCCCAGACTGCCATCCCTCCTCTGCTCTACATCCATATCATCCCCCATGCCCTCTGACATTCCTCCCTGAACTGTTCCCCTCACTGATCTGCTTCTACCCAGATCCAGAAACCTTCTAGGGTCTCTTGCTGCTCTTTCTCTGTTAGACCTACTCGACATTGCCCTAGGCAATTCTCGAAGGACGGGCGCTCGTGCCCTCATCCTCAGGTGGCACTCCAGTCAATCGTGCAGATCGACGAGTTCCTCTCATCCTGTTTTCTGAAAAACCGCACATAACAAACAAACATTAGCATCATATGGTTCATGTGGGCACACATGAACCCTCATCACATACATCACATATCATAGCATATCAGTAATGCACATGCATATTATCATGGCATTCCACATCATCATACAAGACAGGACTCCACATCCTATCCTAGTGGACATGATCTTTCCTATTGTGCTTGACCTTCTATAACATCTATGAGCCCGACACTCTAGGTCCGACCATATGAACCTAGGGCTCTGATACCACTCTGTAACGACCCAAAAATTGGACCGCTACCGGCGCTAGGATCCAGATCGGCTTAAGGCCGCCGGGACCCATAGCAAGCCTGACATATAACCTGTAAACCTGTATAATCCCATACATGATCAACAACATACATAAAAATTAAAACTTTTCTTTCCATTCATACACCAAACTCAACCTGTGCATGCACTGTATATAACATAAAACATAAACATTGATCCCTCTGTGGGATTCAACAGTGCCCCCAAATGGGTGACATAACATATGTTGAGTTGGTTTACATAAACATTATAAAAATCTCTAAGATCATGTATTAAAAGGGATAACAGCAATCTATGGTCAAGCACACCTCTAACATCCATAAACATCATCTCATTACATATCTAAACTGTACTTTTTACATTGCATCGTAATCATTTACCATGTCCACACTAAACTATTACATAAACAAAACTTCATTACTCTATCCGGACTCCTACTCTATCCTGTACCTGCAAGCCTGGGGGTAAAGGGAGAGGGGTGAGCTAAAAGCCCAGTGAGTAGAACTATAAAACATATTAATACTATGCTCTATGAAATGCATCATAACACAGACAATTCACATAAGGGTTGGGTGAACTTGTCACCAATTAGTCCAAGCTAACTCTGTGTCAGGCCGTAGCATAGGGTCCTGGTCTTCCTGTCATAACATACATTACTTACCATTGCCCCAGGGCCTCCTCTGGGCTCCTAGTCTTCGAGTCCCATAACCGTGCCATGCCGTAGAATGGGGTTCTGGTCTTCCTGTCATGGACTAATTGGGTCATCCAATATTCACCCACATCAACAACAATCGATGCAATGCGGCATATTCGTGAAAACTAATGCAATCATCCTATTGCATAATCATGATGCATGAAACATGATAAAACAGTTAATTTCTCAATTTAAAAGATTAAGTTTAGTTCCACTCACCTCTGGCTGACTCTGACAACACCGAAGCAGCTGAACTCACTGCTGGGGTCCTCGGTTCCTCGGGTCCGAACCTACACAGGTGGACTCAAATGAGGGACCAAACATACTAGAACATATCTCTAAACTACTCCCAAAAACCCCCTAAAACATCATGAAACAACCATAGAAATACATGCAAAGGAGGCTTGGACAGGGCACTTTCGGCGGCAGGTTCGGCGGCCGAAAGTCCCTCCAGAGCCGAAAGTCAGGCAGGTTCGGCGGCACCTTCGGCGGCCGAAACTCCCAGATAGAGACGAAACTCGTGCATGTTCGGCGGCACTTTCGGCAGCCGAAACTCCCAGACAGAGATGAAAGTCTCCTTTCGGGGGCAGGCTTCGGCAACCGAAAGGCTTGCCTCCCCAGCCATGTTCGGCGGCCGAAAGTCCTTCGGCTGCCGAACCTGGTTTCTGCCAAAGGGAAGAAACTTGGCTCCTTTTGCACATTTCGCCTCCAAACCTTCCAAACATGCATCAAACCTATTCTACAACACACAAACACAAGCATACATGTTCCTAGGGGTCTCAAACCATCATAAACCCCATCTACAACACATCAAGCATCCACATTGTTCATGAACATACATTAAACCCATAAACATAACCATAACCTAAACATGCATTCTACCCCCATAGATCTACTTAAAACTTACTTAAAACATGAAATGAGCTTAAGATCGGCTCTTACCTCTTGAAGATCGAGAGAAAGACGACCTAAAACTCGGAGGTGGGAGAGATTGGGTTCTTGAACCTCCAAGCTCCAAAACTTTGCTCAAAAGCTCAAATCTTCAAAACAAAGTTAAAACAAATGAAAATCTTGAAAGATCTAGAGGAAAAACATCAAAGATTGGTGAGGGACGGCGGAGAGCTCACCTTGGCCGAAAATGGGGAAAAAGCTCGCCCGTTTTTGGCTAAGGGACCCTTTTATAGTGGCTAGCCAGGCCACGTTCGGGGGCTGAATGTGCCTCCGCATGCATGCCATGTTCGGCGGTCGAACTTGAGGTTTGGCGGCCAAACCTGGACTTCCCTCACTTATGCTTTCGGGGGCCTAAAGCACTCCCGAAGTGCATGCATGTTCAGCGGCCGAACCTGGGTTTTCCTCCAAGGTTGTTTTCATGCAAAAACTCATTTTCTTTCATGCTTAAAACATAAAACACATTAAGACATTTTATAAAAACATGTTTTTACCCTTCTAGAGGTCTCCGACATCCGAGATTCCGCCGGACGGTAGGAATTCCGATACCGGAGTCTAGCCGGGTATTACACCGCACCTTTTCTAGCTTTGGTGCCTATGTTAGAGGGTTCTCGTTCAGCAACATCTTGGACGTTGGTCCCTCCTAAAGCGCCGGCTTCTTCCAAGGCTCCTTCTACTTCAAAGGAAATTCCAAAGAAGCCTATCGTGATTAGCGAGTCGGCTGAGAGTAGCTCAAAAGAGGGCACCAGAACTGCTCCCTTGGATGTCTTTCCCATTCATGCCGTGGGTGCTATCACAATCAAAGGCATGGCTGCTAAATGTATCTGGACCTCAAAACCTGCAAGGATAGCCCCTTCTCCTCTCATTGACAAGGGGAAAAAGGCGGTAGAGCACTTTTCGTCTACCTAGACAACGAGCTATTGAACGCCGCCGAGGTGACTGCTATATCTATGCCAGCCTCTATGGCTGGGATGCTGTGTGAAAGGATGTTTGGGGGGGTCCCAGATGCTTCTAATCCCCCGCTTTCTGGTTCTTGTCAGCCATCTGGCCTGTGCTACCAAATAATAGGAGGTCTTCAGCTCGTGCTCCCTGGAGGATCTTGGGGACAGTCTAGGAGATGTTTCTCATGGTAAGTTATATGTCCTTCTTGAAAGTGTTTTTGATCTTCTAGCTTTCTCAACTCTACTTTTTCTTTTCTATAGTATGCCTTTAGCGTGTTTATGGAGATCGACGCTCAGAACCAGTCTCTTCAGAGCTCGATGGACGAGCACATTGCTGAGGCATGCTGGGACGAGAATCTAGTTGCCACTAGTGAGGCTCGTGGGCACATTATTGAGTTCCGGGGGCAAATCGAAGACCTCACCAAGAAGTTAGGGGAAATGAGGGAGGAGGTCGCCAGGGCTTCCAAATGGGCCTCTACGGTGGAGTCTCAGTGAGATGAAGCCCTCGCGTAGCTATCCGCTTTGGAGGAGATTCGTCGTCAATGTGATGAGGCCTAGGCCCAGGGCAACGAGGCTTTGGCTTGTGCTACTGTCCTCCAATAGGAGCTTAACAAGCACATCGAGGACCTGAAGGGTATGACTTTGGCAACGGAGGAGTCTCGACTTCAGCAGCAGTAACTTCGCCAAGAGGTTTTTGTCATGGAGGAGAGGTGTGCCTCCTTATTGAAGGATGTCCAAGCTGCAGAGGACAGAGTTCAACAGGCCTGTGAAGAGTGGCTGTAGGAGTACAAGGACTTTGCAGAGCTAAAGGAGAAAATTCAATAAGTCTGCGAAGCACGGTTGGAGGAGCATAAGGGCTCGGTGGAGCTAAACTCAATCAGATCAGGATTAGGATAAGAGTCATCATAGGAGTAGTAGATTTATTTTATTTTTCTTTTAAATTGTGAATAATTATCTTTTTGTTTGGGAAAATCCTATATAAAGGCTACCCTAGAAGTATAATATCTCATCTCTTCTCATCATCTCCTCTCTCTTTTTCGATTACTCCTTGATTGAATTCTTCTTCTTTTTTTCTTTTTTTTTTTTATTTTTCTGCAATTTTATTATGGCCCTTAAAGGTTAAACTCTTTTATTCAGTTGAAAGTTAATTAAATTGAGGTTTATTTAAAGTTAGGAGATTTTGTTCTTAATTTCTGTTCATCTTATTTCTATTTTCAATTAATTTCTGTTTCTGAAGAAAACTGTAATACCCGGCTAGACTCCGGTATCAGAATTCCTACCGTCCGGTGGAATCTCGGATGTCGAAAACCTCTAGAAGGGTAAAATCATGTTTGCATAAAATGTTTTAATGTATTTTATGGTTTTTTTAAAAAAAAAGGAAATGAGTTTTGTATGAAATTAACCTTGGAGGAAGACCCAGGTTCGGTCGCCGAACTTCAAGTTCGGCTGCCGAACATGCATGCATTTCGGGAGTGCTTTAGGCCCCCGAAGGCATGAGTGAGGGAAGTCCAGGTTCGGCCGCCGAACCTTATGTTCGGCCGCCGAACATGACATGCATGCGGAGGCACGTTAGGCCCCCGAAAGTGGCCTGGCCAGCCACCTATAAAGGGGTCCCCATGTCCGAACGGGTGAGCTTTTCTCTCTGTTTTCGGCCAAGGTGAGTTCTCCGTCGTCCCTCATCGATTTTGAGCTTCTTCCTTCGAATCTTCATGATTTTCTTATGAGTTTTCACTTGGTTTGAAGATATTTGAGCAAAAGAGCAAGTTTTGAAGCTTGGAGACCAAAGAGTTGATTTCTCCCCATCTCCAAGCTAGGATCGTCTTTCCTCTCGATCTTCAAGAGGTAAGCTTAGATCCGACCTTCCTTGTATGTTTTAAACAAGTTTTATGAAGATCTATGGGGTAGAAATGCATGATTAGGTTTATGTTGAGTTTTTGGTTTATGTTGTGTTTATGGACAATGTGGGTTGTTTATACATGTTTGATGTGTTGTAATTGGGGTTTAGGATAGTTTGAGACCCTTATATGCTTGTTGGCTTGAGTTTGCTTGTTGTAGAATAGGTAAATGCATGTGTGAATGGATTGAGAGGTTTTTATGCATGAAAGAGGCTGAGTTTTGCCCTTGGGAAGAACTCAGGTTCGGTAGCCGAAGGCTCTTTCGGCCGCCGAACCTGCCTGTGGAGGCCAACTTTTGGCTGCCGAATCCTGCCCCCGAAAGTGGACTTTCGGCTCTGGAAGGGAGTTTTGGCCGCCGAAGGTGCCGCCGAACATGCATGAGTTTCGTCTCTGGAGGGAACCTTCGGCCACCGAAAGTGCCGTCGAAGGTGCATGACTTTCGGCTCTGGAGGGACTTTCAGCTGCCGAACTTGCCGCCGAAAGTGCCTTGATCAGCCTTCCTTTGCATGATTTATGTGATTGTTTTAAGGTGTTTTAGGGGGGTTTTTGGGGAGTATTTTAGAGTCATGTTCATGTATGTTAGGTCCCTCATTTAAGTCCACCTGTGTAGGTTCGGACCCGAGGAACCGAGGCCCCCAGCAGTGAGTCAGCTGCTTCAGAGTCTTGTCAGAGCTAGCCAAAGGTGAGTAGAATGACTCTTTACGTTTTTAAGCAAATAATGAAGGTTTTAGCATGATTCACGCATCATGAATGCCATGAGATCTATTAGGTTGTTTGCATTAGAATTCACAAATATGTTGCATTGCATATTATGTTGTTGATGTGGATGAATGTTGAGTGATCCTCTAGCCCTCGTATGGAATGATATGGTATGATATGATGATGATACGGTATGGAAGTCCAGGAAGACCCATTCTACGTCCCTGGCACTATGTAAGAGAAAGTCCAGGAAGATCCATTCTACGTCCCTGGCACATTGGAATGTTATGACATGATATGTAAGGGAAAGACCAGGACCCATTCTACGTTCTGGCACTATTGGATTATGTAGAGGGCTATTGGTGACAAGTTCATCCTTTATGTGATATGTTTGTGATGTGATGCATTTCATGAAAGCATGGACTTTAAATTTAATGTTTTACTATTCTGTTCACTGGGCTCTAGTAGCTCACCCCATTTCCCTAATCCCCCAGGTTTGCAGGTATGGGATAGGCCAGGAGGTCAAGAAGAGTAAAGTTATGTTATGTAATAGTTAGATGTGGACATGATGAAATGTAAAGTATTTAATAGTTATGTAATGTAATAGTGTTGTTGAGGATAGAATTGTGCTTGACCCCAGTATATTGTTAATCCCCTTGAGTACATGATGTTAATGATGTTTTATGTAGACCAAACTTAATGCATGTTATGTTACCCCATTGGAGCATTGTTGAGGACTCCAGTGTGGGGTTAATGATTATGTTTATGTACAGTGCATGCATAGGTTGAGTTTGGTGAATGAATGAAAAGAAAAGTTCAAAATTTTTATGTATGTGTTGATCATGTATGGGATCAAACAGGTATACAGGATGTATGTTTGGCTTGCTACGGGTCCCGGCGGCCTTAAGCCAATCTGGATCCTAGCGCCGGTAGCGGTCCGGTTTCCGGGTCGTTACAAAAACTATCTCCATCGTTGCCCTCTTAGGAATTCAGGAGGCCTATTAAATCTCCTAGGAAAGCAACATATTGCTAATTAACCCAAGTAAATACGTAATTGTTTAATTGGGTTAATACAAGTAGCAATTAGCATACTCGTTTATGTTAAGTAATTAATTGATTTAGTTTAAATAATTCGCTTGCTATTATTGATTAAGTTTGATTTTTTCTCTTCTTAAATTAATTAATTAATTAAATCTATACGCTTGATGGAGTTATTAATTAACTAGAAATTAATTTAAGCGCTATGTAAATTAATTTAATCATAAGAAAGAATTGATGGTATTCATTCGTTTGAACACTATAACCAAACAATAGATAATTAAAGTAACTATGTTTTTAATCAATGATCAACTACAAATCTCTCAATTTTGATTACCTTCAGCTGAGTCTTTAATCTGATTATTTATTTCATCATTTTTGCAAAATATTTTAAATTAAAAAAAGGAAAATCATTTTTAAATTGACGGATTCGATGCCCATCAAATTTTAGCAGCATTGCCAGGGACCTTTAACAATTTATTTTTATGACTAGGTCTGAAAATAGTAGAATTCAGTTTGATCTAGAAATTGAGAAGACTGCAAAACGGTTGAGAAAACTGCAAAATGGTTGAGAAAAGAAACTAAGTTGCAAAAATAGGCCAATTCGGGAGCCTCTCAACCGACTGCCCGAACACCTCTGCATGAGAACACCAAAGTTCCCACGTCTTCAACACCAACCGAACACCTAGTTGAGTCCAATGGAAGAGAAACGATGGCCGCAGCTGCTGCGAAGAGCAATCTCTTTGCATCACATACCCAGTATTGAACGCACCCTTGGAATTACGAACAAGTATGATTCATATGTTATCAAAATTCCAAGGGTTGGAGAATGAAGACCCACATCGCCATCTGAAAGAGTTTTACGTGATTTATTCAAGTATGAGACCATAGGGGATAACTAATAAAAAAATCAGGTTAGTAACTTTTCCTTTTACTTTGATTGAATCTGCTAAGGATTGACTCTACTATTTGCCCACATGTCCAATTACCACTTGGGCACATATTAGAGATTTACTTTTAGAAAGGTTTTTTCCAGCAACTAAAACTTCATCTATAAGAAAGGAAATAAGTAGAATCAAACCAAGAAAAAAATGAAAAACTCCGTCAATATTGGGAACGTTATAAGAAATTGATTATAAGTTATCCAAAATATGGAATCACTACAAAACAACTCAACCTTCACTTTTATGAAGGGCTGTTGCTATTAGAAAGGAGAATTATAGATACTGTTAGTAGAGATGCCATTTTGGAAATAAAACTTGAAGAAGGTAAAACTTTAATCTCGAAAATAACAGCCAACTCTAGACAGTTTGGCCGAAATGAGAACATTTCTAGGAATGCGAATGAGGTAAGTATCGCATCTTTAGATTCTAAAATTTTACAACTTACTGCTGCAATTCAACAATTGGCTGTAGAAAATAATGTAAGGACTTGTAGCATTTGCAAAAAAGCTGACCATCCCATAGATATGTGTCCTACTCTTCAGGAAGATGAACAACAGGTAAATGCAATTGGAGGATTCAATGGACATCAAAGGAAGTATGATTCATTTTTAAATACATACAATCCGGAGTGGAGAGATCATTCCAGCCTTAGCTGTGAGAATAGACAATAAAATTTTCAATCAAAAGCAAATTATCAAGCTACAAAATCGGGTATGTCTCTAGAAGATATTTTGCAATCTCTTACTAATAGCACTCTTACTTTTCAACAGGAAACGAAATCGAGCATACAGAATTTAGAAAACCAAATGAGCCAACTTGCTATATCAGTGAACAAGCTGGAATCTCAAGGGAAACTGCCCTCCCAAACCGTGCCAAACCCAAAATAGCACATAAGTGCAATTACACAGCGAAGCGGGAAGGAATTAGAACTGCTAGCTCAAAGAGGCTTGCCCAAGGTAGAATGACAGACCTAATACCAGGAGTAGAATTGAAAATTCCAGTAGAGAATCAGCCTAAAAAATCAGAGGTAGAACATTCCCTAATTCAGGTAATACGTCTTCCTTTTCCTAAAAGACTTGCTTAATCCAAAAGGGAAAGAAAAGAAAAAGAGATATTGGAGATTTTTTGCAAAGTTCAGATAAACATATCCCTTCTCGAAACTATAAACAAATACCTAGGTATGCGAAATTTCTAAAAAATCTATGCACTAATAAAAGAAAATTATATGGATATGAAAAGATTAAAGTATGTGAAAATGTGTCAACTGTATTTCAAAGAAAAATTTCACAAAAATATAAAGATAAATACATGTTTGCAATATCATATAAAGTTGAAAACTTTGAAGTTAGGAAGGTAATATGTGATCTAGGAGCTTCCAGAAATATTATGCCTTTGTTTGTTTATTTGTCTTTGAATCCAGGTCCTCTGAAACAAATAGGAGTCACACTCCAACTCATCGATAGAACAATAGTCTACTCTAAGGGCGTGTTGGAGGATGTCTTGGTTCAAGTAGGGAAATTAATTTTTTTCAGCAAATTTTTTTTGTTTTAGACATGGAAGATGATAGTTCATCCAACTTTATTGATTTGTTGCGAGGAGATCATTCCTTAGCACAACTAGAACAAAGATCAACATGCATGAAAGCACGCTCACAATGGAGTTTGACAAAGAAGAGGTAAAATTTAATGTCTACAATGCAATGAAGTACCCTAATGATAATTTTTCTCTTTGCAGCATATATATTTGTGATCCTCTTGCTCAAGAAGCATTTGAATTAAGCAAGGAAGACAAGTTGGAGGTGATTCTAATCAAAAACTTGACATTGAACTGCCTTAACTATAGCACATCGCAATTTGATGAGGAAATCATAAAAATAGTCCACTCATTGGACACTTTAAGCCACAAGGCACCAGAACTTGAGTTGAAAATACTTTCAGTTCATTTAAAATACGTATTTTTTAGGAGTAATAACACACTTCAGATTATAATCTCCTCCATGTTGAATCCTTTAAAAGTAAAAAAGTTGATTTGGGTGTTGAATGAATATGAAGATGGAAGTTGATGAAGCTTAGCATGCCACTAAATGTCCAGCATAGGACAGTAAAGAAGGGCGCTGCTTGGGAGACAACCCAAGGTGACAGGTTTGCCCAAGCCTGTCCGTGACCAAGAGCTTTTATTTCTCTTTTAATTTTTTGTTCTTTTATTTTTTTATTGTCTTCTACCTTGGAGTAGATTATATTTTCTGGACAGGTCTGATAGAGATTATATATAGCCTTCAATGGCTATTTGAATGGTAAATTATTTGATTAGTTTTATAACTTCTCTATAAAAGGTAATTTTATTTATTTACTGTTTATTTTTACTTTTAAAAAACCTAAACATTTTCTTTTTCCTTTTCTTTTCTTTTCTTCTCTCCCGCACCGTTAGCTCTCTCTCTCTCAACTCTCCACTCTTTTGCAGGAATGGCAATGAAGCACCAATGCACCGAGGACCAGTCTGACGCGACGATAGCCATTGCCCTCATCCACACGACGCCGCCAAGAGTAGTCGGACCCCATGGCGACTTCATCGAAAGAAAAGCAGACCACTCGAAAAATGATAGAGACCACGACGGCACTATCGCAAACTAAAACCTCGGCACCTTCAATGGCTTCTTTGCCGGTTGGAATGAGGAGAGCCACTCATTCACAGACGAAGGGCAAAACCCCCATCTAGGCACAGTGGAAAGGAAACCACGGGCCAACATAAGAGGCAGAGGACACCAACAGTGAGGAGGTTCAGCCCGTTTCTCCTCCTAAAAAGAAACAAAAGAAAAGAATACCCAGAATAACTGGCGGCAAGTCCAAATACCTGCCAGATGCACACAAATTATATGGTAACTTCGATTTTGAGGGCGATGATAAGGTCAGGTATCAAAATTTTCTCCATTTTGATATTTATTCTTGCAAGAGCATAAGTGATGCTGCCTTAACCCAGTTGCAATTGCTTGATGAAGTTTATGCTTTAGTTGATAATATTGGATGGAGGAAATTCTTTGCAATAAATTGCCCCTCCCATGTTAAGTTGTGCTGTGAGTTTTATGCCACCTTTGAGTTCTCCTTTGATGTGTGGAATTTTAATTTAAATATACCTATTGTTCATTTTAGGTTATACAACAAAATGGTACATTGTTCAATTATAAGTTTTAATATGCATTTGGGTACTTATGATGATGATTATATGAAAACTGTTGAGTACTTCAATTCCTTGTGTGATTATCTAACTTGTTGGGATTCAAATTTAGTATATAAAGAATTAACAAGAAACCCTGCACTTGAGTTTAAGGGGAGAAAATCTAAAGCAAATGATATCCAGACCCCTACCCTTAGATACATTTACAAGTTCCTTTGTTATACATTTTTTAGAAAAAATAAAGATCTCATCAAGTTGACACAATATGAACTCTTCTTTTTGTGGTGTATGCTGAATAAGCGTAAAGTTAATTTGGTTTTTGGTTAGCATCCCAGTTTAAAAGTATATATGATGCTAGGCATGGTATCTATCTAGGTTTTATGATTTCTATACTAGCTGTAGAATTGGGTTTGCTTGACACAGAACACTTATTTGCACATTGCTGAGCATATTCTTCCTTTTGACATATATAAACTTAACTCTATGAGCTTACTTTGCCTCAATGAGAGGATAGAAATTGTGTTTTGTCCTCCAGATCCTATAATTCTACGACGATCGTGCTTATTTCAGATAGAGAACAAGTCATCCCCAGTAACTTCAGCAGCACCTCCAGCACCTGATGATTAAACCCACCTTGCCAGAATTGAGGCGAAAATGCACCACCTTGATGCTAAATTGGATGCCACCAGCCCAAAGTTCTAGAGGCAACTTACTCCTTAGGAAAGTTTCTTTCTCCTTATTTATGCTAATTTATTTATGAGATTCCCCCGTTACTTAAAAATTTTTCCACATTGAGGACAATGTGAAAAGTAAGTGTGGGGAGAGGAGAGGAGAAGAGTTGGAATAGAAGTATTTTTCTGTTTTTCTGGCTGTTGACTGATGTACATATTTTTTTCTGCTGTTCTGCATAAATTTTTCTACTTGTTGTTAGAGGCTCGCCCAAGCTTGTAAAACTTGCTCTATTTTTTCAATTTCTCAGCACTTGCACTTGCTGAATTGTTATTCTTTTTTTCAATTCTCGAATTTTAATTTTTCTATTTTTCAATATTTAAAAAAAAAATTTACAGTTCCTACTTATCATTCGAAATTAATATATCCATATCAAAGAATTCAAGTTTTTATGCAATTTGTATGCTAGTCTAAATAGAATAAATTCATCCTTGTTCATTTTGTTAGTCTTCTTTTTAAAGTTTATTTTGAGAGTTTATGAAATATAGTCCTTATTTAATAGTTAGATAATAAATGCATGATCTTTTAAATGAATTGCTACCTTTTGTTAAGAGTAACTTTAAGGACATTGTCTAGACCATATGTGTATGTTAAAATTAAGGGGTGTGATTAAGAAAAAAAAAAAAGAAAGAAAAAAAAACAGCATAAGCAAAAAGTAAAAGAAAGCAAAATTAATTCCTATGACCTACTCCTCTAGTTACTTGGTTATTTGGTTACAAACTCAATGGTACAAGTAGTGCGGTACTTGGTAACTTCTTAAGGTGATTATGTATGGAAAAATCAGTGTTTGGGAGAGTATCATCCCTATTGGATCGTTTAAAAACTCGCCCTATGCCTTTAGTTAGGTAACCATGAGTGGAGCTAGTAGCCATCTGAGCTGAATAGTCTGAGACAAGTGGCTCAGTAACCATTAATTTCACATTCATTTCATCAGTTTCAGACAAAATATAGTAAAAAGTGTAATAAAACTCCCCCAAATCTTTAAATTTTATCGGTTTAGCAAAAAATTTTTAAGAATCTATTCTTTCAAAAGGGTAATTTATTATTAATGACATTCTAATATTTTATATACTTAAAATTAAATTAAGGATCAGCTTTATGTCTTGAGAAATACGTTTTAAAAATGAAACTTGTTGAAATGAATTTTGATAGAATTAAGCTATTTCTGCTATTATCTTATTGCATGACAATTTGATTTTTTGCTTTAAATAAATTAAGTTTCAAATGGTTGAAAACAGAGCTATTATTTTTTTTTTATTGTTTTTAGGGATTTGAATTTCTATATTTGAGGGCAAGCAACAGTGCAAGTGTGGAAAACTCATCACTTTTTTCATATTAAATTCCATAATTTTGCTATGATTTTGATATAAACAATTGATTTTTATTTGAATTTTGATTTTGGATAGACTTTGAAGCTAAAAATGAGAAAAGAAACAAAAAAAATATTTTAAAGCTATTTCGGACTGAAAGGTACAACCTTGGCTAAGGCTGTAATCCAAGCCAATGGACAGATTCCAGGATTATTGTTTTGCCAGCTGTACAGAGTTCAAAATTGTTTTAAGTAGATGCAAATACAATCAGATCAAGATTAAGATAAGAGTCATCAAATTTATTTTACTTTTTCTTTTAAATTATAAATAATTATCTTTTTATTTGAGAAAAAAGTCCTATATAAAGGCTGTCTTAGAAGTAGAATATTTCATCTCTTCTCATTAACTCCTCTCTCTTTTTCAATTACTCTTTGACGTAATTCTTCTTCTTTCATTCTTTTTTTTTTTTTAAATTTTCTGTAATTTTATTATGACTCTTAGAGGTTAAACTCTTTAATTCAGTTGAAGATTAATCAAATTGAGGTTTATTTAAAGTTGAGAGATTTTGTTCTTAATTTATGTTCATCTTATTTCTATTTTTAATTAATTTCTATTTTTAAGGAACACCATCTCCTTTGTTGTACTCTTAGGAATTCAAGAGGTATATTGAATCTCCTAAGAAGGCAACATATTGCTTATTAACTTAAGTAAATACGTAATTATTTAATTGGATTAATACAAGTAGCAATTAGCATATTCATTTATATTAAGCAATTAATTGATTTGATTTAAATAATTCGCTTGCTATTATTGATCAAATTTGAGTTCTTCTCTTCTTAAAGCACTTAATTAATTAAATCTACACGCTTGATGAAATTATTAATTAACTAAAAATTAATTTAAGCGCTACACGAATTAATTTAATCATAAGAAAGAATTGGTGGGATTCGCTTGTTTGAGCATTATAACAACATAATAGATCATCAAATGAACTATTTTTTTAATCAATGATCAACTATAAACCTCTCAATTTTGATTACCTTCAGTTGAGTCTTTAATCTGATTATTTATTTCATCATCCAACCATTTTATTTCTTCTTTAGTTTTTTTTTTAAAATAATTTCTCCAATAGCAATTTTCTTCTTCTCCCTTTTTGTTTTGAATTATTCTTCTTATTCTACTTATCATTTAATTTAAACAAAGTTAAGGTCTATGTGGTCTCTGGAGAGTAGTCGAGCTGTTGATTGCATTGACAAATCTTTGATAGACATCACATCTCATTACAAATTTTCCTGCTTTTTTCTTCACTGTAGGCCAGTAATACCCCTGTCGGAAAATCTTGTTCGCTAACGTAGTCGCTCCTTCATGAACTCCGCAGACCCCTTGGTGTATTTCTTGGATTATCCCGGATGCCTATTCTGGCCCTACACACCTTAATCATGGGCTGGACTTTTCTCTTCAAAATAGAATCCCTTTTACTGCCTAGTAATTAATGGATTTGGTTGCGATTCTCCGAGCTTTTACTTTTTCTTCTAGCAATTTTTTGGCTTTGAAATATTCAAGGTATAACGTCCTCTAGCCTCGTTCTTTATCAACTTGCATAATGGAGACTGGCTTTTCAAAGGTAAGGACATCGATTTGTTGAACATACACCTCGTTTGGTAGCTGCTCTAGCTCTTCTATTAATAGTTTGTTGAGCAAGTCTGCTTATTCATTTTTCTCTCGAGATATTCTTCGATATATAACTATAATTTCTTACTCACCGAGCTTGGCTTCCAGGACTCGTACTTTAGCTAAGTACTCTTGCATGACCAGGTCTTTTGCCTGGTATACTTATGTTATTTGGTTTACTTCCAGCTGTGAATCATTGTTTATTCTGATGTCAGTTGCTCCCACTTACAAGGCTATTTGTATTTCTGTAACGACCCGAAAATCGGACCGCTACCGGCGCTAGGATCCAGGTCGGCTTAAGGCCGCCAGGACCCGTAGCAAGCCTGACATATAACCTGTAAACCTGTATAATCCCATACATGATCAACAACATACATAAAAATTTAAAACTTTTCCTTCAAACATCCAACTCAACCTGAACATACATGTACATAGTCATGATCATAATCGTGATCCCTCTGTGGGATCTCATCAATGCCCCAACGGGCGATACAACATGAGATGAGTTGGCTTTCATGAACATTATAAAGCATTTTTGATCATGTAATAAAAGGGATACCTCATACACAATGTCAAGCACAATATCTAATCCTCAATATCAATACATGACTGAAACTGTACTTTTACATAACATTAATACATTTATCATGTCCACACTATCTATTACATACATCAGACTTTATTACTCTTGTAAACTTCCTGGTCTACCCTGTACCTGCAATCCTGGGGAAAAGGGAGGGGGGTGAGCTACTAGAGCCCAGTGAGCAGAATAGTAAAAACATTTAAATCATATGGATCATGGAATGCATCACATCACAGCTAATCACATCAAGGATGAACTTGTCACCAATAGCCCTCTACATGGTCCAACTGTGCCAGAACGTAGAATGGGTCCTGGTCTTTCCCTTACATATCATAACATAACAGTGTCCAACTGTGCCAGAACGTAGAATGGGTCCTGGTCTTTCTCTTATATAGTGCCAGCGAACGTAGAATGGGTCCCACTGGTCTTACTTTCCGTACCGTACATATCACATCGTCATATCATAGGTCGAGGGCTATGGATCATCCAACATTCATCCACATCAACATTTAACATATGCAATGCAACATATTCGTGAATTCTAATGCAAGCAACCTAATTCATCACATGGCATTCATGATACGTGAATCATGCTAAAAAGTTCATCATTTGCTTTAAAACATAATGAGATATTCCACTCACCTCTGGATAGCTCTGACCAGACACTGGGGCAACAGACTCACTGCTGGGGTCCTCGGTTCCTCGGGTCCGAACCTACACAGGTGGACTCAAATGAGGGACCAAACATATCTGAACATAACTCTAAACTATTCCCCAGAAACCCCCTAAAACATCATGGAATAATCATAGAAAGACATGCAAGAAATGGTTGAACAGGGCACTTTCGGCGGCAGGTTCGGCGGCCGAAAGTCCCTCCAGAGCCGAAAGTCAGGCAGGTTCGGCGGCACCTTCGGCGGCCGAAACTCCCAGACAGAGGCGAAACTCATGCATGTTCGGCGGCACCTTCGGCGGCCGAAAGTCCCAGACAGAGGCGAAAGTCTCTTTTCGGGGGCAACTTCGGCAGCCGAAAGGCCTGCCTCCCCAGCCATGTTCGGCGGCCGAAAGTTCCTTCGGCTGTCGAACCTGGTTTCTGCCAAAGGGCAGAAACTTGGCTCCTTTATGCATTTGTGCCTCCAAATCTAACCAATCATGCATAAACCTATTCTACAACATTCCCAAGCATACACAAGCAAACATACAAGTTCCTAGGGGCATCAACTAACTAAAACCCCAACTACAACACACAACAACAACACCATCCAACATACATTGCTCAAAACATAATATTAGCTCAAAAACCTAACTAGGAGCTAAACATGCATTCTACCCCATAGATCTTGCATAAAACTTACTTTAAACATGAAATGAGCTTAAGATCGGCTCTTACCTCTTGAAGATCGAGAGAGAGACGTCCTAAACTCGGAGGTGGGAGATTTTGAGTTCTTGAACCCCAAAGCTCCAAAACTTGCTTAAAACTCGAAAATCTTCAAAACAAAGTAGAAACTTGTGAAAAAACTCGAAAGATCTGAAGGAAAAGACTCAAGATCGGTGAGGGGTGGCGGAGAACTCACCTTGGCCGGAAATGGGGAAAAAGCTCGCCCGTTTTCGGCTAAGGGACCCTTTTATAGTGGCTGGCCAGGCCACGTTCGGGGGCCGAACGTGCCTCCGCATGCATGCCATGTTCGGCGGCCGAACTTGAGGTTCGGCGGCCGAACCTGGACTTTCCTCACTTATGCTTTCGGGGGCCTAAAGGCGCTCCCGAAGGCATGCATGTTCGGCGGCCGAACTTGAGGTTCGGCGGCCGAACTTGAGGTTCGGCGGCCGAACCTGAGTTTTCCTTCAAGGTTGTTTTTATGCAAAAACTCATTTCCATTTTTCTTAAAACCATGAAATACCTTAAAACATTTTATGAAAACATGATTCTACCCTACTAGAGGCTTCCGACATCCGAGATTCCACCGGACGGTAGGAATTCCGATACCGGAGTCTAGCCGGGTATTACAATTTCGTTTAGAAGAGCTTCATACTCAACCATGTTATTGGATGCTGGGAACTTGAAGCGCAAAGCATAATATACTTTGAACCCATCGGGCCCTTTCAGAAGGATTCCTGTGCGACTACCTGTAGAACTCGATGTCCCATCTACAAATAGATCCTATATGAATTCATGCTGGGGTTTGCTACCTCACTATCCTGCCTCTAGCTTGGGTCGTCGTCTCGTTTCTTTGGCTAGCTTCTCTATCTCCATGTTTGTCCTACTATTCTGCTGAGGGATTTGATAGTTCAATGTGGGTTAGGGTTCATTGATGTTGAGTCCCTCGAATACAAGTGGTATACTCAACGGGGTGCTGAGCCCCTCTCTGCTATAACATTTGATCTGGTTAGTGGGCAGTATTCTGTAACTAGAGAGCCATGCTTTGCAGTTCTTGATTAGATAGGGTAGTTTAGAGTATGGTCCCGGTTGAGTTTGGTGAAGGGTTAAACAATATAGGTGGCTGATTTACTGAGGCGGTCGGCTAGAGAATGAGAATTGTGGACCTTCCTGAGTTGAGTTCAGGTTGTTTGGGGTGTTTCCGGTATGATTTTCGTTGTGATTGGGCATATGGATCTCAGTGGGTGAAATGAATATGAGAACTCTGGTAATTAAAAGATCTCTTTGTTCCCACAGACGATGTCAATTGATGTCTGAGCTCTAGTAAGAGGTTAGGCACAGGGTATATTTTGATAAGCTTGGTTTGTCCCTCCCCTTTGTTTCCTTTTATTCCTGTTCTCTTTTATCCTCTAGTGACATGTAACCATCTTCCTGCGCTCATACCCTTCTATCGTAGTCATGCTGGCCGTACGCACGGATGTACTGCGTCTTTTCTTATCATCAAGCGGCCATTTAATATCATCCAACGCCATTTAGTCATGATTTCGGATATCACAGGGTTTGTTGTCCCATGAGGCTAACACATATTTGAAGTCAAGCCCCCAACATGCAGGTCCGTACCCATACCGAATCGTCAAGGCAAGTCCAAGGCTTCTATATGAAGTAACCCCATATATTAGACCCTAATAAAATTAAAGTCCGATCTTCCTAACGCGAACTCAGCCATGGCCGGAACATTCAGAACTTGATCATCATCAAATTATATATATTAAAAAAAAAAATCTTAATTCATCAGAGCGCTATGCTTTCGTTCGTAATTAAATTTTCTATATCATGTTCAAAATCAATTATGCCGAAGAAATTCAAAGTTTAAGTTTGTTTTCTGATTTTGGCGAAGTAGGTGAGGTTTTTTTATTAAAAAAAAAGTGATAATGTTTGAAACAACTCTAAATTTGCATTTTATCATATAATCCAAATCCCACATAAATTAATCATCTAAATTTATTTATAATTTATCGTAAAATTTAACATTTAAATTTAATGAAAATAATATATCATTATCATGGTTAATATTAAAAATTAATATTTTAATATAATAAATAATTATTAAAAAATTTAAATTTTGTGAATTTCAATAATTATATCCTAAATTTTTTTAATAAACATAGCTTAAATAAGATTTTTAATTTAATTTAATTTTTAATTTGATTTAATTTATTTTATAATTTAAAATTTATATTTTTAAAAACCGATAACTCATTTTTTAATATGCTTTTGCAGGAATAAGTATAACTTTTTGAGTAATTATAAATAAGAAGTGTTGTGATAACATTGATTTACTTAATCACTATTTCAACTATTTAAAAAATTAATTATATTTATTATATTTATTCTAATTATGTTGAAAATTAATATTTAATTTAATAAATTTAAAATAATTAAATTTATTAGACAAAATATAAATTATAGTCATAAATTAATTTAAATTTAGTATTTTTAATTAATTAGATTTATGGTTAACGTTTAATTATAATAAAGTGATTACGATAAATATAATTAATTTTTTAAATAATAAAAATTGTTATTACAATATGTTTTACGGATAAATACGTAAAAAATTTACTTATTAATATAAAAAGAAGAAAAATAAATTATCAGCTTTTAAAAATGTGTCATATAAAATTATAAATAAATTAAATTAAAATTAAAAATTAAATAAATTAAAAAATTAATTTAGAATATATTTTTTAAAAATAAATTGAGAATATAATTATTAAAATTAATAAAAATTAAAGTTTTTTTATAATTATTTATTTAAATTATATTAAAATATTAATTTTTAATATTAATTAAAATGATAATACATTATTTTTATTAAATTTAATAATTAAATTGGTAGGATATAAATAAATTTAAGTGGTTAATTTAAAATATATTAATTAATTTTTATAATTTAAAATATATTTATTAAAACGCCAATAATTTATATATATAATTTTTTTTTTTTTGCTATTATGGCTTGTGTCAGCTTGGATCTGATAAACCTAGTAATCTAGTTCATAGAGTTTGATTTCATTAAATTGGAACATCTCAATTTAATTTTATATTAATTATCTATATGATTAAAATATTTTTAAATATATAATATTTTTTAATTATTAAACTATTTATCAAAATTAATATTTATTTCTCTTGATTTCTAAAAATAAAAATTTTAATCTCATATTTTAATTTTATTAAACTAAAAAAATAACGAAGAAATTTTTAAGTGAAGGAGTGAAATAAATTTAAAATATTGGATGTTAAAAATAAAAAAATATACATATTAATTTTGACTTTCAATTTGAAAGAACTAAAATGTAAGACTAAAATTTCAAAATTTAAAAATAAAGGTATATATATATATATATAATTTTTCTATCTATTTCGACGGCCGTTGCTATATTTTAAATAATTTATATCAGAAAAAACTTTAGATAACTTGGTTGTATTTGATAAAAAAATTATTATCGGATATTTACCATTTGAGTTGCTTTTTTTTAACCATCGACATTGTATTTTTTCAAGATCCATAGTGCTAAGTACAATTAAGAGGGCTTAGAGAGAAGAAAAATCAATCCACCAAAAATACTACACATATTAAAATAAATAAATTGAAAATTCATACAAATCAAATCAAATAATTATACTCGATCTCAGAACAAACAAATTATTCAAAATTAACCAAGTATATAACAGATAACTGTGACCGCCACACTATCTCACAACCGATCCTTCATTGTCTTTATAGAAACAAAGCACCAAAAAATTCAAAATGGCTATGCCATAGCAACAGACCAACAAAGCAAAATGACCTAACAAACCGCAACCAAGTAACAAAAATGACAATAACAGTTATCACTCCTCCGTTCTTGCACCTCCAATTCTGTATCGCAACCACTAAAAAATACAATACAAAATTAAAAAAATAAAGAAACTAAACATAGTGGTGATAATATGATATAGGACTAATTAGACTTAATTAAAAGTTTAACCAATAAAATTTGGTTAAGAAGAAATAATAGAAACGAGAGATTAGAAGTCGAAAAAATTTTTATTGAAATTCTTAAAAAATTGAAAAGTATCTCAAATAGTCAAGTAAATGCTATTTATAATAGAAAAAACTAAAATTATAAAAATATTAAAAAATAATTAAAATGCAAAATTGACTCCTAAACGGTGGAACTTTCACCTCGAACTTTGTGATTAGATCTCAAATCCTCGTCACACTTTTAAAAGTCGTGCATATTGAAATTTTCTTTTTGAAAAGTTATTGTGGGACTTCATCGGATCTGCTGTAAAATCTAAATCTAATTGCTCAGTATCACAATAAAGAGAAAGAAAGCATGCAACAAAATTGGCCTTCCAAGCAAACAAAAAAAACTATATTTGACAACAACAAACCAATATTGGAGACGCAATAGAGCTCAGTCAGAGATAGCCAAAAGGGGCGGAAGCCACTGGACGTATTAGTATGATTTGGAGGTTGTTAACATTATACATACAAAAAAAACTACCAGAAAGCTAAAATAGAAGAAGATCTCGAAAAACAGATCTCAAATATGAGCTCTTTCATAAAAATAGCACCGAATCTGCAAATAAAAAAAATAAAAAGTAAAAAGAAAATAAAATAAAGAATACCGATGCATCCACTTTCAGCAAAGGTAAAAGCCGTAATGGACGAAAATATCAAAAATATTTTTAGGTAGAGAAAATACTAAATTACATTAGAAAAAACTCAAAATAAGAAAAACACCAAAATTTGAAATTTAAAATCCAAAATCAAGAATAGAAAGTGAAATACTCGAAGTCCTGTGTTCCTTCCTTAATTTACGCCGTCCCTTCCCTTTCTCTACAACAAAATTTATGCCATACCAATGAAATACCATTTGAGTTAACTCATACATGGATATTTCTATTTACATTAACTTATTCATTAAAATATATTATAATGAGGAAATTTTGGGTAAGGAAAATTTAAGGTCCTAATATTTTATTTTTCAGTTATCAAAGTTTAAACCGGTGAATTTATTTTCAGGGAAAATTTTCAAAATTTTTTTATTTTTTTAATTTATTTTCGCATAAATTTTTTAGCCAAAGTAATTCATTATAGACGCTGCCTATAATGACATATGCTAAACACTGGAGACCACCGTCATCTGGATCTTAGGATAAAAACGTATTAGAATTAAAATAAATAATTTAAAAAGTTGATTTATTATTTTAACGTTATTAGGATAAAAATATATTAAATATGATTTTAACTTAAATTTTATATATTTCATTAATGTATTTAATTTTTTTAAAATAATACCAATATACACACTAACAAAAAATAAAGTCATGAGCAAGGTTGACTAAATCAAAGAAACTATAAGGGGTGATTAAGAAGCAAAGGAGAAGGAAAATGACAGAAAATAAAATTTCCATGGAAAATACGCAAGCAGTCAGGTGTTGTCTGTGATCGAAACCAGCGTATATGAGGGGCTGCTTTCTCAAATCCAATCTCATTGGCAATTTGACTATTGACTTGTGCATTTTCATTTTCATATTCATGTCATGGAATTGGGATCCCCCACTAATTTCTCACTCACTCCTCCACTTTCTTCTTTTTATTTCTTTTTTTTTTATATATATATATCTTTCAGTATCTAAAATATTTTAAATTAATGTAAATATTTTGATTGAAGACAATGTATTTTTTTTTAAAAAAATTATGTTCTATATTTAAAATTTAATTTTTAATTAAAGGAAAAATGACGTATGCCATTCTATTTTATTATTTTATATATATATATATAAATTGAGATTCAAATTCAATAGCTAACAATTCTGAATATTTCAGTAACAACTTATCAAACTTACTCTTACTATTTATTCACCATAATAATTCAATCAACTTTTTCTTTATTTTTTTTTCTCTTCAATTTGATGAAAAATAAAATATCTAATTCAATCATGTTACATAATAATTTATACGGTAAATTGAATTTAAATAAAAATTTAGTGAGCTGAATTTAGATAAAAATTTAATTACTATAAAAAAAAAGAATTTACTTATTTTTTAAATATATGGTAGACCGAATTGAGATAAAATTTTACACGGCCCATAGCCTGGGGTGGAATAGGGGCAAACGAGGAAGGTTAAAAAAGCCAAGAATGCTTGGAGATTCTGACGTTTCACTTGGATGTTGTTTAGAGCATAGAATCAAAAAGCCAAAGAAGACAAAGCAAGGCATCGTTTGGAAGGTGTACAGAGAGACACTAAATAGCGAAGCTATTTGTTATTCTAGTATCTACTAAATCTTAATTCCATGGGATCCTCAAAAGTCACTCTGAATCCTAACCGTCCAGTTTCAACACCGAAGGGTTCTCACTTGAGTACACGTGCTGCCTATCTTTTCTTCCCTTTTTAATGTTTTGCTTCCATGCATGGAATTCTCCTCCAACTACAGCACAAAAACAAACAGAAACAGTCTTTGTTTTGCTTTCATTTTTCTCTTATAGAGCCTTCTTCATCGCCATAGTTAGCGACCCCATCATCATCCTCTTCAAAAGATTTGATTTTTTCCCCTAATTTGTTTTCATTTTTTCTTGTTTTAGCTTTCAAGAGAGGCTGGATGATGTCTGTGTACTTGAGAAATGGGATTTCTTGGGCCTCTTTTGGTTGGTCTCATCTTGTACTTTACAGAAACTGTCACATCTCTAAACGCTTTTGATTCTCCTGATCAATCAATAGTATCAAAGAAAATAAACTTCGTGATCTGTTTTCTGTGTTTCTTGATCTGGATTTGATTTTTGCTGCTCTCGTCTCTGCTTAGTGTGATGTTGGGTCTTCTTTCAATCATGAAAATGCTGCATTTTTGAAGGCTTTTGGTGAGGTATGAGTTACTGATCTTGCTTTCTTTACTGGGTATTTTTCGTTTCGTGCAATCAGATCAATCATGGAAGCAAATCAGAAGAAAAAATTGTTCATCTGTAAGTTTTGCGACAAGAGCTATCCTTGTGGCAAGTCATTGGGTGGTCATATTAGGATCCATTTGAATGGGAATGGGAATCAAACTCAGGTAAAAGATGAGGACATGAAGCTCAACACAATCAAGTCTTTTGCTGCTTCTGTCAATGGAAGCAACATCAAGAGGGACTCCGAGCCTGAAGCGGGTGCCCAATCTGGTTATGTTCTTAGAGAGAATCCCAAGAAAAGTAGGAGATTTTCGGTGGATTCAAGCAACAGTAATTTTCTGCAAGAGAAAGTGTGTAAGGAATGTGGTAAAGGGTTTCAATCATTGAAAGCTCTTTGTGGTCACATGGCTTGTCACTCTAAGAACAGCTTTGAAGATTTCTCAGAGCCGACTGAGAAGCTCAAAGATCAAGTTATGGATAGCCAATCTGATACAGAGACATCGACTCCAAGCAAGCGAAGGAGATCCAAAAGGACGAGGTACAAAACTATTGGTGTTTACTCTTCTTCATTAATTTTGGCCAATGGTTCTATGTCTTCTGCTTCTGAAATAGAGCAAGAACAAGAGCAAGAAGAAGTTGCAATGTGTTTGATGATGTTGTCTAAGGATTCTAGTTTCAAAGGTTGTTTTAGTTCTATTGCAGATTCCTCAGATAACAATTCTGTTGTTTTAGAGACCAAATCATCGTCTCCCAAAATGAAAATTAGCATAAAGAATGGTGCTAATTGTGTTTATGCTGATAATAGGACTTTGGAGATGAAGAAACCAAAGCAACAGGAAATGTTATCTATTGAAAATGATGACTCTGAGAATTCTGATTCTGGGTATTTTAGAAACGGACCCAAGAGGGTTGAATCTGATATTTCTGTTCATGGATTTACTGGGAACTCTGATTTCAAGAAGCACAAAGTTGAATTTGAGTCTAGATTTGAAGATGACTTTGATCCTGAATTGGGGAAAAGATTAAGCAGGTTTAGGCGAATTAAAATGGAATCAAGAGATTCGTATGATGAAGCTGATGGAGCTCCACTGAAGTATGATTCAAGAAAGAGAGGCAACAACGATTCTTACAATACTGAATTTCTCAGCAGCAATGCTTCAAAGACAACAGGAGGACACAGGACCAGCCATAAAAAGACCAATTTTTGTAATGACAGAGTATATGAGAGTGGTGAGAACAGCATAGGCACTAACCATCTTCCTAGTTCATTGCCTACTAGGATTAGTACTAAGAAGATCAAATCTTGCAATGGAAAGAACCCAATTGAGCATAATTTGTCTGCCAATTCAGACAAAAAATTGGGTTTCAGAAAAGCTAAAGTACATGAATGCCCATTTTGCTTAAAGGTTTTCCGATCAGGTCAAGCTTTAGGTGGTCACAAGAGGTCCCATTTTGTTGGAGGTGCTGAGGACAGAACAGTAGTGATTAACCAAGAAGTGTCTGAGATATCAATGCCTGGATTAATTGATCTCAATCTTCCAGCTCCGGCGGAAGAAGATCCAAATGGGTATTATAATATCCCAACATGGTAAATTACAGACATGGCTTCCGATGAAGATTCCAGCGAAGCTAGAGTGTACAGGCAAGTTGGTGAATGTTTTTGGTTGTTTGCTTCAGATTCAAGGATGTCTTAAAGAGGTAACTGTTCATTCGTTGCTTAAGAAATGTAAGAAGCATCATCTTTATATATATATATATACATATATATTTTTTTGCTTGCTAGCTGTAGGAGGTCCTCAATTTCATAGGAGGCCCTTTTGGCTTTTGCTTTGGTAAAACAATATACTAAAGTTTGTTTCTTTGCTGTTAATCCTGAAAGAAAGCTACTTGATTTCATCAACCGTTTAACTGTTGAGTTAAAGATCTGATCATCATAAGATGTTAAGGGAAGCAAAATCAAGTACCAACAGGCAAAACAATGTCCCACCAACTGAAATTTAAGGCTGAATAGCTCCAAGTTTTAATGTTGTTAGAAGAAATTGAATTGCTAGTGAATAGATCCTAAAAGAATCACGGACCACTTGCTTTGCTTTATGGGAGAGAAGCTAGAAAAGTGCCATTTTTTAAAGGTTGGGTGAGAAGTTTCCTTTTCAATTTACAAGCTCAAGTACTATGCTCCCTTTTTTTAAAATTTTTTTCTTTTTTTTTTTTTGGAAAATTTCTCATTCAAGTTTCTTTAAAGCAAAATGGAGTCATTCTCTGGCTGAGGCTTGAGCCGGGGTGGGGGGGTGGTCAAGCCAAGCACCGTGCCTTGTACGCAAATGCGGCGTAAAGGAGGTTCGAAAGGACTCTATTAGAACGGTGTCGTTTTCTTCGAAATGGGGTTTCTGTAATTCTGTTTACATTTCCATGCTTGCATTGACATTGAAAGGATAATTTATATAATGAATTGATTGATAATTTCATCTAGGATGTGAATATATATATATATATATATATATATATATATATATATATAAATTTTACAAAATTACAATTAATAAATATTTTTATATAAAAAATACAGTTATAATTAGTATATCTATTTTTTATTTTTATTTAATTAGTTATTTTATAATATTGGTTTACGAATATTGTGGAAAATACAGTTATAATTAGTATATCTATTTTTTATTTTTATTTAATTAGTTATTTTATAATATTGGTTTACGAATATTGTGGAGTTGTTGGACTATTCTTGAGATGAAAGATTGGTGGGTTCTCTCCTTTCTTCTATGTTTTTTTTTTATTTTTCATCTTTTGGGTGGAAGAATCATAAGGGATTGGATTCACTTTTCATTATTAAAGTTAAAGATGTCTGGGTTGAGGGTAGTTGTTTAGAGTATGTTTGGAATTCAAGTTCAATTCAGTCTTTAAAAATATTATTTTTAATTTTGGTAAAAAATTTAAATAATATTTAATTATCATAAAAATTTAAATAAATATATTAAATTTAATTTAAAATTTAAATAATAATGTAAACCACACTATATTACTTATAAATACTCTAATGAATATTATTTGTAATGACTATTTTTAAAGAGATAATAGAAATTACGAGTGATTTATTCTTTTAATAGATTTATCTAGTGTAAATTTAAATTAATCGAATAGTATATATTCAAATTGCACATCGAATTGGAGGATTAAGAGGTACCCAGTAAGCACATGGCCATCGGCAAGTATTTGACAATCTTTTTCTTCTGGAAGTACAGACTCTTGAGAGATGGGGGCAGAGGACAACTGTGTAAGAAACCCATGAGAACTTGAGAAGAAACAAGCACAAGCAGTGCTGCTACCAAAATCATTGGTTCGTATGGGCTGTAAAGTCCGCTCAGCTGCCATCATCATGTAATGAAATCAACTAAATATATGTGACAATTCAGAAACACCACCAATTACTTGCTAAAAGTAAACACCCTTAGGGACACAAACTGAATGGCATCTCTACCTAATTGTATGTATGGTTCAGGCAAGGGCTTTATTTATTTTTATTCATTTAACATGAAAAAAAAAAATGGGACTCGGCCGTTTACAATTCAAGCATCCATAGAAAGTCCAACTGGAGATCCAAACAAAAGCTCAGAGAAAAAGGCCCACAACCCACAACTGGAGGCAAGCCCTGGAGCTACAGAGCCAGAGACCAAGACTCCAAACAAAGGATGTGTTTCTGCCTTTGTAATCACCGTGAATATGGAGAAAAAGGTGCTTTCAAGCCAACAAATCAATAAAAGCTATACATGCCATAAATGAAACGTAGAGGATTCCTTAATGCACAGGAGATAGGCCTTATACCTACTACATCATTAATAATATGATTTCTGCAAAAATTACTGTACAAACTTTGAAGTCAATATTCATATTAAACTCAATTATTATTATTTAAATAATATATGAATATATATAATTTTATATATTTTAATTAATAATTCATATAAAATATATTTTTATTGATAATTTTCATTTTAAATAAACACTAATATTTCTAGAAAAATATTTAAATTCTAATTTATATGAAAATAATATAAAATATTTATAAATATTATTATAAAATATATTTTATATTAAATTAATTATTTATATAAATGAATTTTGATAATGAATATCTTATATATAAAACTCGAACACATTACTAATAGTAACTTTTAAATCCGAACTCATTTTGAACCTGATTATATACTACAAAATCTATTTTATTATGATTTGGTGGGATTGAGTAGGTCTAACGTCCAAAATGCTCAACTTGTTGCCATTTCTAGTTATTATCCTATACAATCATAGTAGATATATCAATCTCTAAGGAAACTAAAGTAACGAGGGAGGTAGAAGAAAAGAGTAGCATAAAATTCTATTTACAGTTTTATGGGTTAGCGAACGAATGACATCTTCTATTTATGGACCCTAAATCCTCCCATAGATATATAAGATTCGCTGCTTGAACTATTATAAAAAATAAAAACAAGAAAGAAAACAAAGTAAAACACCAACAAAAATACATGCAACTCCCACTTTAAGTTGTTGATCTGAGGCAACCAAAAGCAAAACAATATATCTACAACCTAACTGGGAGGTAAGGAGAGGGGAAATTTACTAATAAACCGAGATCCGGTGGATTCAATGGGATGTGTACGCGTGGACAAGGATTTGGTCTTATGGGGAAGTTAATAGATCTAGATGGGTGATTGGACATTAATAGAGTTTGATACTGGTTCAGGTAGATTAAGTGTAATACCCGGCTCGAGTCCGGCATCGGCATTCCTGTAGTCCGGTGGAATCTCGGGTGTCGGAACCCTCGAGCAGGGTAATACATATGTTTTCCAAGGTAGTTTCACTTGTTTTCATGTTTTGACGTGTTAAAAGCATTGAGTTTTGAAAGAAAAGCAACAAGGGAGAAATGCAAAGGTTCGGCCGCCGAAGGTCACTTTCGGCCGCCGAACATTGCATGGTTGCGGCTTCACGTTCGGCTGCCGAAGGTGGTCTGGCCAGCCACCTATAAAAGGGCCAAGGGTCGGTGGAAGGAGGTTATTTCTCCTCCACTTGCAGCCAGAGGTGAGTTTCAGCCTCTCCCACGTTGACTTTCATGTTTTCCATGATTTTCATCAAATCTTTCAAGAGTTTTAAGAGTTTTGGTGACTTATGAAGGTTTTGAGCAAAAGAACCAAGTTTTGAAGCTTGGAGCTTTGGAAGAGCTTTTCTTCATATCTCCACGTTAGGATCCTTCATCCTCAAGTGGTGTAAGAGGTAAGTGAAGATCCTGAGCTTCTTTGATGATTTTGAAAGGTTTTATGAAGTTTGTATGGGTAGTATGCATGTTTAGGTTTAGGTGAGGGTTTTGATGATTTGTGGTGTTCCAACATGTTATGTGCTATGTTTGTTTGGGGTTTTAGGGTAGGTTTAGACCCCTTTGTGCATATATATGTGTCTATGCTAGTTGGGAGTCGTTGATATGCATGTTTGTAAGTTTTTGGGCAAAGTTTGCATGAAACAGAGCAGGGTTCTGTCCTTCGGGCAAAACCAGGTTCGGCCGCCGAAGGAAGGTTCGGCCGCCGAAGGAAGGTTCGGCCGCCGAACCCCTTGTGGAGGCAGTTTCGGCTGCCAAAGGTTGCCCCCGAAAGCTAGGCTTTCGGTTTAGACAGAGACTTTCGGCCGCCGAAAGAGGGAGTTCGGCCGCCGAAAGAGGGAGTTCGGCCGCCGAAAGTGTGTGAGTTTCGTCTCTGGACGAGACCTTCGGTCGCCGAAGGTGCCGCCGAACATGCATGAGTTTCGTCTTTGGAGTGGGGTTTCGACCGCCGAACCTGCCGCCGAAAGTGCCCTGTCCAGCTTTCTTTTGCATGTTTTATGTGCTGGTTTTAGGATTGTTTAGAGGGGTTTTGGGGAGTTTCTTAGAGATGTTCTTGAGTGAGTTTGGTCCCTCATTTGAGTCCACCTGTGTAGGTACGGACCAGAGGAATCAGGGAAGTCAGCAGTGAGTGTAAATGTATAGAGATAGTGTATATGGACAGTGTATAGAATAGTGCTTGACTTATAAGAGTTGTAAGCCCTTTGTGGAGTCACATGATCAGTTTATGTATGTTTCTTTATTGTTGTATGTTTATGAGCAAAACCAGGCTTAACATTATGAGTTTGATCCGCCTAGAGCCATGAGGAGCTCTCGTAGGGATTAGTAGAGAACAGAGAGAGTGCATGCACAGGTTAAGCCTTGGAATGAAGAAAAGTTTTATGTTTTTACAGAAACTGTATGATCATGTATGGGATTTCACAGGTATACAGACAGGATAGCAGGCTTACTACGGGTCCCGGCGACCTTAAGTCGATCTGGATCCTAGTGCCGATGGCAGTTCGGTTTCCGGGCTGTTACATTAAGGTTTAGAAAAGAGTGCTAGCACATGCTGAGTAGGTTAGCCCATATTATGTCCATCGTATATGTTATGTCATTCAGTCTTACTGCACACGCAATTATGACCCTAGTGATGTACCGAGGAGGTGAGCGATACGTTGGAGGTTGGCGCCCTTCCCTAGTCTCATTAAACTGTGCATGGCTCATTCAGTTCATATCGAAGGGCCCTCCGGTCACTGAGGCTGGTAGCATCCATATTTAATTTCCATTTGAGGTACGAGTCTTGAAGTGGTTGACCTGTTCGTTTCGGACATGGGTAAAGTCAATAGTGCTGATAGTATGATCTTTGTACTCTATAAGTCGGACTGTTTACTACCCGGTCAGACCGGATAGATGAGTTTACATAACCCTTCTAAATCCTGTATACACGTGTCATGATCTTAATGGGCCTTATTGTTATACATTATCAAATGCCCTTTTACTTCTTCGAGTATTATTTTTTGGCAAGTCATATTGGACTCTTTGGATTTGTATAAGTTGCATTTGTTACTCTTGGAGTTCAATCTCATCTTCATTTACCTCCATAGAATCCTCTTTGGGTTGACTTTGATCTCCATGAGGTTGGGGATCTTTAATGGTCAACTCATCAAGGTTACCTACAAGATCATCATCATAAACCATCTCCTTTGTAGGAGCAAAGGGATTAGATTCATAAAAAATAATATGCATTAACTCTTCAATTATCAAGGTTCTCTTATTGGATACTTTATATGATTTACTAGATGTAGAATATTCTAAAAATATGCCTTCATTAGTTTTAGAGTCAAATTTACCAAAATTATCTTTATTGTTTAAGATAAAACATTTACAACTAAAAACTCTAAAATAACCAAGTCTAGGTTTTCTTCCATTCTAAAGCTCATAAGGGGTTTTATTTAAAAGAGATCTAATTAAAATTCGATTTGAAACATAACAAGTCATATCAATGGCTTTCGTCCAAAAATAGGTGGGTAGATTATATTATCTTAATATAGTCCTCCTCATATCTAAAAGAGTTTTATTTTTTCTTTCAACAATACAATTTTGCTAGGGAGTCCTAAAAAATGAAAAATTATGAGTGATTCCTAACTTATTAAAAAAAATTTCAAACTTCTCATTTTTAAATTTTGTACCATGACCACTCCTTATTGAAAAAATTTAAAAATCATTTTTATTTTAAACTTTCTTTGCAAAACTTTTAAAAGTATCAAAACAATCACCTTTATGAGTAAGGATTACAACCAAAGTATACATAGAGTAGTCATTTAACAAAATCATAATACATGCCACCAAGACTAGCTACTCTAGTTGAATCAAACAAACCCATATGCGAAAGTTGTAGAGGCCTAGAAGCAATTACCTTGTTAATGGATTTAAAAGAGTTTTTTAACTTGCTTACCTATTTGACAAGCATTACGCACTTTGTTTTTTTCACATTTGATTTTTGAAAGGCCATTAACTAGCTCATCCTTGCTCAAAATTTTTAGAATATCCATGATAGTATGAGAGAGTCATTTATGCCAAACCCAAGAATTATCACTAATAGAAACAAAACACTTTATATCTTGGTTAAATATAGCTTATAAATTAATAACATAAATATTTTCAACTCTTTCACCAACAAACAATATTTTATTATCCGAAATTCTAGAGATAAAGAATGATTTTAGTTCAAAAGTGGCTCTATAACCTTTATCACATAATTGACTTACACTTAACAAATTATGTTTTAAACCATTAACTAAGAGAACTTTATCAACAATAGGAGAGTTTTCCTTATCAACAATAGGAGAGTTTTCCTTATCAACAATGGAAGAGTTTTCCTTACCAACCTTACATATTCCTACAATTTTACCTTTTTCATTATCTCCAAAGGTTACTTGTCCACTACCATCCTTCTTTTCAAGAGAGATAAAGTGACTTGAATTTTCGGTCATGTGCCTTGAACATCCACTATCTAAATACCATTTTCTTTCAAGTTTTGAGGATTTCAAGCACATCTACAAAAAGAGATTCAAACAACTTTAAGTACTCAAATGTACTTGAGTCATTGGGAGTTAGCCATTTCAATTTTTTATTACCATATACTTCCATATCCAAGATGATAGTACACCTATAGTTGGTGTGACCAAACTTGCCACAATAGTGACAATGACCATTGAACCTTCTTGTTCTAGGTTCATAAGTAAATGAGTGTGTTTGTGTTCTCATATAGCCATTTCTCCTTTGTCCATTATAAGCATGTGAGCAAGAGGTATGATGAATGTGATGATTATGTGAACTAAAAATATGTGCTCTATAGTGATAATTTCTTTTATATGCAAATCGTCTAGGTGTATGTCTTAATAACATTATGACTAGTGAATTGGTATACATGTGTATTCTTTTTTAGTGCATTACTACTAGAACCTTTAAGTACAATTTTATTAGAGCTAGACACCTTAGATTTATTCAAGTTAGTAGCTTTAATAAAAATAGTTTTAGGACTTACTTAAGTTGATTTATCATAGCCAAGATCATATTTGATACTATGAGACTTTTGAGAGTATGATATTTCATCAAGTTTGTCCTTACCTTTTAAAAATTTTGAAAGGGAATTTTTCAACTTAAGGATTTCATTTTTCAAATTTTTGTTTTCTAGTGAAAGCTCGTCTAAAGATTTTTGTAAATTATCTTTTGAGGGTAAATATTTCTTAGGTGAGTTTTCACTTCGTCTTTTTAAGCTAATTAACTCACTTTTCAAAACTTTATTTTTTCTTATTACTCTTTTCAAATTTATCATTCATCATTTTTAAAATACTAACAAGTTTATAATATCAAAATTTAATAATATTATCACATATAGTAATATCATCAATTATAGTTACCTCATCGGAGCTTTCCTCTAAAGCTATGAAGCACATGTTGGCAACTTTATCACCAACATCCTCATCTTCAGTGTCACTTGACTCATTCCGTATTGCTTTGAAATTTTTCTTTTTGAAATTTTTTGATAGGCTTCTTCAACTTGGGATAATCTACTTTGTAGTGATCCAGTTTATTGTACTCATAGCATATAACTATTTTCGTTTTGCTTGGTTCACCTTTTTCCTTTTTAAAACTTTTTTTTAGGATGAACTTTTTATTTTAAAAGAGCAACTTTCTTATCCTCTTAGTCACTAAGGCTTATTCTTCTTCATTTAGCTCTTCTTCTTCCTCACTATAGTCTTCGGAAGATACCCTTAGAGCAATATTCTTTTGCACATTGCTAGGTTCCTCCACTTGCTCTCTCTTTAGTGTCATCTCATGATTAATTAAATTCTCTAAAAGTTCATCCAATTGTACCTTACTCAAGTCTTTAATATTCTTTAAGGAGGTCACCTTAGGTAGTCGTTCCTTAAGTAAACATCTAAGAATTTTCTTCACCAATTCCTCATTTGTGAATGTCTTTCCAAAAGATTTTATCCCTCCAATAATCTCAATGAACCTATCATATATTTGGCTAATAGTTTCATCAAATTTCATTTTGAATAACTCATATTGGTAGATGAGGTGACCTCCTTTAGCATTCTTTAAGGAGGTCACCTTAGGTAGTCATTCCTTAGGTAAACATCAAAGAATTTTCTTCACCAATTCCTCATTTGTGAATGTCTTCCCAAGAGATTTCATCCCTCCAATAATCTCCTTGAACCTATCATACATTTGGCTAATAGTTTCATCAGATTTATTTTGAATAACTCATATTGGTAGATGAGGGATTTCATCTTGTTTTCTTTGACTTGATTAGTATCTTCATGAGCGACAACTGAAGCATCCCAAATCTTTTTGGCAGTAGACTTTAGATATACTTTGTTGTACTCACTCCTATTAAGAGGACAAAATATAATGTGAATAACTTTGTCATTAAGGGCTACCCTTCTCTCTAGTTCACCCCATTCACTCTTAGGTTTTTGCTCTTATTTTCCCTCTACTATTTTTGTTGGAAAGAAAGAACCATTTCCCACAATATCTCATAAATTAACTCCTTCCAACTTGAGGAAATAGTACATTCTATTTTTTTTTCAATATAGAAAGTCATTCCCATCAAAGAAGAGTAGTCTCACAACTGATTGACTTTTTTTAGCATTGAGGGTTGCCATTTGATTTTTACTCTAAGATGATTAAATCTTCTAGAAAAGGGGACTTGCTTTGATACCACTTTTTGTCTCTTGAAACAACTCAAGAGAGGGTGAATTAGGTTTATAAAAAATTAAAGACTAAAAATAAAAATTAAGGGATTAGAAAAGAAGAGTGATAATAAACACAATGATTTATAGAGGTTTTGCTATCCCAAACCTACGTCCTCTCCTCAAGTCCCTCCTTGAGAGTTCAACTCTATTATCAAATCTTCTTTGAGTTAATATTAAAACTCCTTACAATTCTAGAGCAAGATCCTTGCTCTTTGAATCCTCTTTTTCTCATAAGAGCAATCTTTTGCTCAAAATCACGGCTAATATAATAAATTCACTCAATAACCTTCACTCAATCTCAAAACACAAACCAATTACAACTCAAAACTAGCTTTCAATAAAGTAATGCTATAGCTTAAGGTTTAGAGAGAGAAATAGTGTGAAAAACTTAATCTCAATAAATGTGTCTTAGATATTTGTTGTAACTTTTTTCAAATAAAAAACACATTATATTTATAGTTATAACATAAATATAGCCGTTTACGTTAAATGCAAATAGAGCCGTTTATGTACTCAAATAACCGTTATTTTGTGTTCAGAAAAACTCTGATTCAACGACCGAACTTTTGGAGGTGAAAACAAAAATCTTGAAAATAGATTTTCGGCGGCCTAAATTTCTTACTTTCGACAGCTGAGTATTGGGACTTTTGCCTCTGCTCTCTTTCCCTTCACCGCCTAAAATTTACTTTAGGGGTACAAAATCCTTCATTAAATCTTTATAAAATCATAATTTAGGCTATAAAATTTCGATTTTCAATCCGTTTGAATTCTTGTAACTTATATTTTAAAATCTTTTAATTTTTGAAAAAATAATTTTAAAAACACTCCATTTGTAAAATTTTATTTTGATCTCTCAAAGAGTTATGGACCATTTTTTTTTTTTCACATTGCTAGGTTCCTCCACTAGCTCTCTCTTTAGTATCATCTCATAATCAATGAGATTTTTCAAAAGTTCATCCAATTGTACTTTACTTAAGTCTTTAACATCCTTTATGGAGGTTACATTAGGTAGTTGTTCCTTAGATAGGCATCTAAGAATTTTCTTCACTTCACCAATTCCTCATTTGTGAATATCTTACTAAAAGATTTCATCCCTCTAATAATCTCAATAAACCTATCATATATTTGGCTAATAATCTCATCGGATTTCATTTTGAATAACTCATATTGGTATATGAGGGATTTCATCTTGTTTCTTTGACTTAATTGGTACCTTCATGAGCGACAATTGAAGCATCCCAAATCTCTTTGGCGGTAGACTTTATGCATATTTTGTTGTACTCACTCCTATTAAGAGCACAAAACATAATGTGAATGGCTTTATCATTAAGAGCTACTCTTTTCTTCTCTAATTCACCCCATTCACTCTTAGGCTTTTGCTCTTATTTTTCATCTACTATTTTTATTGGAAAAAAAGGACCATTCTCCACAACATCTCATAAATCAACTTTTTCCGATTTGAGAAAATAGTATATTCTATTTTTTTTCAATATAGAAAGACATTCCAATCAAAGAAGAATGGTCTCATAATCGATTAACTTTCTTGAGCATTGAGGGTTGTCATTTAGTCTTTACTCTAAGAAGATTAAATCTTCTAGAAAAGAGAACTTGCTCTGGAACCAATTGTTGTCCCTTGAAGCAATCCAAGAGGGGGTGAATTGGGTTTATAAAAAATTAAAGGCTAAAAATAAAAATTAAAGGATTAGAAAGAAAGAAAGAGTGATAATGAACACAATGATTTATAGAGGTTTAACTATCCCAAGCTTACGTTCTCTCCTTAAGACCCTTCTTGATAGTTCAGCTCTATTATTAAATTTTCTTTAGGTAAAGATTAAAACTCCTTACAATTCTAAAGCGAGACTCTTACTCTTTACAATCCTCTTTTTCTTACAAGAGCAATCCTTTACTCAAAATCACATCTAATATAATAAATTCACTCAACAACCTTCACTCAATTTCAAAATACAAACTAATTACAACTCAAAATTAACTTTCAAGCAATTAATGTTATGACTCAAGGTTTAAAGAGAGAAAGAGCGTGAAAAGCTTAATATTAATAAATATATCTTAGATGATTGTTGTAAGTTTTTTCAGATAAAAAACACATTATATTTATAGTTATAATATAAATATGGCCATTGGGGATACATTAAATGCAAATAGAGCCGTTTTTATACTGAAATAACCATTATTTCGTATTCAGAAAAACTTAGGTTCGACGGCTGAATCTTTAGAGGTAAAAATAAAAATTTTAAAAATAGAATTTCGGCAGCCTAAAGTCCCTACTTTCGACGATCGAACATTGGAACTTTTACCTTTGCTTCTTTTGATCTTTAGGCAGCACAAAATCATTCATTAAATTTTTGAAAAATTATAACTTAGGTTATAAAATTTTGATTTTCAATCCGTTTGAATCCTTGTAACCTATATTTTAAGATCTTTTAATTTTCTGAAAAATAATTTTAAAAACACTCCATTTGTGAAATTTTATTTTGATTCCTCAAAGAGTTATGGAGTAAAAACTTAAGTTACAAACTTTCAATTTTTATTCTATTTGAAATATTGTAACGTATAATTGAAATATCTTATTTGATAGAAAATTATCTTCAAAAAAAGCTTCATATATCAAATTTCATTCTGGTCCCCAAAAATAATTTCTTAAAAAATTGGTATATTTATAAGTATTAAAATTTTAAAAATGAGCTTGAGCCAACACAGTTAATTAATTGAAATTCATAATGTATAAATTAAAATTATATTTTGGTCCCTTTCTTATAGTATACTTTCAATCTTGACACTTTTCATTCTTGAAAATGAAGCAATTTTATTTATCTAAATAAGGGGCCTACAAGCTCATACAAATACTTTTAAAGATAATTAATAGCACTAATTGTTTATTAGTTATCAAAATAAGGTTTAGAACACTTAGATCCAACATGAGAGATTTCATCTTGATAGCTTTTCTTAATTTTTCTAAGTTTATTGATTTTTTTTTGTCTGTCTGGCATTGAGAGTTTGCTGAGAGCTTTAATTCTTAACTGTGTTCAGGGCTCTTAGCCTTGAGTCTTCATTCGAGTACGTTACCTTTTAGGCATATTTTAGGCTCTTAGCCCTGAGTTTTCATCCGAGCATTTTGGCTCTTTGCCGTCTTTCAGGCTTTTAACTTTGAGTCTTTGTCCGAGCACTTTTGTCCCTTGTCATTTTTTGGGCTCTTAGCCTTGGGTATTCGTCCTAACACTTTTGCTCTTTGTTATCTTCCGAGCCTCTTAGCCTTAGGTCTTGTCCGAGCACTTTTGTTCCTTATCATTTTTCGGGCTCTTAGTCGTGGCTATTCATCCAAGCACTTTTACTCTTTGTCATCTTTCGGTCCTTTTAGCCTTGGTTCTCGTCTAAGCACCCTTGCTCTTTATCATTTTTTGGGCTCTTAGCTCTAGGTACTCGTCCGAGTACTTTTATCTTTGTCGTTTTTCGAGCTCTTAGCCCTAGATCTTTGTTTGAACACTTTTTCTTTTTGTCATCTTTCGAGCTCTTGGTCCAAACACTTCGGCTCTTAGGGGTCTTCTGGGCTCTTGGCCCTAGATTTTGGTCTGAGCACTTCGGCTCTTAAATGTCTTTCAGGCGCTTGGCCTTGGGTCTTGGTCCAAGCGCTTTGACTCTTAGGCGTCTTCCGGGCTTTTAGTCCTGGGTCTTGGTCCGAGGACTTTGCTCCTTGTCGTTTTTCGGGTATTAAGGCTTATAGCCCTACTGGTGATTCCCGAGTATTCAGGCTCATAGCCCTACTGATGATTTTTCAGTATTCAGACTCATTGCCCTACTGGAGATTTTCAAGTATTCCAGCTCGTGACCCAACTGGCAATTTTCAAGTATTCAAGCTCATGGCCCTACTAGCAATTTCAAAGTATTCGGGCTTGTGGCCCTATTGGTGATTTTCAAGCCTATTAGCCTTCTCTTTACTTTCGAAATTTATCTGAAAAATAAAACTTGCACAACATACATACAATGACAATATTCATAAATGAATTTTAGTATCATTGATCAACAAAGAATGTTCTGCTTGGCGCATCATATTTTAAGTGAGTATAAATATGAATTGCGACTAACAATACTATTTCATACAATTGTGTTTAATCCTAGTGGTTTCAATATTATAATTCTGGCCAGCTATCCTGCCTTTCCTAATTTGAGATGATTAAAATCTCTATTTATCAGTTTGATTTTATTGTATGTATGCTCAGTCGTATCATTTTTGGTATTTAAAGCGCAACCATTCATTTGAAAGAGTTCAAAAAAGTTTCTATTTCAGGTTATCAAGGGATTACACATAGTAACTTTTAAGATATTGTACATTCCAAGTATGTGGTTTTTTTTTCCTTTTAGATCCTCGAAATAAAATACTCCAATCTTGATGACTTTGACGATCTTGAACGATCCTTTCCATGTAGGAGCAAGCTTCAATTAGCCTTCCCTTTTACCGGTGGTGTCCAGTTTTCGCTGCACCAAGTCCGTTGCCTTCAATACCCTCTCTTGACTTTGTGGTCATGGCATTTCACTGCCTTTTGTTGGTATGTCATAGTCTAGATGCTAGGCTTGTCCCTTAATTCTTCTAAGACATTTAAATTATTTTACAGCTTTTCATTATTGGTCAACTTGTCACAATACTGTATTCGATGTGTGTGAAAAATGAGATTTATTATGATTCAAAATTAATAAAAGCACTCTTTATAAAAAAAATATTTTAAGTATTATTGAAAAATTAATTATAAAATTTGTTTTGCTATTTAATTTTTCAATCAATTTTTAATATTTTATGTTAATATATTTAAGAAAGTATTTTTTAAACAATAACTCTAACTACCGACAGAATAAGCAAAAGAGAATATTAAAATTTTTAAGAATATTTAGGTGCTTTCTTTAAATAAATTGATGTTAATAGTAAAAAATTAATTTAAATTAAAAAGTTGTATGTTAAAAATTTAAAATAAAAGTTAAAAAAATACATTATTGTTACATCTGCCTTAAGTCGACAGGTAAGAACTGTCGGCTGACTTTAAAGCAACACCGAAGTTAACGGAAGTGGACCAGTTTTGCACTCTTCGTTTTCTTACAATACTGTTCAAACTTCATGGTTCCAAATTTACAGTGAATGTACCTCTCCAATCCCATGATCGACAACTCGCTTTTCTACAGCGACCACACAACTACCCATATCTAAGATAATCACAAATTAAATGAATTGTTTCCCAAAATTCCTAACACTATGTTTGGAGTGAGAAGGAAACTCTTTTCATATTTGAATATGAAAGAGACAAACAAAAAGAAAAAAATCTTAGTAAAATTATTATATTATCACTATATTTTTGAAAATATAGAGTTATATTAGTCATTTTAATTTTATTTATTAACATTTTTCTTTCTTTTTTTTTCTTATTTTCTAAAAATAATTCTAATATTTCAATAGTTTGAAATGAAAAATTCAACTATTTTTTACTAAAAGAGTTGCATAATTTTATAAGGATTGTAAAATGAACACTTACAAAAAAAAAAAAAAAAAGGGAAAGCACAAGGTTATATATATACATGGTTACGTTTAGAGGGGTACATAAATCGACCTAACCTAAATTTACTCCCAACTAACTGAAGAGTAATGAGTGCAACATGAGGAGGACATCTTGCTCCTTTGTACTATATTTTTAATTACAAATACCCAAACTCATCACAGAAAATGAAATTTCTAAGTTTGAGAATAGGTATCACCACGCGTAAGTACCTGCAATATGTATGGGTATAAATGTGAGAAACAGTCGCTTTCACATTAAGAATACAAGTTTTGTAAGGGTCAAGGACTGACCTCGACAGCTAGAGAAAAATGGCGTTTCTCTGACCATAACATGACAGCATGTGTAAAAACAAAATGCTAATTAACTTGCCAGTTCTAGATTTTAAAGATAACTATCTTATGGAGCATGGTAATATAAATCAAAAGAAATAAATATTCCTTCATGTTCAATTTCATTTCTTGTAAATTAGGGTATAAGAGACAATACAGAATACATCAAACCGTTTCCCTGCAAATATATTGAGATGTGAATAAACTTAAAGAATAATGACTCCGCTATGAATTACTGAAATAAACTCAGGACTTGTGCTATTATGCTACACTTACCTGTAAGTTGAAGTAAAATATAAATGCAAAAATTGTTAGAAGCATACGTAGATACAGAGGTTTTGAAGAAGTAATGTGAAGAATAACATATACAGTATATGTAGGTTCCCAAGGAATTTGTTTCCATTTGGATTTTACATAATTCCAGTGGGCAACACAAATCATATCTTCATTTTGGTTCAAACTTAGCAAAAGTAGTGGGTAACTGGGTATACTTTCGAGTCGATAAGAGCTACATGATGCGAGTAATGATGCTAGGAAACAAGGACGCGGTACACATGACTCACTACACTCTGGCCTACCGTCTCAGATTCTCAGTGCAATTAATATCCTGTAGTGTCTTTTTTTCCCCCCTTTTTTTCGGTTCATAAAGGGTGTAAATAAAGGGATTCCAGCTCAAAATGTAGTCTAGGATAAAGAAATGCACTTACCAACATGCTAAACCTATGCTAGATTAAGGAAGATAACTGGATTTCTAATTCCTTTCCAGATAAACCTAAAGTTAAAGAGGAGCACAATTAGCAGATCCATTGAGTTTACTAGCTCATGCACCTATCTTCACATTGCTGAAATATTGATTTAATTAAAAATGTGTTTGTTGAAAATGACGCCTAATAATATTTTCTCTATTCCTATTGGTCTCTACAGACACAAGAAGATCATATGGTATGTCACTTGGATAGATACGATAGATACACCGAAATATAGATACCAAATAGAACGTCAAATCAATAAAGAGAGACTTAATGTAACTATTGCAAACTATGAACTGAGATCGCAACAATTTTTAGAGGTCTTCTAGAAAAGAGTTTGGGATATTAAACTCCCACTAAGTTAGCCATCTTTTCTCTAGTGCATCCTTAACGAAAAACTTTTCCCCAATTTGACTATTTACAAGAGAATTCCATCGGTCCAATTTTCATGAAACTTTCAATGAAGTCATATCTCAACCTCAATAGCACCGTTTTATCTCTATCACCTGGCAAGTCTCTTGGTCTCCACCTCCAACAAGAATGATCAAGATGAATTTTGATGCAACCCTATCCAATAAGGAGAAGAAAGAAGTACTAGAAATCATAATGGGCAAATTACCGGCTGGAATTGCACTGGTTTCTCTTATATCCTTATTCCCTCACGAGCTTGTCGTGAAGCGGTCCTTCTAGCATAACCCGCAGGGAAGGGTTTAAGAAGATCATTATAGAGGGTGATTGTAAACAACTCATCGAGACTACAACCAAGATGATCCATCAATCCACATTCAAAATGTGATCCTTAAATTAAGACAATTGACCAAGAGTTCAAAGAAATCGATTTTACCCGAGTCAAGCGCTCTTGTAATGAAATAGCAAACTCTTTTGCCAAACAAACTCTCAAAAACAATCTTTTTCTAACAGATTATGTTTATCTAGCTAGCTTTATTTCCAATATTTTAGATAAGTAATATTCTCTTACCTCTGGACAAAACAAAAAGTTTTAATATATATATAGCACGTATTATGCCAGTTAATCCAATAAGAATATTTCTCGTTCGGCAACGCTGCTTGGTCAAAAATGTAGAAGCCATAACTAAGAGACAAGCAAAATATTTTATTAAAAAATAGCCGGACTTTCTCCCTTTGTCTGCTAACGCCATCAATGTCCAGAATAATAAGATTCATTTTAATTTAGCATCGATCCGTTGTATAACATCTCATATGCTTTTATGCATTTCATTAGTTTCTGAAATTTTTTGTGCAAAACGAATACCCAGTAATATATTTTGAATTGATAAAAAGAAATCAATAGAAAAGAGTGAATGAAAGAGATTCATTTAGACAGCTGAAACATACTTTGATACCACTGAAAAAACATACTCCGTTCTAACTGAAAACTTTTAAAACACATCATATTTTCCTTTTTCACGTCTAAATAAAAGATAAGTGTTAACATAAACTTGGAACATTAGGATGCCCTACTATAAGCGAACACAACTGACAAACGTAAATTTGACGGTGGTTTATTCAGGAACCAATTAACAAGGAGAAGCATCACCTGAGCAACTAATAGGGGCAATCATAGATTTCACGTATTTCCCACACTTCTAAAAATATATTGATACACACTGAATGCTTGCACTGCTATCATAATGGTTATCTCACAAGCTTTGGCGTAATGTCATCAAATTTCTTAAACTCAAGTTAGTTTAAGTAATATGTACTATTTACCTCATGTACGCATCCCAGGAGGAACAATGTCTCCAAGAAGCCCTTCATCTGCTGGAATCCGTGGGCTTGGCACTAATAGTGTAGTGGGTTCAATTCTTTGAACAGATAACTGATTTGACTCTGTAATAGTTGGAGGAATTTCAGGTAACTGAATTCCAGGATAATAAAATTGTGAAACTGAGGGGGTTAACTGGCTGACAAATGTCGCTTCATGGCTAATGATTCCACCTCGGTGAAAACCAACAGCATGGTGACAGTGCTGGCCTTCATATGTAGTGATCACAATGGTGGGATCTTCAGAAGACCGTTCAACCCTCTTCTTCACGGTACATCTGCTGTTTGTGCATCGATAGTAGCTCCTGAACAATTATGGGTCAAACGTACAATATATTCAGAAATTATTATTTTGCTACAGATTTTCCTACCCGCAAGTCACCTACTCTGCATTGGGAATTCAATAAGAACATAAAACCCTTCTTTGTGAATGGCTAATCCCAAATACTCCAGCCATAGGGCTGAAGAAAGCCATTTTGTTGTATAGCTAAGAGCCAAAGTAAAGTGACGTGCCCTATAATGATTGAAAGGTGTGTCCAATGTCAATGATCGAAGTTAATACAAATTCTCAAGTTTTAGCATGCCACTAAAGCTTAAGTTCATTTATACATAGGGTATAAATATTTCTTTTTCAGCAGGGATTGAGTAGTGGAGATTCAAAACTGAAGCAGCCAAAAGAATGATACGCTTTAATCACTGGACCAAATCAGATTAAGTTATGAAAAAAATGAAAGCATAAATATTCTCTTACTTTTATTGATCAGCTATTGTGCATTTCAGGAACTACTTGAGCAGAAATGATTGAATGGAGTGCATTAACATAACTGAAAAAGTGAACTGGAAGCCTTATAAAACTTTTTGGAGGAAGCGATGAAATAACCAAAGAAAGGAATACATATATATAAATCAGGTGTATACTTTTGAGACAAAAATATATGTAAAAGATTGAAAAAAGAAAAAAAAAAAGATCATTTTCAGACCTGGGAAATGGACTATTTTTAACTGCTTTCTGTCCATATTTCCGCCAACGGTAACCATCCTCAAGATGATCAACTTCACTCTTAGTCATAAATGCAAAACGGGGCTGGCGGATTCGCTTTTGTCCCTTCTTTCTAACTTTACTCCTACAAAATTTTTCATCAAGCTTTATCAAAATAAAAATAAAATTTTGAAAATAAAAAAGAAATGAAACTGAAGTGGTCTTATTATTTGCAAGCAGATTAATTTGTAATTTATAACGCATTAGTTATCTTCACTGACTATATTTCTCTTGGAAATTTCCGCCAATTAAATTTTTAATTCTTATATGATAAGATAAAAACCGTCTAAATTCTTGTGATTTTGTGCAGAAAGTGCTGCAAATTGCAAGTGAGAGAACTTAATTTTCTCTAATTGTTAAGTAATCTAAAGCCCTAAAATCCTTTTAATATCGTCCCTGATGCCGAGTACAATGACCAAGGCACTTCCTAGCTCGAGTAGGGTATGAATTCACTAACAGTGAAAAATGGCATTACTTATACGAATAAACTTAGAATTTAATTTGAAATAAAGTATGTAAATATTAGGTTTAGAATCGTTGTCTACAACTCCAAAAATATCACCATAACCATATCCATTGCATTCGGTGCGGTGCGTATGATCAATCAATACTAGAGAATGCAAACTGCCATCAAATGCCCCCATTTAAAGAGTCTCTCTCTCTATATATAAGTGCATTTTCATGAAGACTAAATAAAACATAGGATTGATGCTAATGCCCATAAATCTGTTCATGAAAAGCAACAAGAAAGAAAGAGAGATGCAATAACCTGAAAATAACAAATGTAAAAACGTTTAAGCATTGTGTCGTGCAACTTGCAGACATATATCACTCTCGGAATGATTGTAATGTATACCCACTATCAAAGGGGATGAATGTAGAAGATAAAACAAGCATCCAGCAAATAAAACACGATCATAAGAAAATATCTCCGCCACAATTTTTTTTTCCTTTTCATGGGAGCGAAAGAATCTATCTATACGTTATTGAAAGTTAAAGGAAAAAAATAAAAATAAAAATTAGTATCTAGAACAGAAAGGATATTTTGTCGCTATAAAATTTAGGAAGAGAAGATATTCCTAAAAAAAGAAAAAAAAAATTATTCTCCAATCTCTGTAGTGTTAAAAAATTAGAGGACGCCATTCCCGCCGCAATAACGGCGGTGCTCAAGCGCTCTTCAAGATTATCTTTTGGGTTAAAAAACAAAAGGCCCTTTGGTTTCAAGAATTTCTCTCATCTAGCCCCAAAATTTCAGTCAAATTACGAAACTATCTCACTCCTACCTAACTTGCATGAACTAAAAGTTTTGACAGTTTCTAGAGGTGTACGGACGATCAAATTGCACCCTCTCCCCCTTTTCCCCTCCAAACAGAAAGGAGCGTTGTTAGACTCTGATTCTGATTTTTTTCCCCATTATTTCAAGTGCACAACTATCACTTGGCCTTGAAATTCCACTTAATTACAGTACTAAGTCATTTCATTTTTTCATGTATGTATCCACTCACGGTATCTCAGGTGGTTTACCGCCGGAGCTCGTAGACTTATCGGGCGGATCGTCGCTGGAACTCGACGAGACTGACGGGTTCGAAGTTGACACGTCACCACCACCAATCCCAGACCCAACCGTACGCGCCTGATCACCACAACTAACCGATCCCTGCAAGACGCTACTACAGGTCTCAGGTGCAAACCCATGGTTTACCGTCAGGGCATCGATCCTGTCGAAATCGTCAAAGCGGCTGCTCTCAGTAGAAGTATGGTAGGGATGAAGATTCCATCCGAATTCATTGAGTATACTGCTCTCCCTGTGGCTAGCGAAGAAGTAATCGACGTTATCGGAGTGAGGGTGGAGATTCCAGTTAGAGCCGATGGCGAAGTGGTCTCCGGAATCGGGATTGTCAGCAGCATCGTCCATGAAGGAGGGGAGGCGGGATTAGGGAATTGAAAGTGAAGAGGGAATTGATGGAGAATAATTGAGCAGAGAGAGTGAGAGAGGTTAGGGTTTTAGGAGTGAAGTTAGTTGGTTGGTTGTGTTGGGAAGGACGCGTAGTTTTAGAAACTTTTTGAAGGGTTTGAAAGAGTGTCCCATCAAATGAATTAGAGAGAGAAAAGAGATAACTTAAAAAAGAGAGGGGCGTCAACTGCAAAAAACAGTAGAGGGAGAGGCGGATATTTAAGGGAAGGAGAGAAAGATGGGGACCACCACGCGCATGAATAAATAGTAGATACTTTTCCGACAAGCGGGTGGCACCTTGTTTTTTCTCTCTCTCTTTCTTTTTATTTCTGATTTTTATTTTTGAAATCAAACCACTATTATTTTATCATTAAATTATTTTCAAAATTAATAAACCTTACTCTTCAATGCATATTAATTGGGATTATATTAGAAAGATCGTACAAAAATTAACTGTGAAAGTCAGCAACACGAATAAGATAAATCAAAATTGTATTACTTGTTTCGAAATGAAATTAAATGTTATTTAAATCAGTTTAGTTTAAATTATCTTAATTAATATTACAAATATTTTAATTAAAAAATTATATAAAATTAATAAATTTTAAAAAAAATTAGTCATATAAAATAAAATAAAGCCATCCAAAATATTAATAAATTATAATATTTGAGAGTTTAATTCTGATTTAATAATTATATTTAATTTAATTACAATAAAAACGTTATAAATTTAGCATAAAGGTGTATAAAAATCTGTTGCTGGCTTGATGTGAGCTTTCAACAAGTCAAAGAAATATGATAAACCAAATAGGGTAAATCAAAATTATATTTATAAAATTATATATAATAATTAATATGAAATTATTAAATAATTTAAGATAATTATTTTAAATTAAGTAGAGAGTGAATGTAGAAATTATTTGAATTAATTTAAATTTAGCTATTTCATTAATTATATTTTTTAATTTATAAAAAATAATAATAAACTTATTCTTATATAGTATTTTCTTTTATTTTTCTTAATTTTGCTGTTGACACGCGCATTCCATACGTGCAACAAGTTCTCTCGTTTCTTTTATTTTTTTTTTCTCAATATTAATTTGATTGCTTATGTTAATTAGAATATTCCTTACAAAAAGTATAAATAAAAAGATTTATTTTATCAAATTATACATATAGAACGTATTACATATATTTTATTTAGAGTAGTGAATTAATTGAGATGCATATAAAAAAAATGACCTACACATTTCGTAATTATAAAAAAAATAGACAATTTTTTAAAAAAATTTAAAAAAAATAAAAATAGATTTAAAATGTATAGATAGTTGGATTGGTGTGCAGATGTCATGAAATGAAGTAAGAGGAGATAACATCAGGCTTTTCTATGTGAGGTTTATATTTGAGATAAATTTTAAATTGTTTAATTGAGTTATTTCAACTAAATAAAATCTTAATTATTATATCAAATTAAATTTATAAAAAAATTAATTCTATCAGCATTTTTAATTTATTTTTTAGACTTTATAAAAATAAAAGTATCTTTATTGTATTTGAATAAATTCTGAGATGGTTGCACACATTAATTATTTAAATTAGTTCCCTTGTAACAGTGAAAAAAATTTTAAAAAGAAAACTTTTTCCTTCAAACCTAAGGCAAAGAATAGACTGGTTAATCCTTTGTTGTTATTATTATTAGAAAGCCAATTAGTATTTTTTAAAAAAAATAATAATAATCTTTTAAGGTTGGACCATATCGTTATATAACCATATGATTTTGCCAAAAAAAAGAAAAAAAGAGGTGGAGAGGGGTGGAATTAAGATTAGAAAAGTTAAGAGGATTGAGGAAATAGTAGGATTCCATGTGATAATTGTGTAGGGAAAATCCCTCCCTCATCAGTCAGATGAATATAATGTATGTGGGCACAAGTACAGAATAGACTTTACGGCTATTCATTTTTTTTTTAATTTTCTTTTTACTCCCTTGATTTGTTTATATTTTTAAATAGCTTAAATATTGAAAAAATATATAATAATTAATGCCCTTATAATAATATATTTTATTAAAAATCAAATAATTAATATTACAATTATTATTTGATATATATTAAATAAAGTAATAATCTCCCTAACAAGTGTAAATAGAAAAGAAATAAATGGAAAAAGAAAGAGATATGAAACAAGTGGCTGTGATGAAATTATTAAAATGGGAAAAAGTTGAACTTTCCAATAATTTTGATTCTAAGTTGTGGTCCACTGATACAAGGATTGATTGATGTTGATATCAAAACTAATTTGAGATAATTGATTAAGCTCTTAATTTTCTAATTAATAATTAATAATATTGCATCTTATCTCTTAAAATTCATAAAATAATAATTAACCTTTTGGAATAAAGTTTAATTTTTTGGGTATTTTATTATTATTATTATTATTAAATAAAAATTAAATTCTCAAAATTATATTATAATCAAATAAGCAAATGGACTGTTAATCAATTCTGCTCACCCTATGAAGTGCCTATACAATATTAAAGATTACAACTATTTTTTACAACAAATTATTATGAATTAGAAATTAGCAGCTATTTTAATAATAATTTTATGAAAAATTAATTATTTAATTAACAAAATTTATTAATTAATTTTTTATTTTAAAAAATAATTAAAATATATAATATTTTAAAAAGTCTACAAAACGGTTAAATATAAGAATTAATTAATAAATTTTTTAAAAATATAAAAATTAATTATTATATTTTATAAAATTATAAAAATTAATCAGTAAAATATTTAATGACTAAATTTAATTAATAAAATTTTTAAAATATTAAAAATATTTTAATATATTTTTTAAAATATAAAAATTAATTAATCAATTTTATCATACTGTAAAAATTAAGTAATAGTATTTTCTGATTTTAATGTATAAAATAATATTTTTCTTATTTATTATTTAAGGTTGTTATAACCAAATAAAGTCGAGTTCCATAATTAACAATTTTCAAGGTATATATATTACTTAATAACTAAGATATTTTTTATATATATTATAAAATATTATGGGTTTCAATGTAAAATAATTTCTAATTTATTTATTTTTTAAATAAATTTTAAATTTCAAATTGATTGAATTATGAAATAATTTTTATATGGCGACGCGACTAAGGATTCTGGGAGGAATGTAACGTAGACAAACGTATGGTCCAGAAACAATCCTCCATGCACGGATTCTCGCCTTGACGTGGAACTGTTGTGTCCTCCAATACTCTCATTACCATAATCATATATCCCTTGTTTGGTTAGGGGTAATTAAATTAAAGAAGTGATATTTTTTAAAATGTGTAAAAAAATTTTTATTTATTTTACATTTTAAGTAAATTTTTTAGAAATTATTTCTCTCATATAAAGTAATTTATTTGGATTGAATTGAATAAGTTGGAGTTCTCTAGTTAATTTATATTGAATTTATTAATTTATCTGTTAATTTATTATATTTAAAATTATATTATAAATATTATTATTTTTTATTATTTAAAATAATTTTATGTTTTAAAAAATTAATTTATATATCAAACACAATTATATAATACTTTTCAATAAATACTTTCTGAGAAATATAGAAATAGAACATTTTAAACCAAGCAAGATATTATAATATTTTTAATAATAATAATAATAATAATTATGATTATAATAATTTTTATGCTTATTATTATCGTTTGTTCCACCACAATGATAGATTTATTTTTATTTTTATTTTTATTTTAAAAAATGTAGTTATTATATTATAAATATTAGTTTGCGTTTTATAATTTGTTATCAACTTATATTAATATACTATAATTGAATTACACAAATTAATAAATTATTTTTAAATAATGAATTTTATTTTTAAATTTCAATATGAGTATATTAGTAAATTAATATATATATATGATAACCGCTGGGTCTATCCCTCCCAGATCGGATCAGAGCCCAATGAAAGCGAAGGTCAGCCCAGAACCCGGAGCACCTCAAGGAAAGCCTGCTCAAAGCAATGGATCGGACCCAACCCGAAAACGTCAGTCGATCTAGGCCACCTTCGAGTCCAGAACCTGTTGTGTTGAAACCAGTACCGTGATAGGACCCAAAGATGGGCAGCATGTCCGGTCTTTTCGCAGTCTTTCTTGCACGCGTTCTTAGGAAAATTAAATAGCCGTCTGACATGAGTAAGAGGAACTGACACCACTGTACATACGGAGCTGAATGATAGAGACAGACGTCCTATAATAGAAAATCCGTTAGACGTCATTGGTTAGAAAAAGAAAAAGAATAGAGGGAGAGGAACCCTGCTTTCAGGCCAAACTTATCCAATTATTGTAAACTCTATTTTTTGAATTTCAAAATAAAAATATTTATTTATTTATTTAAATTTTAATATTTAGACAGCATTCACGGCTTTAGTTTGATGATCTTTTACTCTCTAATTTTTAATTTTTATTTTTTAAAAAAAATATTTGAGACAAAAAAATATTTTAAAATAATTTAATTTTAAAATTTTTATTAATATAGCTTTACATTCTTTACATAAATTTTATCAACACTTTTTTTAATATTATAAATAAATAATAAAAACAACTTTTCGAAAACATATTATATATAAATTTTTAGAAATAAATAGGGAGTAAATCAGGAATTTTATAAAAATTAACGAAAATCAATTTGAGCAAGGTGAATAATTAATTCTAACTGAAATTCTTGAACTATTCATAGTTTTAAATTTATGAACATACTAGAATAAATAACCTAACTAGCCGACTGTGTTAAATTGAAATTGAAAAAATTAAATTAATTTAAAAATTTGATTTGATTTTTTTATTTATTTATTTAATTTAATTTTTAATTTAAAAAATTACAGTTATTTTGATTTAAATTGATTTTAATTAAAAATAATTAAAAAAATCAAATCAAATGATTAGTAATAATACTATATTATTTTTAATAATACTATATTATTTTTAATAATATAAAGAGATTATATTATAATTAAAATTATTTAAATTTTAAAATATTAAAAATAAAAAAATTATTAGAAATTTAAATCCATCAAACTAAACTAAATTAAAATTTATTCGGTTTGATTTAATTTATTTTTTAATAAAAATTAATTTGATTTTTATAAATATTAAAATTTTAATTTTTAATTTATTTAATTTATTTGATTTTAAATTAAACTGTATACTCAGCCTAAAATGAGTTTTTTAAAAAAAAAAACAAAAAAAAGAGATTGCAATAAAAAATTAGTTGAGGGGGAAAAAGCCAAAGGAGGTAGAGATCGTGGGGAGTGATGCGAATCTCTTTATTAATAAGGTAACTTGATCTTTAAGCAATCCCATCGTTTTCACCCAATTTCTTCAAAACGACATTTATTTATCAATTGCACACAACCACCACCCTTCACCATCTTATCTATTCTCCCTCTTTCCATTTTCAAACAAATTTAGGGTCAATGTGATTATGATTAATTCCAAACTCATTAATTTTATTTTAAATTTATTAATATCACAAGAAAAATTACTTAATAAATATTTCATTACTTTCATAATTTTTATTTATTTTATTTTTTATATATATTAAAAAAAACAATTTCTTTTATTAACTTTTATATTATATTTATTTTAAAAGTATTAAATTTTATTAAATATTAAAAATATTTTTATTTTTTTAAATAAAATAAAATTATAATAATCAATTTATATATTATTATAATTAAAAAATAAATAATAATTTTAAAATAATAAAAATTATAAGAGGGAGGGATTATAACTTTAAATATATAAATACTGCTTTAGTTTTTATGGTATATAAAAACTATTAATTAGTTTTGATTAATTTATCAGTTTTAAAAAATATAATTATCATTAAAATTTTTAAAAAATTTATTAAAATTAGTTTAAAAATTTATTAGTAATCATGTTATTTGTTTTTAAAAAATATATTAAAATATATTTTATTTTTTTTATAAACAAATTTATTAATTAATTTTTAAATATTATTAATATTTTAAATTATTCTTTAATATTTAATAGTTAAAATTAATAATTTAATTAAAAAATTAAAAAAATTAATATATTTTTTAAAATTAAAAAATTAATTAATGAGTTGTTCGATATCTAAATAATAAAATTTTCTAAAATCTTTTAATGAAATTAGCTTTATCAATGGCAACCGATCATCCGATCAAGTGGGTAGCAATCAAGAAAATGAAACCTTTAAGACCCTTAAAATGTCCACTTCTGAAGACAACTCTTATTCTCTAACCAATTTATATTCGAAATTTAGATTCTGATTATCTTCAACACTACCATCTACACATTTTTTTTTAAAATTTGGACTTGATTGATTTTGAATTTTTATAAATTCGGTGGAATATATAATTTTTTTTTTTTAAAGTATCTCACTAAATGCTGAGCATGCAAGTTATACAGCTTCGGAACCGGAGAATTTAAGACTCAGAGATATGCTTAAAAAATTAATATTTGATGTTGTTAAATTCTGAAAAAATAAAATTTATAAATATATATAAATTTAGTATGGGAGTTGATATATTTTTCTTTTATTTTCTTTTTATTTATATTTTAATAATATATAACTGCCACTCTATTATAGTGTCATTTCTTATTGTCACGTAGACTTATATATATTATAGTGTAACCGAAGATCTTTACGCTCGCCGCATCATAAATATTATACTTTTATTTTATTTGATCGATTCAAATTTTAAAATTCATTCAATCTATTTAATCACAGACATTTATCTACCGAGTGAATTCTATTAGAATTTAACTCTATTCTCTTCTTTAATATTCTGCGTCATTCCGAATGTCATTAATATTTATAAGTATTTATATAAATTTTATTTTTTAAAATATATTTAAATCTCATAAAAAATATATTTATATAAATAATTAGTTTAACATAAAATATAAAATATATTCTTATTTAATTCAATTTCATTGGTCACGGTTTTCAAACGGATTTGAACTGTCGCTCCTTTGATATTTAAGTCGATGTTAACTTATATATTATTCTTATATTTTTAAATTTAATTTTTTAAAAAATAATTTTTTAATTTAAATTTTATATTTTTAATTAAAATAATTTTTTATATTTTTATAAATTAAATTTTAAATATTGTAAGTACTAATAAATTTTTATATTTATAATTTAATTTTTATACAATTTTAATATTTTATAAAAAATAAAAAAAATCATAAAAGCAAGTAAAGAAAGAAATTTTTTTGAGCTTAAATTTGAATGCATATTATATAAAGCAACCAATTTGATTTTAAATTACTTGATAAATTAAACAATCACTAATTACATATAATTTTTTTTAAAAAAAATATTTTAAGAAGTAAGATATTAATTAAAATAAAAAAAGTAAAAGAATTGTTGGATTGCTTAATTTATTGGTGATTAGGATCTTGAGCTCTCATGCAAATATATGTTAAATGTCGTTTATTTCCATCTTTTTAATATAATATAGATTTAGTTAATATAATAATGGCATGTTGACTCTTGATTTATTGAGAAAGCAAACAGCCAAACCAATTGATATTTTTATATTATTTCCGAGGTTTTTCCCAAATCTGGCTTTCTTACTTTGTGAATTCTGATCAATGGCCTATTCGTTTTTATCTCACCATGCAAAAATTTTGCATGAAAATAATTTAAATAATTTTTTATAAAATTATATATAAATTTATTTTTTTAAAAAATAATTTTTTATATAAAAATTTGTATAAATAATTTTTTATAAAATTATATATAAATTCATATTGTGGCTCACACCATATTTCCCTGTTAAATGGTAAAATATTCCGGCCAATATTTACTTATCAGAATAAAATTCTCAATTTCATTTAAAAAAAATATTAAATCACTTATTTCAACATTTATCGATAATATTTACAGTATTTAATGATAAAAAATTAAATTAAAAAATAAATATCAATTATAAAATAGAATTTTTTTTAATTAAAAATTTTGAGTTGAAATTCTTAGTATATAAAATTTTACAAATTTAAGAGATAAAAAAAAGCATTAATTACTTAAAAGTTAAAAAAAATTAAAGCAAAATTCAGCCAATTCTCACCGACATGAAAGATGAAGGTGTTAAATAGTACTGAGTAGAAAAATGGGCCATGGGAATATTATTGCACAAGCAGAAGCATTGAATCATGGTGATATACCAGTTAACATATAAAAAAATAATTAATTTCTTATCATATATTTATTTTACGAAAAATATTTTTTAATTTTTAATATATGAATATTTAAAATTTTAATTAATAAAAAAATATTTTTTAATTAAATATTTTTCAAACTTTAAATTTTTTATTAAAATTTATACATATATAAATTTATTAATAAATTTTATTTTTTAAAATTAAAATTGAATAACAAAAAATAAATTATATTTTAATTACAATTTATTTTCTGTAAATAAACAAAAGCTTCGTAAAATATTATATCATCATTATTATTACATTAATCAAGCTAGTAGTGGAAGATAAGGCCATGATTCTTGGGCAACAATGTTGTGTCCATCTAAGAAGCAGTAGTAGAAATGATAGTGACATTAATGCATTTATAAATAATTAAATAATCAAATTTAGATTTTATTTAATTTTATATAGAGAATCTAATCAACTAGAAATTAAATTACTCACCCTAATAAGCTTAACCTAATAATGCTTCATTTCTTGATTTGAGAATGGCTCCAATTATAAATTTATTAATTGATCCATTAGATTTTTAAAAAATTTACTAATTAGTCCTTTCATATTTAGAGTATTTTAGATTTTTTCTCGTACTTAACTGATAATTAGTAAATTTTTTAAAATATTTGAGACATTTTAATGTATTTAAAATTCATTGTATAGGAATCAAATAATAAATTTTTTTAAAATAAATGAAAAATAATCTGAGAGATTTTTATGTAGTGTTTTGAAAAACAAGAGCTCTCATGATAATAAACCAAAAATAAAAGGATTAAAGTATAACAACTTCATAATTAAGGACAATTACTATAAACAACCCAATGCCAAAAGCTGATGTGAAGGGACACCACAGAATCAAAAAGTGGTTGTGGCCTTTTTTGGCGGAGGGATAATTAACTTCCTATTGGCATATGCAACTTCCACTTGTTGAAAAATGCATGGTTTCAGTTGCAGACATTCTACACAAGATCAGCCTTGATTAACTAATTCATGTGGCCCATTGCCTCTCTGTCTGCCTTTTGTTAGCTTCCCTACTTCCAATCTTTGCCCTAGAAGATCTTTAATCAACAAAAAATTACAAAATAGTTGCTTAGATCAATGGGAAGCATGCATGCATGTGAATAAGAAAATGCTGCAAATTGTTTTCTTGGAAGTTTCAATTTTGATAAAAATAAAAAAGAAATTGCTTAAACCTTAATAGGTAGCTGATTAGCTATAGCTAGAGAGATGATCACATGCAAGCATTTGTGAGTGGGTAATATTTAATTATGTTTAAAGTGTGGTTTCTCCAAAGCCTAAAATTGTGTGAGTAATTCAAATGCAATCATTTTGTCAACTTTGTGATTGACTTAACTTTCTGCATGCTTGCCTTAACCTTTGCCAATTAATAAATCATGGACCAATACTGGAGTAATACCTAACTTGAAGTGGGAGAAGAAACTTAATATATCAAATCATCCAATTAAAAATAATTTTTTTTAATAAATATTTATTTTATTCATAAAAATTAAACTCTTAAAATTTTTTTAAATTATCAAAATTATTTTTTCAAATATAGGTTAGATTATTAGTCTAGGGACTCTAATAAAACCGTAGGGCATATATACATTTGATGATTTATTAATTAGATCTAGAAAGAAGTAGAATTTAGATGCGTAGAAATAAATTTAGTCTGAACGATTCACACCTCTCTCTTTATTTTTTTTATCTTTTAATAACGCATAATTACCACTTTGTTATAATATTATCTATTGCTATCACATGGAATCATATATACGAGCGTATCTGTCTACCCTCTATTATCAGGCGATCATTTAATTTCCTTTCAGTACTCGTACTGATAGAGTCGTGGTATAGTTACGCTTACTCTCCTATTCCCCGTCACAGATAATTTAGATTTATTTCTTATGAGTCCGAATTCAATTAATCTGATCTGTTCGATTGTGGGTTAAGTTGCGTATTAATAGACTAATCTTGTGTAGTGGTATTTAATAGGTTTTAGATCCGATTCTTTTATAAAAATTCAACCGTGGCTTAATGTTAGTAGCCCGACAATCATGATGCTGATGAGCTTGAAAACCACTTTTGATAATGACTTCTATTCCAAAGTGCATCTCAAGTGTTCTTATTGGAATATGTCATCAGCCTATAATTCTGTTTCAGTTCTAATGGCAAACACTAATTAAATTATATATATATTTTTTCTACTTATACAAAAAGGAGATCCCCCATTAACTTCAATGGTGCATAGAGGTAATCCATACCCAAACCCTAGTCTACAATATTCATTTTTTTTTCATCTTTTTTTAATAGTAATCTTCTCTTTTAAATCCTGTTTATAATCTATAATTTGTGGGTACCCCTCTAACCAATCAATTCACTCAAGTCCCCATCATAAGTCACAACCTCCTCTATTTCAAAATCAGATTCTTTTGCTGTGTGTGACATCAGGCAATAATTATTGATACTCAATATATTGTTAACTAATCTTGGTTCCCAATTTCGCTAACTATGCTTTTACCGAGGAAAACCGGGATTGATTGGCAGCTGGAGCACTTAAGCAATCAGCTGATTAGAGTAATTAACATTAGCAAAAAGTTATTATTACATAATAAAGAAATCCCAAATTTAAATAAAATAAAATAAAATTTAGTATCTTTAATTAATTCAGTCTTTTAGCCAAACTTGCTGATAGATGTTTTTAATTTTTTTGTCCGCAGTAAAATTTTAATAAACTCTCACTCTTATAGTGATAATTCATTATTTTATACAAGCTACTTGCTTGGGTATAATTGGGTCCCCTTTGATTAACCAGTGACAGTTCCTGGTCCATTATTGTTTCATCACTCTTGAGGTTCTGTTTCAAGGCAACACAACAGGATCAATCCTCCATATATCTCTGGCATATTCATGAATTGTTCGGTCACTGCTGAATTTGTATGATCCAGCTGTGTTCAAAATCGACATTCTTGTCCACCTCTGTCCAATTAAAACATTAGGTTATGTCATTGTCTGGTAAAAATTTGACCACTGGACATACATGTATGGTTATTTTGATCAACAAGAGTTTCTGCCTGCTTGCCATGGACACTTATTTAAACTCACATGCACATGTTGTTGATCAAATGGACTGCTCATAGAAACTAATTTCACTTTAAATGCCACTCTTAAATTTAGTATGCTGCCTTCAATTATTTTTAAAAAAACTTCTCGCAGAGAAAGACTAAGGGTATGTGTGTTTTTTCTTGCGTTGGAAAATTAACATTACTCACCTTTTGGTCGCGATAGGCCTCATCAACCTTCTCTTGGCATTCCAAGTAACTGGGGAAGTCTTTGCCTACAAGGAAATAATCAGCTCTGCCATACCCTTCATTGCCTTCCAAAGATCCCATGAGTTCTTCATAGTCATAGGGCCCAAAAACACCACTCCTAACAAATGCCTTCACTTCTTCAAACCGTAGATCAGCCACAAACTGCACATAACAATATGTGATCAGTGACAGTGAGATCTCGAATTCAAACCCTAATTGGAGTTAAATATACTAAAAAGAAGTATCGTTGTTCGGAGTACATAGTGATAATGGTCCAAAGATCATATAGGGGATTGGGGAAAAAAAAAATGAAGTTTGTAGTTTTGGAGTATCAGCTTAATTACCTTACCCTCTGCTCTTTCCTTCCTTAGTCCAGCAATTTCATCAGCTCGAGCACCAAACAGGAAGAAGTTATCTTCTCCAACCTCTTGCCTTATTTCGACATTTGCTCCGTCTAAGGTTCCAATAAGGACACAGCCATTCATGGCAAACTTCATATTGCTGGTTCCACTGGCCTCCATTCCAGCAGTACTAACCAAATTTTAAACAACAAACATATGTCTTCATCTTCTTATTTATGTGCTAAATGAGTAAACCAGATTAGTTCTGCAGTTTATTCAATACCTGATATGCTGGGAAAGCTCACTTCCTGGAATCAGTACTTCTGCAACACTCACATTGTAATCAGGAACAAACACGACCTAAAACAAGAGATCAATTTGTTTCTCAGCTGATATATGTTATCAATGAACATTAGACAATTCATGTAACGGTATAACTAAAACTGATCTAAATATCTTCTATATCCTGTATTTTGATAATGTGGTCAGTTTTAGCCAATTTGTTATAATTGGTATTAGATTAGAGCCACACTGGACCAAAAAATTCTTGTAAAGCTAGTGGACCTAGAAAGAGCTGTCCGTGGGTCGAGTGTAACCACCTGACACACTAGCAAACTATACTACCCTAGTGTTCAATTCTTACTTAACAATTATATCCGATCCATCTTAGTACAGTTTAGTAGAGTTGAGACAAGGGTATCGCAAATTGGGTGGGATGTGGGATCTTATTCCATATTGAGAGAGCAAGGGAAGTTAATAGAAATATAATAACTAGCCGAAAACTACTAAATAACTTGGTGGCTCTGTCAGCTTTAGCCGGATTATTACAATTTATATTAATATATGCATATGTACCTTCAAAAGATCACCTATTTCTTCATCATGGTTAACAGTAGCTCCCACATCTGTGATAAATTTCACAATTCTCTTGGCTTGGACATATGTAGCAAATGCTTTGCCTCCAAATATACACACCCTTGGAACATAACATGCTTTTCTTTCTTCAGGACTCATTTCTTTCATCTTCTTGTAGCGATAAACAATTCCCAAGATGTTCAACAGCTGCCTCTTGTATTCATGTATGCGCTTTACCTGAAAATTAGAATATTGCTTATTTTTCTTGGATTTCTTACATTTAAAAAGAATATCAGCAGCAACAGATAGAGATTAAAGAGATTATCTAGATTTACTAACCTGCACATCAAACATTGAATCTGGATTGACAGTGTACCCTGTTTTTTCTTTAAGAAAAGCTGCAACCTTCATCTTGTTCATTCTTTTTGCTTCCCTCCATTCAGCTTGGAGATTCTCATTATCTGCAAACTGTGGAAAACCAATATTTTGTCATTTAAAAGATTCTCACCAGGGAATCTCACTCAGTACAAGTCAATGAAAGATATCTAACTTATGAAGTGATCATTCATCAATAGTTTACCTTTCTAAGTATCTGCAAATTCTCAGTGCTTAAGACCCAATCTTCATTTCCAGTCCACTTGGTTATGATTTTGCTGAGATCAGGATTGCAAAATCGAATCCATCTTCTTGGTGTTACTCCATTTGTTTTGTTTTGAAATTTCTCAGGCCACAACTGCCAAAAAGCCATGGATGTTGAAATTACTTGAAACAAAATTTCATTACCATGAAAAAGCTAAACTATGCCACATTCTGCTTTAAAAAGAACTGCAATGAAATATTATCAGAAATGGAACTATATATGCTACCTTATAGAATTCATTGAAGACTTCATTTTTCACTATTTCGCTGTGAATCTCAGCAACCCCGTTCACTGCATATCCGCCAACAACGCATAGATTAGCCATTCGGACAAGCCTTGGCAATGCTGGATCCGGCTCAAATTTTACATCATTTTCCTCCTTTTCTTCCTCTTCTTCGGTCGGTTCCTCTTCTTTAGCAGATTCAGTTTCTTCATCAGGATCTTCAACTTCATCAACATACTCAATGGCATCAACAGAAGAACTATCTCGTGATTTAACTAGCAGTGGGATCACAGTGTCAGGCAACTCCACATTATCCAGAATCCTCATTTCCTTGAACTTTTGTCGCAACAAGTCAAGATCCTCTGTACCATACTCCGCCATTATGGTATGAATCAACTGGTTAAGACATGCAACATACAACATTGATTAACAACATGTACGCAAATTTCAGGGAGGCACAACATGTTCAGTTTTTCACTTGAGTCAGAAAATAAAACCTTGTCGTCTCCAAACCTTACCTCCTCATCAATCATCTTAATGATCTCTACATGTCGAGGAAGCAAATCCTGGAGTAGCTCCAAACTCCATTTCTCCAGAGCCTCAGGTAGAACTGTGTGGTTTGTATAAGCTACAGTTCTAGCATAAAATTACAGAAGCATAATTTTTAACGAACTATCAGTTCCTACAACTAGACACCCACTTAAAATCTGTAGGTAACAAACAATTGTCAACATTGATACAGTGAAATACCTTCGAGTAATATTCCAAGCTTCCTTCCAACTCAAGCCTTTCACATCCATCAATATTCTAATAAGCTCTGGGATGCAAAGAGTTGGGTGAGTGTCATTCATCTGAACTGCTACCTTGTCAGGAAAAATTTCCCAATTCACTGATTCTCCTGATCTTCTTTCGAAATGAGCAATTATATCTTGGAGAGATGCAGAGCATAGAGTATATTGTTGCTTCAATCGAAGAGTCTTACCCTCTATTGATTCATCTCCAGGGTATAATATATAGCAAATCTAATCGCAACCAAAACATCAGAGAAAAAACCCATTTGTCAGAATCAGGTGATTATGAAGGAAACCATGGAAACTAAATGGTTTAATCATTGCTAATTCCCTAACCTTCTCAGCATTATTTACAGCTGCAAATGCTTTAGCATGATCTCCTGTATTAAAAGCACGTAAATCAAATTCTTCTGGAGCAACTTTAGTGGACCATAACCGAAGATTTATTGTTGTCTTAGTTTTATATCCTGGAATTGGCACATCATAGGCGACAGCCGTTATGTTTTCTCCTCCAATCCATGCCTTACTTCCATCTGGCTTCAAAATTACTTTACCATAGAATTTCACAGGGTAGCTTATATCATTTCTTACAATTTCCCAGGGATTTCCCATCTGCCAGAAATGTTCAAATCAACCAACCTAATAAGGGCAAAGCTTCTATTGATGTAATGAAATGCACATAATTGAGTGGTACCTCAAGCCAACTTTCTGCAACTTCCTCCTGACCATCTTTTGTAATAAGTTGTTTAAACAAACCGTATTTGTATCTAAGTCCATAGCCCCATGCAGGGTAATTTAACGTTGCCATGGAATCAAGAAAGCAGGAAGCAAGCCGCCCTAGGCCTCCATTACCAAGTGCAGCATCAGGCTCCTGCCAATTTTTATGTGACAGATTTTAAACTAGTGCAATGAATGGCATGAGCGAGAGTAATTGAATAAAAGAGTCATAGATCCATCTTACCTGTCTAGCTACATCTTCTAAATTGTGACCTAGCTTTCTCAAATCCTCTGCATAAGCCCCTGAAAGCTCCAAGTTACCAATCGCATTCAGCAGGGCTCTACCCTGCAAAACTATCAAAAGAATATAAAGTAAAACGAGAATTATGTTCAGTGCTCAGTTGTATCCACCAGAAATCCATAACTTACCTGTAGAAACTCCATAGACAGATAATAAGCCTGCTTCACATTCATCTTCACATAGTACTCAAATGTAGTATTCCAATTTATTATAAGCAAATCCCGGACACTCTCTGCAGTAGCCATAAACGCCTTGGGGAGCTCAAAGTGTTCTGGAGAGAAAGATGGTGTGAATTCTGCATGGTACTTGATTCTGAAGGCGATAGAGCCTGAATCTGGAACAGATGTATCCAGAGAATCTACAAGCAGAAAAATCGTAATTAGAAACAGGACCGTATTCAACAACAGAGCTTCGTATCAAAGACGAAAAATGCATGTAAACACAACCTCCTCGAGTAACAGGGTCTTGTAAATCCTGTCTTTGATCGCTGGCAATGTTCTTGACAGATAAATTTCTTCTTCTTGAATGATTCAAAAATGGGGTTGTAAAGAAAAGCTTCGAAAGGGTGGCTCTGTAGTTGAAATGTGTGAACCTTGAAGGGAATTTGGACTTTGATTGAGCTGCAGGGAACGGTAAAGTAGCCATTGTTTGTTGTAGCTGTGTGTTGGAAGTATGAGGAGGTACAATGAGGAGGAAGAAAATAAAATGAGTGAAAGAAAGAGAGTGTTGGTTTTGTGTTCTTATCTTTTTTCCCTTATGCCAACTTGTTCAGATTGAAAACGAGGGGAATTAGTGATTTGTCGTTTTCCCCCTTATAGATTTTTTTAAAAAAAAAACTTAATAGAATAAAAATTTTACAAGTTAAAATTTTTCATTTTAATGAGAATTAATAGAAAAGAAATAAATATTAATTAAAAAGAGTCAAACCAAAGCAACCAACTCAATAAAATACATCAAACCAAATTAACAAAACTAATCAAACCAACAAATCAGATCAAACCTAATAAATTAGGCTAAACACATGGAATAATAAAGAAAATAATTAAATTAAATAAATAAATAAAAATATTATTTCCACGTGGAGGGGAGTGAGTATTTGTCGTTATGAGAAATTGTCAATGAAAAAGTTGGGGGCTTTAGCCTAAAAGGTTATCGATGTAGGCGAATTTAATATAAATTTGACTTCATAAATATAAAAGGCTTAACTATAAAAAATAAATAATATGTTTTCATTGTTTTTACTTGCAAAAATTCATTACAAAACTTATAAATGCAGCAAAATTAAATTAAAATAATAATAAAAATTTAGACAATTTGTAAATCATTCCGTATATATTTTTAATTATGTTTCAATTTCAATCCAATTTATTCAAAGTATATAAAATTTTTTATTTAATTTAAAGAGAATGCGCTAAAAATTAAAAATTTTAATTATGTTATATGTGACGCTGATGATAAATAGATGAAGAATTTTTGAGATTTTTTAAAAGAGTTACTTCGCTTGTGACTGAAATATAAATCATCTATAAAAATATAATTTATATCGAATCTTTTGATTCATATAAATTTATTATCGAGTCTAATTGTATGAAAACTTTTGAGCTTATTTACAATAAAGAAAAATTTCTTTAGAGTGAATATTAAAAATAAAATGTAAAAATTAAAAAATTTATAAAAAACCTAATTGATCAAATTAAATCAAATTGAATCAAATTAATTGATTAAATTGATTTCTGTTTAAAATTAATTGATTTAATTTTTATAAATATTAAAATTTTAATTTTTAAATTATTTAATTCGATTTAAAATTAAGTCGAATGGACTAAACATTCAACCATATGCAGTAATACAGGATCACATGCACGTTAGCAGCTCCACAACTAAGAATCTAAATTAAACTCAGTTTCTTAAATTTAAGCTATTGAAAGAGAGTCGACTTACAGTAACTACATTGCATAATGTAATTTTAATATAATTGAAATTTCAGTTTCTTAAATTATATATATATATATTTTCTTTCATCCTTAATGTTTA